>NW_028278061.1:0-363232 GCF_059751315.1 Micrasema longulum | reverse complement strand
TCGTTCATAATCGAGGCCCTGATTCCTAATGGAGTATCTTGTATATATATTCGTCTTTATTTAAGCGTATTTTTTTATTTTTTTATTATTGTATTTTTTGTACATTTTTACTTAAAAAATTACCTTTCTGGGTATCATGGATTCGGCCGTTTTCAGGGTGATGACATTTTCAAAAAGATTTGCCCTTGACGATGTTTCTAGCAATTGAGGCATGATTGCAACACTGCACTGCACTTTGATTTGGTTAAATTAATTAATAACCTCGTTTGTTAAAAAAAAAAAACTTAACAGAAAACACAGCAAACCATGGAAACGCCGATAATTTCTAAAAATGTTCCTGCGGACATAATCGACATCAATCTGACAATCTAAGCTGCCTAAATTAGGTTCTTCAATTATCAAAAAACAAACTTTTCCGTAAGGGTAGGCAGAGAGAATGGACCGCCACATACGTCTATCCTGGCATACATTTCTAGCTTCTTCCACATTCAAACATCTTGTCATACATGCCCTTCGGTTCTGCCTGCTTTTGACATAAACACTTAAGATTTTGGTTTATCTGATCATGCCACGTCTTCCTTGGTCGTCCTCGTCTCACGTTACCGTTCATTTTCACCGTGTATACTTGTTTTACCATTTTTTCATCGTCCATTCGCTCTACATGACCAAACCATCTCAGAGACCATTTCTTAATCTTATCAGTTACACTTGACTCTCACCTGATTTACACTCTCACCTGATTTTATCATTTGTTACCCTGTCATACATTGATTTCCCACACATTCGTCTAAGAGATCGCACTTCAACCGCGTTCACTCGGCTTTCATCCTTCTTCTGCTAGTTCCATGTTTCATTTCCGTACACAAGTGTTGGGACTAAAACTCCGTTGTGTACTGCCAGTTTAGCTTTGATTGACATATTTTTATTAGTATTTACTATCTTTTTCTACTTTTCCATCTCTTGAATACATGCTTCCCTGATATACAAATTTAGATATGTCACGAATATTCGGCAACTATTAGGTATTCGGCCTGTTCGGCTACTTTTTACATCCGAGATTCGGCAGAATAACAAAACATGAAAAAAAACGCGCATATTACACATTTTTACAAATAATACTTAAAATCCATCAGTTGTGACGAATGAAATACATTTTTTAAGCATTTGTTGGTAGCAAACGATTGCGATATTCCTCAATAAGTCCCTAGGGAGGATATACAGCTTGTCTTCAAACATTTGGACATATGTATATATTTTGGACATATATATTTGGATAAATAATCAATATTAATGGGAAAAATTTAAATAATTCTTTTATCTGATTGATAAAAGACTATCAAACTAAAACAATTTTTAACAAAATGGTAGTTATCGTATTATAAACGCTATAATATTTTGTCGGCCTCGAAGTGAAATGGTCAGCGCGTTTGCCTACCACGCAAGAGATCTCGGGTTCGATTCCCGACATGGTTGACATGAAATATTTATTTAAAAAGGTCGTTTTCACACCAGAATATTTCATAGTCCCTGGACTGGTACCCGAAGCGTAAGACTGATCATCTTATGTTCATGTAACAAAAATGATCGGTGAACCAATGCAGGGCCCTATGCACCAATAGGCGCGGAAAGGGAATTATAATGATATTTTAAAGTTTTGTAATTTTGAAATTACTCCGCGTGTGACGTCGCAAGTTCTCTTCGGTGCGTTATGCTGATTGATGTATCGACTTCCCGCTACCCGGAAATCTATCACAGCACTCTATAATTGGTTGATTTAAAAGAACTAGTGACGTCGTTCAAAGTAGATCGTTTTTTTAAATTTCAGATTTTTTTTCAGAAATTTCGTTGTACAATTTAACACTCTAATTTTAACTGAGCGCAAAAAAACATTTTTTAGTATCCACTTTCCCGTAGCACTAAACTTCCTCAGTGTGAGAACTCAAATATTTACTTTAATGTTCTCACGAATGAATTTTTCACAGTTCACGAATTTTTTATAGTTTACGATTTTTTTTAAAGTTTAATGGATTTAAAAGTATTTATATAATATGTATAGTACTGCGGATCTCAGATAATACTCTTATGAAACTTTCCACTGAACTGAATAGATAATGCTTGCATAGAACTATTACAGCGCGAAGATTATTTAAATCAACAAATTCAGATTATCTGCAAATTGAGAGGTGGGAGGGGATAAATTAATCTCATCGGCTGTAAGATGAACCGCCGCCGCCGTCTGACTTTTCTTCATACAAACGTGTACCCGTATTTTCTCCCTGGATAAAGGCACAAGAGCGACGTTTTTTTTACACGCTACTACTACTACTACAACTACCATCACGCCATTTCCCCGTAGGGGTAGGCAGAGAGAATGGAACGCCCCACACGTCTATCCTGGCATATACATCCTGTCATACATGCCCTTCAGTTCTGTCGGCTTTTGACATGACCAGACTTGAGATTTTGGTTTATCTGATCATGCCACGTCTTCCTTGGTCGTCCTCGTCTCACGTCACCGTTCATTTTCGCCTTTCATTCGTAGTCCATTCGTTCTACATGACCCTATCTTAATCTTATCATGTATTAACATATTACAACAGAGATGAAGAACATTCAAGAGAAGGCAATATGGAAGTCTAGGCATCTACAGGGCTTATGACCTGTCAATGGCTGGTTTAAGTGGCCACTTTACACACTGTGCAACATTCACCATTCCGCCTATATTTGAACATCTATATTCCTTCAATTCTTTCATCTGTTGCTGTTTGTGAAGTTAAAGAGCTGAAACCTTTATTTATGCGGGTGAGATTCATCTAATTGAATTATTTCACCTACATACTAGGCAACGCCTGAAAATATTATTTTTTCAATTTCTATACTTCTTCATGGACCAGGTAATTTATCAACAATATTTTGACATAATATGTTCCTCATCTCTGTTGTAATATGTTAATATAAACAGCTCCCCAGGGAGTTGAATCCAGTCCTTGTCTACAAAAATTTGGACAAATTCAAAATATTGTTATCAGTTATACTTGACTCAGATTTTTACTCTCGCCTGATTTCATCATTCGTAACCCTGTCATACATTGATTCCCCACACATTCGTCTAAGAGATCGCATTTCAACCGCGTTCACTCGGCTTTCATCCTTCCTCTGCCAGTTCCATGTTTCGCTTCCATACAAAAGTGTTGGGACTAAAACTCCGTTGTGCACTGCCAGTTTAGCGCATTCACTCTCTACTTCACTTCATATAAAATGTTTCCCTCGGCACGGGACACAGTGAGGAAACATTATTCTGCATAAAAAAATAATACAAACAATGTAAAAGTATAAATAAATAAATAAACAGGGGTAATAAAATAATGATATACAATATCATAGAATTATAAAAGTCCAACAGTTCGTACGAACTATGCCCATAACTCTCCACTTCTACGCTAAGCTCGTGAGTATAATTTGAACTCTCCCATTATTGTTCCGTTTGATTGTAACAAATTAACATTTAAAATGCGCGTTTTAAAATACACATTTTTCTCCTATACTTTATAGTTTCTATAATAAAATATTATTTAATTTCTTATTCTTAATATTTTATATATTTTGTGACACTTGTGCAATAATATTTACACACATGTCCACCCTCATTCCATTATAACACCCACCCTCTCACACACTTACACTCACTCAGACACACTGACGTGTATTGTACGAGTATTTCATGTATTTCTGTGGATATCTGTCGTTGGTTTTATTCTCTGTATACAGGTGTTCATTAAACCCTGTCAAATCCGAAACCACGATGATCAGTATGAGCAAGAAGACATATTGGCACATTAAAATAATTTTTTAGAAATAATAAAAATTTTAAAAATAAAGTATCAAAAAAGCAAATGGTTGCTTACTTCTGCTGGGGAGAAACGAGGAGGGGGAAAGGGGGAGTCTGATACTGCGCCGCGCTCCCCTCACTTCTCCCCTGCAGAAGTAAGCAACCATTTGTTTTTTTAATTTTTTTTTTTTTTTTTAAATCTTTGCTTTCGGATGTGACAGGGTTTAAAGAACACCATGTATTTTATTTGTTATATTTTCTTTGCGTATATTACTGTTGATATCCCAAATAAATAAATAAAAATGCGTACGTCCATGAAACTGAAGCCGACTAGGCTACTCATAAGTGTGTAGTTTTGCATTTTAACGAATAGTTACTCTGTAGACATCGCTTAGTATGCAACTGCCGATTTAAATTCAACTATGCCTTGTTGTGTCGTTTGTAAATGTCAAAATACTGCTGGGATTAAAATGGAAAAGGGTGAGATTACATTTTATGTCCATAAGTAGCGAATTCACTAATATTTGAGATTTAGATTATTTTAACGTCTGTCAGATTATTAAATAAAACAAGGTGGACATTTTGTTAGAATTTTACCTTTGCGCACCTAATGGTGCATATAGCACTGCATTGGTACACCAATCGCAGCGTACCTTGATCATTATTGTACATATATATAAATGCGTTTTTTTAAAAATATTTTTTTGTTTCTGATCCTATATTTGTGGTGATATACTCATGTGTCTGTGTCAACTAATTGCTCGTCCCATCTCAACACAGGACTTTTAGTCCCATGGAGTTGGGACTTATGTCTCAAATAATGTACAATAAACTTATGAATGTAAATTAATAAATTGTTACATGAAGGTAAGATGATCAGTCTTACGCTTCAGGTCCCAACCCAGGGACTCAAATATATTCTAGTGTAAAAAAACACTCTTTAAATAAATATTATAAATCAACCATGTCGGGAATCGAACTCGAGACCTCTGGCATGGTAGGCAAACGCGCTGACCATTACACCACGAGGCCGACACTACACAATACAAAAATGATACGGAATGTGCCTGCTGCCGACTGCGACACGGTGCAAATAACCAGTACATAAACACATATTTTTCATACAAAACACACTGTCAATCCTGAAAATGGCTCCCGCAATGGTAGTCGGAACGGCTCCAACGTACACGAAATCACACATAAATATACATTTTGACATTTTAAATGTTTATCCTAAAGTTTACGTCCCTACGACTTGAGCGTCGGGTACACTCCGGAATAATTTATACGATAAAAACAGAATTTTGGAAAAAAATTGATCGGAACCAGCATGAACACGATCACAATACTAGAGAAAAGAACAAAATTAGACTTCCATTTAGGAAAAAGGCAAAGTCACAAAATTCAATTTTGTTTAAAGCAATTAAAAAGTATTACGAAATGGAAAAAAATATTTATGAAGAAAAAAACATATCAAAATTTAAAATAATGGCCAAGACGTATGTGATAAACAATTTATAAATTAAATATATTTGCAATGGATTTATTAGAACACACATAACAATATGTATGATATGTGTGCCCTACTTTAAGATTTAAATAAAAAATATAAAAGTCGTCAAACAGCTCATTAAAACGTCACAAAACGGCCAAATAGTTACTCTCTCGTAATATTACGATTTACGACATTCACCCTTATAGATCCAAGCCACAGATATTATAATGGAATGGGCACACAGCCCTATTTTAAGATTTAAATAAATAAATATATAAAATAAATCGATAACACATAATATTCAATTCAAACAAAGGAAATACAACCATTGTGGAAAAGAAAAATAATCATTATTGCAGTATAAACACAAGTTTTCGCTTACCATTTCAAGAAAGAAGTGATTAAACATTATTTATTTCTCAGTCTACAAAACAATGGAGGGATTTACATCATTTGTGAAAACAATTTATTGTCCAGTCATTATTGCATGCGGTAGATTTGTAGGTAGAAGCTAATATACTATTAATAAAAATATGTTTGATTCAGTGGCGGTATTTCCATAGAAGCCCATAAGCCATAATTTATTTTCTTATTTAAAGATTCTTTAAAGATTTTTCTCATCGTTTCTTTTTTTTTAAATTTATTTGATTTAATAGCATAATTATACATTTTTACAATTTAAAAAAATTTCTCTTGTTATATTTTTACTAAAACTAAAACTAAAATCCCACCAAGCCACTTTTTGAAGCTTGTTGGTGAAGATTATATTTATACTGACTTAATAATATTATTTACATTTATAAAAACAATGAATAACATATCAAAATTAACAGCCGGAAAGATCAGAATAAACATGTTTATACAAATAATAATATATAAATTTATTTTTTAAATACAAGAAAATATATGAAAAAATTAAATATTTACACCTAAGCTACTATTCATATGTAAACTCTTGATCGAGTAGCCACTCTCTTATTTTGCTCTTTTTACAATGTGAGTTAAATTTAAGTTCTTTTGGTAATAAATTAAAAATTCTAGGTACTAAATATTTGAGAGTTCTATTTACATATTTATTGCATACTTTTGGTACTACCAAGCCATCATTAGACGTGAAGCGTGTATTATGGTTATGTTTGAGAGGAAACTTGAATGTATTACTATGAAATTGTTCCAAAATGATGCAAAGCCACAGTAGTCCTCGAACAGGCAGAGTTTTGATTGTTTTGTAAAAAACATAAATATACATATACATATATTGAATCCCTTAATATATGTATGTGTATATTTATGTTTTTCCTTTTTAAAAAATGTTATTATTTTATTTTATTTTTACATCTAAGCATGTTTTTCATTCTTTATTTTAATTCTTAACTTTTAATTACTTTTACAAATTTTCTTCATTTTCTTCTATTTATGTTTTTTTTCCTTCTCTTTTTTGTACTTTGATTAATAACCTTACATTTAATTACTTTATAATATGGAAACTTCACTGGTCCATTAGAGTTAAGTCTAACTGCGTAAAATATAAACCAATGTAACTGTGCTGAAAATTTGAGCGATCACAATGAACAATAATAAACATGCTTAAGTTATTTATTTATTTATTTATTTATTTATTTATTTATTTATTTATTTATTTACGGACAAAGTCCATTATAAACATTACAATTAAAAGAAATTTTTACAAAGGAATAAAAAAATATAAGGAACAGAAATAAGCAGCAAAGACAGATGATAGATTTTTTAGATTAAGTAAAAAGCATAGGCTAACTATACAGAGTCAACAGTACAACTATCAGTCTTATCGCAGTCATAAGTCAACGCGTGCATAATCTCTAAGTCAACGCTCGTGTCGGCGTTTACTATAAAAAAAATACAATATACAACTCTCTGTAGTCCGAGCATCCACGCTATTTTTCGAAGCGAGCGATTTTGGACTGATTCAATGTGATTTATGCGATCAACATAGAATGGAGACCAGACCACGGAGGCATATTCTAGAAAAGGGCGAACAGTTGAGCAATAAAGAGTTTTGATTGTACGGAAATGAGTAAAATCAGAGGATATTCTGATAATGAAGCCAAGTAATTTAAGTGATTTATTTACTGTATTATCTATATGCTCGATGTATGTCAGTTTATAGTCCAAACAACTCCTAAATCTCTGATGGACTTGACTACATCAATTTTGGAGTTTTCTAATAGGTACTCGAAGGAAATTGGTTGTTTTGTTCTATGAAATGACATTATTTTGCATTTTTTTAATATTAAGTTCTAATTTATTGACTTTACACGTTAATGTCTGATTGAAGAAGAAAGCAGTCTTGTAAAGTTTGAATTATTTTGAAAATTTTGTTGTCGTCCGCGAAGAGCCAAAAACGAGAGTAAGAGAATGATTTAGCAACATCATTAATAAACAAATTGAAAAGCAGGGGTGCTAAATGAGCACCCTGAGGTACACCCGATGTAACATCAACACTGGTTGATAAAAAGTTTTTTATCCGAACATTTTGTGTCCTACCAGTTAGATACGATTTAATAAATGAGAGTAATGGATCTCTTATTCCCAAGGCATGTAATTTATACATGAGAACTTTATGATCTACGAGTACTTTGTCAAATGCCTTAGAAAAATCTGTATAAAGAACGTCAATCTGCTGACCATTTTCAAGTGAGTGCTTTGACAATAACCTGGGTATAATCTATCAGGTTAGAGGTGGTTGATCTGGCAGATCTAAATCCATGCTGTTCATCGATCAGTATATTCTTAAACATGGGCGTGATTTTGCTAGCAATTATAGCTTCAAACATTTTAAGGGTACAAGATAATGTTGAAATAGGCCTATAATTGTGATGTAATGTAATATGTAAAGTTTAAAAACCTTGTATTTTGTCATCAATAAATCTAAATCTAAAACCTTGTATTTTGTCATTAATAAATCTAAATCTAAATCTAAAACCTTGTATTTTGTCATTAATAAATCTAAATCTAAAACCTTGTATTTTGTTATTAATAAATCTAAATCTAAAACCTTGTATTTTGTCATTAATAAATCTAAATCTAAAACCTTGCTGAGCATGAGCATGAAGCATGAAATGTTTCTCCCGTGTAAAAAACGGGTTCTAGTGTATTTCTTTTTTTCGAATAAAAACAATTAAAACATATTTTATAAATACATTGAATTTCATATTCCCTTCTCTAAAATGTTCTCTATCTCTGTTGAAATGTGGTGTTCAATACGTAGGTGGTTAAATTAAGTATTTAACGTAAAAAATCACAAAGTAAGCGCATCTAATATTAGTTTTGTTTTGAAATTTTATTTTATTTAATTGACTTTATGCCTCACGGCTCGAAGACTACGGACTTTGCGAACTACGTACATTAATTCATGCAGAATAATTCATTTATTTGCAATGATTATTGCAAGGTGGATGCCACGCAAGAACAATAAATTTACATTTATTTCCCCAGTACAAAATTTCAATCATTTTATTCAGAGACTCGTGAAAACAAGTCAAACTCGTGATATGAAGTCAGAGACTCACAAAAACAAGTCAGACTTGAGAAAACAAATCAGCGACTCATAAAAAGAAGTCAGAGACTCATGAAAACAAGGCAGCGACTCATGAAAGCAAGTCAGAGACTCATAAAAACAAGTCGGATGTTCATAGAAACAAGTCAGACTCAAGAAAACGAGTAAAAAACTATAAATTTACATTCATTTTCCCAAGCACAAAATTACAATAGGTAAATATTAGACACTACGAATACCGATAAAAATATATGAAATGGATTAAGAAAAATTAATTTTATTTTCACAAAATCAATGTGGATGTTGTGGATTTTTTTTTCAAATATACCTTTAGAAAAGAAATTATTAAAAATATGACTCCAGAAAAACGCGACATGTTTGGCATTGATAATTGTGTTCTATAAAAATTTTAAACGGTTCTGACTGACAAAGTTCAAATTAACTATTTTTTTATTTATTTATTTACAATTTTAAAAAACCCGTTAGGGTTACATTAGAAATTTAATATTGTCAAGTCATTTTATGTCTCGTCTAGTCTAGTTAGTTCAGTCATCATGTGCTTTTTCAGATTGATTTTAAATTTGTCTCCAGTAAAAGTTTTCAAGTAGTAAGGTTAGTCGTTGTAGTGTTTAAGTCCATTATGTAGTATTTTTGACTGTCCTGTGTTTGTCTTTGCTCTTTCAATATGATAGTGTTGTTGTTGTCTGGTGTTATATTTGTGTATGTCAGCATTTTTGACTAATATTATGTCGTCGTCTTGTATGTTTCCCAGTGTTATTTTGTGCACAATTTTTAAGGTCTCAATTTTAGTCAAGTAGTTTATGTCAAACTGGTGTGTTTTTTGTACAGTTCAGTCGTAGAGGTCAGGTAGGGTAGGTTGTATGTTAGTTTAAGAATTTTATTTTGTTGTCTTTGTATTCTTGTTATGTCTGTCTTGTTACCAGTTCCCCAGAAGGCGATCAGAGGTGTGGCCAATGCAATTACCGTTTTCGCGGGAATTCAAAAATATATATATATTTTTTTAATTATGCTGCTAATAAGTAGTATTTTTTTAAATAGACAGTATTTTATAAACGTTATATTATATTATTAAGTTATGTTTCCCTATTATTTTATTTAGAGACTCATTAAAACAAGTCAAAGAAACGATAAATTTACATTCATTTCCCCGGTACAATATTTTTTTAAATTTTTTTATTCATAAATTTCATGAACAGTACATGTTTTTTAAAAATTCTATACATATCTACTTTTGCACATCTAGTAAATGCTATCACTGTAACTCTCAAAAAAAGAGACTAACTCTTGTGCTTGGAGAGTGACTTACACTGTTGTAGTTGTTTATTGTTTATTATAAGAGTTTATATAATTTTAAATACGAGTACATGAGAAAAAAATAAAAACATAGGATATATAAAGAAAAAACATAAAACAATAATACATTCATACTAATTAAAAAATTTGTAAAAAAAATAATGTACTTTTTTCTGTCTTCAATCCGCGCCTCATGTCTGAGGATGGTGATTACGCCTGACTCCAGGCATGGCTCGTCTGTGGACAGTCTCCCTCCATCTGGAACGGTCTTGTGCTCTTCTATAGGCATTCGTCAGTGATGATTCTGATAACTCGGTGACTGTGCCGCTCCATCTTGTCGGTTGACGTCCACGCGACCTTGTCCCTTCGACACTTCCCAGGAGAATAGTTTTCTCCAAACTATCAGAACCTCCCCTGGAAATATGCCCAAAGAACTGCAGGATTCTTTTCTCGCACATGGATATCAGTCTTGCTCCTATGCTCAGTTCCTGGAGAATAGATGCATTCGTACGCCTGGCCGTCCACGGAATCCGCAGCACTCGCCGCCAACACCACATCTCAAAAGCTTCGATTTTTTTCTTTTAGATTCCCTCAGTGTCCAACACTTCACACCGTAGATGAACACTGAGAAAACCAAGGCCTTTACCTGTCTCTTTTTGGTAGTTTTTACACGTGTTCAAAAAATTTCTTTAGATTTACTTTAAATTTATTTATTGATATATTATTTTTGATAGTTTTTAGTTCATTGGGAAGATTGTTATAATTTTTTACACCTTTGAAAACAATTTTTTTATTTGCAATTATTTTATTCAAAGACTCACGAAAACAAGACAGATAATTATGAAAACGAGTAAAACTCATGAAAACAAGTCAGACTCTTGAATTTTTTTTAACTATTCAATGATTATTGACCACGAAGTTAGCTACGGATTACAGCAATACAGCGGGCCGAAGGTACTTGGGTTGAGAATTGCAAGCGCTAACCAAAACTGTCCAATAAACGTAAAAACCAAACAAAAACATGAAACGCTTTTGTTCTATGCAATTAATCTTAAGGCCTTTTAAAAACAATTATCTCTGAAGTTGAATCGACGAAATCATTTATTAGTAATGGCGAAAATTCGCGAATCAAGTGGATCGACTTAATTGACATGTAATGATACTTTCTGGAAGAATGTATTCTTCGGTAAGCAAAAACATCAACTTTATATAAACAGTTACTGCGAATTATATAAACAGTTCTAATTGTGAACGGAAACATTGGCTTGGAAGTTCTGGCCGAGACTTAAGAGTCCAGTGCCTCGATTGTGAACGCTATCTGCAACTGTCTACTCGTATATCGAGACGGTATACTTAACTTCTGTACAATCTATATCTTACCTCGGTATGTTCTACCTACTTGTCATACCGACATCATATGATCGAAACAAGCCAATGGAATGACCGCAAACAATTAGTCCGCGTTCATTACGTCATTAACATTTCAAATAGTTCTCATTTATATTTTAAATGGGCTTCTGTAATAAAAAGTGCTCACTTCAAAGCGGTTATAAACTTCAATAAATCCCAATCCAAGCAAAAAATGCTCGCTTGAACATGAATTTTGCATGACTTTTGGAAATTACCTAGACGGTACGCTTAACGATCGTCTGTATGTATCTACCGATCGACTACAAAGTCAGGTCCTATAACGTCTCGATACATACACTCGAAAAAATAGTAAAACAGATGGGAAAAATTTAATAAATAAATTATTTTTTTAGAGTGGTAACTTTCTGACGCATATAATCTGTGACTGACGCCTAGATACTCTTATTTGTTAATAGGAAAGAACCTTGCGACATTATTTTCCCATCTAGGCGTTCGTTTTATTAAAGTGACAGTTATGTCGGAATTTAATTCGACTTCAAAACTTATTTATTTTTAATAGGCTTTTAAGAAAAAAAGTGCCAACCTCAAAACGATGAAAATTTTTAATAAATCATAATTCAAGGAAAATTTGCTCGGTGGAACAAAATTTTCGACACTTTTCTAGACCCGTCGGTATAAAACGATGTACTTACATCAAAACTTGATGGTGGGGGTATCAGTACTATATCTTTGTGGTCGGTCGGGAGACTTTTATCTTCAACTATGACGTCATACTGAAGCTATGTCATTTTAGAGCGTAGATATGTGTACCGTGACGTACGCTCCCCCTTGATTCATATCGATGTACCTACCTAAAACTTGAAGGTGAGGGGTCGTTAGTATATCTTTATACTATTTTATACTCCTTATACGAACACTCCTCTAGTGGAACGGAAGGCCTGTTGACTACTGCCAACAGGCCGGCTTCTCCTGAAGAGTTTTGAGTGGTTTCCTCTCCACATAAGCAAATGCTGAGAAGTTCCTGATTGGCCAACATTAGTATATTCCTCCTGATCATAACAGTATAAATCAATTCAAAGAAATTTAATTGCAGAAAAATCCACTTTTGAAATAAAAACCTTGTATATTATAAGCAAGGTAAATAATAAAGCAACTCCTATATATAAAAAAAAAATAAAAAAAAGTATATCTTTATAATCGCTAGAGGGAATTTATCTTCAACTATACAGTCAAGGTGAAGGTATGACGTCATTATCTTCCCATCATAGTCAAGGCTTTGCATATGTTTGTAATACTATACATGAATACAATTCATCTATTAGGGGAGACCGAGAAGGGTTGAAATAGTTTTTACATTACCTTCAGATATATCTCAGCCTAAAATAGACCAACCTCAATGAACTTTATATCTCAACGTAGCCAATTTTATACACTACATAATCTAAACATAACAGGAAAAATAATCGGGTCAATGAAAAAATCGGCCATTTCACCGTAAGAGTAGGCAGAGAGAATGGACCGCCACACACGCCTATCCTGGCATTTATTCCTAGTTTTTTCCACATTCATAAATCTTGTCATATATGCCCTTCGGTTCTGCCTGCTTTTGACATGAAGACTTAAGATTTTGGTTTATCTGATCATGCCACGTCTTCCTCGGTCGTCCTCGTCTCACGTTACCGTTCATTTTTGCAATATATACTCGTTTTACAATTGTTTCATCGTCCATTCGCTCTACATGACCAAACCATCTCAGAGACCATTTCTTAATCTTATCAGTTACACTTGACTCAGATTTACACTCTCACCTGATTTCATCATTCGTAATCCTGTCATACATTGATTTCGCACACATTCGTCGAGGAGATCGTATTTCAACCGCGTTCACTCGGTTTTCATCCTTCCTTTGCCAGTTCCATGTTTCACTTCCAAACATCAGTCTTGGGACTAAAACTCCGTTGTGCACTGCCAGTTTAGCTTCGATTGACATATTTTTATTAGCAATTACTGTGCTTACTGGGCCGTTCATTTTGCTGCCCGCATTCACTAATCTTTCTGGATCTTTTTCTACTTTTCCATCTCTTGAATACATGCTTCCCTGATATACAAATTTAGATATGTCACGAATATTCGGCAACTATTAGGTATTTGGCCTGTTCGCTACTTTTTTAACATCCGAGATTCGGCAGAATAACAAAACATGAAAAAAAACGCGCATATTACAAATTATACTTAAAATCCATCAGTTGTGATGAATGAAATACATATTTTAAGCATTTGTTGGTAGCAAACGATTGCGCTATTCCTCAATAAGTCCCTAGGGAGGATATCCAGCTTGTCTTCAAACATTTGGACATATATATTTGGATAAATAATCAATATTAATGGGAAAAATTTAATAATTCTTTTATCTGATTGATAAAAGACTATCAAACTAAAACAATTTTTAACAAAAAATAAAAATAAATGGCGTACTAAAGGCCATTTATTTTTTTGCCCGCATTCACTCTCTTTGTAACATCCTTTTCTACTCTTTCATCTCTTGAAAACATGCTTCCCAGATACTCAAATTCTTCTACTTTTTCAAGACATTCGTTGTTTAAATTTATTATGCTCAGTAACCTCAATTCCTTTTTCAAATATCACTTTTGACTTACTTTCGTTCATCGCCAATTCACTCTCCAGGCATACATCATACATTTTAGAGACTATTTATACTATTTATATTAATATTAATATTATATATTTGTATTTTCCATAGCTAGCAACTAGCGACTACTTTTTTCCATCTTTCTGGGGCCTATGGGGGCTATACCTGAAAAAATTCCCTGCGTTACAGATCTTCTAGTACTGAGGTAAGTTGAAACAGAGGTAAGGGTAAATTGTAACCATTACAATATTTGAGTTTGTCCAAATGTTCGTAGATAAAAGACTGGATTTCACCCCCTCGGGAGTCATTAAGATTAACAAATTACTACAGGGATGGAGAATACCTTAAATAAGGGAATATGGAAGTCTAGGCATTTACAGGGCTTATGACCTGTCATTGGCTGGTTTAAGTGGCCACTTTACACACTGTGTAACATTCACCATTTTGCCTATGTTAGATCATCCATATTTCTTCAATTCTTCCATTTGTTGATTTTAGCGAAGTTAATGAGCTGAAACCTTTAATGTTGTGAAGAGATTCATCTGACTGAATTATTTCACATACTAGGCAACGCCTGAAAACAATTTTTCAATTTTTAAACTTCTTCATGGACCAGTTGGTTTCATTACAATATTTGAGTTTGTCCAAATGTTCGTAGACAAAAGACTGGATTTCACCCCCTCGGGAGTCATTAAGATTAACAAATTACAACAGGGATAGAGAATACCTTAAATAAGGGAATATGGAAGTCTAGGCTTGTTTTCTTAATAAAAACAATATTTTTTTTGTTTTAATATGTATTTAGAAAAATGCGCGTGAAAAAAATTTAACTGCTGCAATCAAACGTTGGTATGTTCATCAATAAAAATATATTGGTTACGCTATAAAACATAAAAGTTAAATATAAAAACTGCACGATAAACGTGCAGTTTTTATAAATAATAGCATTGGAGTATTTCGTACATTTTGATTGGGCATCGTAATCGGGCTGTGGTCCTGTGGCTAGTGTCTCCCATTCCCAATCCCACTCTACCCCAACTCGATTCCATTTTCTAATAGTGAGTTATTTACAACTCGTTGAAAATGGCCCTCAAAATTAAATATTTAGGTAAATCATAAGAACGCAAATATAAAAATAAAAAAATCTAAAACAATAACAATGAACAATTCGGTGTCCCAATCCACGCCACAAAACATTAAAGTAAAAAAATATATAAAAGAGGAGAGTTGAAACAAGCTGTTTCAACTCTCATTGGCCCAAAAAATCTCGAAACCGGTAGACATAGAAAAGTCGTCAAGTGGTTATATACAAATATTGAATAAAATGTTAGACCATAAAGTAAATGCTTTAAGTATTCAAAATAAAATATTGTTTATTTGTTTTTTTTTTATAGATTTATTTTGTTATTTCTAAAATAAACTATAGTAATATTATTAAAATTTTGAATCTTTGAATCTAATGTATCAAAATTTTTACTTAGTAATATCAAACCTGCCTTCTATACTAATAATAATATTGGTAGATTTTTACTAAATAATAAAGATAAAAATAATGTATTTAATAATTCGGGTGTCTACCAATTAAATTACAATTCTTGTTCTTCAGTCTACATTGAAAGAACGTCAAGAAATTTCCATACTCGTGTTAAAGAACACATGAGATGTCTTAGTAATAATCTGGCGGCCTCCGTGGTGTAGTGGTCAAGACGCTTGACTCACAGACGGAAGGTTCCGGGTTCGATTCCCGGTGAGAACACAAAAATTAAATGTGATTTTTATCAAGCCTGGGTGTTCTGTGATGTAATTCACCGCTGTAATTGGGCCTCCTGGCCTGTTGTGGTGCAAAAATAAAAATAATAACTTCTCGGAATTCGCCAACCACATTATAGACTCAAATCATGAATTTAATAAAGATACCGGTGTTCAAGTTTTACACATAAATAATAAAGGACTGAAAGTAAATAATATGGAGATTTTTTACATAAAGAAGGCTTTGAAAAATAATGTCCCATTAATAAATAATCAAGTAACTTTCCAATATAGTCCATTATTCGATATTTCATTGTAATGGTCACCCTACCCTCCCCCTCCCTTTTTCCTCCTTTTCCGATTGTTAATCCTTTTGAAATATTAGCTTCATAAGTCATTATCCCTCGGTGGTGGCGTAGTGAAGCATGTGTCTAACCTGCATGTCGATTTTATATTTTTGCAAATCTTTTATGGTGAACGTGTGTAGTGGTATTTGCATGTCGGTGTAGTGTTGTTGTCCTGACGAAGAGACGGGTTACGTCTCGAAACCGGTAGACAGATAAGTCGGTGAGTGGTTTTATACAAATTTTATTAACATAATATTATAGTATTTTAACTGTTTTATTTTTTGACGATTATTGAAGGCATAATTTAATCAAGAAATCAAAAAAAAAATAGCACAAAATTGGTGTAGTTTTAAATACTTGTATTTCTTTTTAAAACAAGACATTTTAGTTTTTCTTTTCTTTCTTTCTAATTCGTATGATTTTCTTTTTATCAGACTAACGTAACACGACGTCACATAACCGTCTCCAGAGGTATTTTTTAGCACGTTCATGTGGTTGAGTTGTCTAGGATTATATTTCACAAGTTGAGTATTCTTAGTCCGCATATACGAGTATACAGAGAATTGATTAAGTAATTTGTTACTGTACCGAAAAAAAAATAATACTAGAGGCTCTCCCCTTAACACCGTGGTCATTTAAATGAATGCGCCAACCTTGTAAATGTGTGCATCAACCTATATTTATGTGTAAGTTGGGTAAACATTAACTCTACTAGCGATGTCGTATGACGTAGGCAGAAATTGCGACCGGAAAATACTATTCGAGTACTATAAACAATCGTCATCACCATACTCTTATCCGCACCGGACTGTGCATAGGGCACTGCGTCAGTTCACAAAATGCAGCGTGTGTGGTCTAAGAGACCAAATGTGTCTTTAAAAAACTGACGTCGAATATTGATATGAATATTAAAAATTAGCCAATAACGTACTGAAGAAATGAAATATTTACGGCCAAAATATTCCAAGAATATTGTAAGAAAAGGATAGCAATATGCGATAAAAATGAATAGGGAAAAACAAACAGTCCAGATCTTATCTTGATGTTCCTTGTCAATGCTTCTTTTCTTTTTTAAAAATGTTTTTAACTATTTTTTAATCCTTATATTAAAACCATAAAAATTGTATAAATGGACAATGCTGGTTAATAAATAAATAAATAATGCTTTAAATATGAATAAGACGTTATGTTTAAAGTCATATGAAATAAAAAGGTGTCACTTACCGTATGATATCTGATGTGTGTTGTGGTCGACGACACGCCTTCGTTGAGTTGTATGGAACTTACGCTGCTTACATCTTCGTCAACGAATTCTGTCTTCTTATAGCGAGCCATCTATAAATTAACAAGCGACTGAGAAATGTATACGAAGCAATATATTTATTTTCTGTTGTAGTATCAATCGTAATATCTGTACCTCAGAGGCAGGCGGATGCAAATCCAAATGTTCAAAACAAGCTGAAAGAATCTATTTTCTCTAAGTAATTGCTAACAATTTATAGCATTCTTTTGTATTTTAAGTATCTTAATACATTGGTTCTTTCAGTATAAGGCTTTCATTTCTTTAAAATCAATGGACATGATCATAAACTGGATACGAAAATCGAAATGTCATTTCAGCAAATTCTGGATTTGCATCCGTCTGCCTCTGAGGTACAGATATAAATCTCGATCATTATTAATACGAACACATAAAGGCATAATCAGTTTGGTTACGACACATTACTCTGGATGTGTATAGTGTATAGCACATTGGCTAAATTAAGGGGTTAAAAATTGTTTGCTACCTACTGGGCCCTGGTTAAGATGTTGCAATGCGTAGCCACAGTAACGTGGGGACCGATATTGTCCCGGCTGTATTATAACAACTGAACTGATTGTGTGCATGTGCTTTTGATATTCTCACCGCGATCGCGAATAAGTTATTTTTGCGATCAATAACTCATTGAATCTACTGTGTTGTTTAATCGTATTTGATCTTCAAGAAAACACGGCAAGTGTCCCACCTTCCTGACGACAGGATCTGATCGGATCCTGACTGCTGCGAGAGAAGTTCCAAACAATAAAGTTGCCAGAACCCAATATAAGGTGGGTAATTGCATTCATTGTATTAGGGTCCTGGGACAAAGTAAATAAGGATTACGCATCCCACGAACCAGACCATTTTGAACGTTCATCTGTCAACGGGCAAGTGGCGCGATCACAGTTGTTTGCAAAGTAAAATCGAATTTTCTCAACGAAAAGGTAAATGTTTGCATTAACTTTGCCCCCATTCACCCCGCGCATGCGTGATATCGCCGCGTAATGTTGCCAGATCGCGAAAAAATAATCATAAAACAAATGTAAAATAATTATATTTAAAAAAAAAACAGTAAATTTATCTAAAATTGTATTGTACACGCGGAAACATTGATTGACACAACAGAGTAAATAAGTCAAGGGTTAGTTAATAAGAGTGATTTAATTAATGAACTATGAATTGAAAAAATTAAACAAATTTTATTTTATTTTACATAAAATTGATATTTTTATGTTATTTTAAATATTTGATGTTTTAAACATAATGTCGGTCAAATATCCACCACGACGTTGTTTAATCCGAGAGGTCCAATTTTCATTAGTTCTCTCGTTTGATGAGCAAACTAGCGTAAAAGTTTTGACTATCCTGGCAACACTAACAAACTGTCCATTTTGTTTTCCTTGACAATCTGACAGATGGTAAAAGAATTAAATTTTTAAGTAATGTATTTGCTACTTACACATAAAATGTGATCTCATCCTGTTTCTTTAAGATCCCAGTAGTATTTATATACTTTAAAACGACACAAGTCGGCATAGTTGAATTCAAATCGGGAGTTGCGTACTGAGCGACGTCTACAAGGAAACTAATGGGTCAAAACATAAAACTACTCTTTGAAGAGTAGTTTAGTTGCCTTCTGTTTGATCCGCGTACGCGGTTTCAGGACTATTATTAATTTTATGGTTAGAACACACATACAAGTATATTTATGTGTGCAGTTTTTTTTTGTACATAAATTTATCTTAAAAAAATAATATATACTTACGAACAATCGTTCAAAGCACGTCATTTTTGGGGACCATTCACTTCACAAAATACACTATTTTACAAACACCACAAATCATTCAAATTAATCCACAGGAATTAACTGAAAAAACAAAATAAAATTAAAATAATTAGGGAGGTAGGTGGTATAAAAAACAATGAAAAAAATAATAATTTGTAACTTTCTTAATAAGATTAATAAAATAAAGGTATCTATCATGCGTGGTTCGTCCAAAGATCGAATGGAACCTTTGCTTTCCGAAATATGTTCTAGACAATCAGTACTAATTTTTTTTTTACATAATAATATCAGCTTTTAGTTAACTAACCTTTTGAGTAACTACAACAAATATTATTGAATTAGATTGATAACTGAAATAAATAAAATTCACTGCACTCCGTCTAATTCTGAAATAAGGAACTGCGTACGTCTGTTGGTTCCTAAGAGGCAGTCACATAGTACCGAATGTCTACGCACGCGCAAATTGAGATCTTTTGTAGCTCTGTGGAAGCGATAGGGAAATACGGCGTTTTTTTCCGAAGTCTAGCAAGGAGCATTTTATTATCATCGTTTTATATTGATTAATTTATTTATTTTTTATCTATATACGCCCAGAGTGCTTTTACATGACAGGTACATTTAATTTTAATAATATTTTAAGTTTGTCCAAATTTTTGTAGACAAGGACAGAATTCAACTCCCTAGGAAGCTGTTAATATTAACATATTTTTTTTAATAAAAAAAAAATATTTGCGTTCTTATGATTTACCCAAATATTTAATTTTGAGGGCCATTTTCAACGAGTTGTAAATAACTCACTATTAGAAAATTCTAACCAAGTTGGGGTAGAGTAGGATTCGAACCACGGACCTTTGGTCCGTGAGTCCGAGACACTGGCCACAGGACCACAACCCGATATTACAACACAGATGAAAATCATTTAAGATAAATTTATATAAAAGTCTAGGCATCTACGGGGCTTATGACCTGTCATTGGCTGGTTTAAGTGGCCACTTTACAAACTGTGCAACATTTACCATTTTGCCCATATTCGAACATCTATATTCACCAGTAGATGTTAATAAATTCTTATAATTTCTTCCCATTTATTTCTTTTTACTGGGTTTTTGGTAATACTAAAATAATATCAACTGATATTCAATACATTTATGAAAATCACATTCATGAATAAAGTGCACCCCTGTTGGTGAGAAGAGCCGAGTTTGAATTTGCAAAAATAATTCTATATTTGAAAATTTTGGTATTCAATCATAAAAAAATACCTAGGTACCTGCATAGCAATGAAAAGTCTTTTTCCAAGGTAATAACAGGTAGTGTATTTAGATAAAGATACAATACTACATAAAAGTAGGTAGGTACACAATAAAGCATTAAAATATTTTAAATTAAATAGAAGAAAGTTCTTGAGAAATATTTATGAAAAAAAGTAACGTTTTTAAATATTTATATTAGTTCTTAAAATGTTCAATAAAGCATAAATAAATAAATAAATGTGTTGAAAAATTATAGCAGTTTTAGGGAAAAAAAATTAAGTTTACAGCAACTATTATTTAAGTGTTCGATTTCCGACATGGTTGATATGAAATATTATTCGAAAGGCTGTTTTTACTCTAGAATATTTCATAGTCCCTAGACTGGTACGTGAAGCGTAAGACTGATCCCCTTACCTTCATGTAACAAAAATGATCAAGATACGCTGCGATTGGTGTACCAATGCAGTGCCCCATGCACCATTAGATGCGAAAAGAGAGTGACGATGATGATTATTTAAGTCCAGGTAAGCAAAACAGAGGGGTTTGAACCGTCAGTGGTCGCAGTGAGTCACATCTTGTTGGAGGGTGGGATTCTATTGAATGTTGCGAACGCCCAGTTGCATTCCACCGGCAACACTACTGACTAGTCCAACTCGTTAGCGTCCACGTCGCGAACCCTGGGCCATGGGATCACGCGCATAACGGTGTGATCGCAGCAGATAACGAGAGGATATAAGGCGAGTTTCTGGCGCCTAGAAACCAGAACCAACCGGCTAAGGGAAGGTAACCCCGGTAGAAAAATCCACTAGTGAAGGCAACGGGAAACCACTCTGGTCATCTTTTCCCAGGGATCACTATGGCGAGTACATCCAACAAGTAGCTGTCCTGGCCTCGGAGTAGCGCAGGAGCGAGATGCTTTCGCTGCAGTGATCGCCAACGTCGGGGGAACCTGATAAGGCACCGCAAGAAGAAGAAGCTAATCAGAAAAAGTCAGAGTGGTTTTACAGCATTCGAGCTATTAAAATTATTTAGATTTTTTCGCCGTAAGTCGTAAGCCGATCATCTGACGTCAGAGATGACAAGTTGGCAGGCAAACCGAGGTAGATAGAGATAGTACAGAAATTAAGTATACCGTCTCGGTATGTAGCGATGAAGACAACCTTTCTAATTGCCCCCTGAATATTTTCCTTTAATACACTTACTAGGTATTAATATTTGACAGCCGCTCTACAACGAGCTGCTAATGAAATTTAAAAAAAAAACACTCTAAACGTAATTTTAGAAATACTCCGCGATCCAAAATAGAGTTTTATGATCAAGAACACACACTGTATGACGTCATCGAACGTGTTACCCAAATTCATAACACAAACATAAAGTACTATTTTTAGTACTCTGTACTTCTCAATGGCTCAGGATCAAAGTGCGCAAGTTTTATTTTAATTTTCAGGAGAGTAAAACAAAAATATTTTTAAATTAAAAAAACAACATAACTTTTGTTTATTTATTTATATATACGCTTAATGGGCATTTTTAAGGACATACGAGTATTTATACATATAAAACTATTATAAAAAAAGTAGAAAGACTCAATAATATATAGTAGACTATGTGGGAGTGGAAGCGGGAGAGAGGTGTTTATTATTGAATTTGATTCAGTGATGGTTTGAAAGGAGACAACTTGTTATCAAAGAAATCAAGACTGGTATGTTTGTTGGCAGACCTAAGAATTCTGGGCATAGGGGAATGAAAACCATAGTTAGTTCTATGGTTATCGGTATGAAAGAGTAAGTTTTGGCTGAGATTTCTAGTTGGGATATTTAATTTTATTCAGCTCAGTAGTTGAGGCGCATCAAAGAGTGAGTTGAGAATTTTAAATAGGACTAGAAGGTCGGATTTATTTCGACGGTCTTGAAGAGAAGATATATTTAAAGTAGTTTCTAACTCATTATACGTATATTGGTCTCTGGATAAGCCCAACCTCCAGCCTATCTTTCTTAAAAATCGATGTTGAACTAATTAAATATTTGGGATATTTAATTTTATTCAGCTCAGTAGTTGAGGCGCATCAAAGAGTGAGTTGAGAATTTTAAATAGGACTAGAAGGTCGGATTTATTTCGACGGTCTTGAAGAGAAGATATATTTAAAGTAGTTTCTAACTCATTATACGTATATTGGTCTCTGGATAAGCCCAACCTCCATGTTAAACTGATTCAATATTCTCGGTGTGATCATCATAATATGGAGACCAGATAACAGAGGAATACTCTAGGTACGGGCGAACTAGGGATCAGAAAAGAGTTTTAAGAAAGTTCATATATTTCAATGAACATCTGGACAACACGCTTAATAATATATAAATTCATGCAATATCTCGCAGCAGTCTCCTACAATGGTCTCAACCCTTAGACAAAATCCAAACTTGTACACTCTTTCTGAAAATGGCTTTATTTTTTATTTTTTTATTTTTAAATCTTAAAGTAGGGCACACATATCATACATATTGTTATGTGTGTTCTAATAATAACATTGCAAATATATTTAATTTATAAATTGTTTATCACATTTGTCTTGACCATAATTTTAAATTTTGATTTGTTTTTTTCTTCATAAATATTTTTTTCGTGCGTTTTAAAGGTATTGATATTTTTTAAGTTAGTTGTGCTTCTGTTAATAAATCCAAGGAGTTTTAAGGATTTATTAATAACATATTCAATGTGAATTGTAAAAAAAAGTTTAGTGTCGAGTATAATATCTAAATCTCGTATACTAGACAAAGATGATAATATTTCACCGTTCAGTGAGTAGTCGTAGATGATTGGATTTTCCAGACGAAAAAATCTCATAACCTTGCACTTACTTAAGTTTAGATTAAAGTTATTTAATTTATTTCAATAAATAAATAAAATAACTTTGTTTCTAACCACTTTTTTTTTTCGTCGACCAGTTTTAAAGCAAACAAGCTTCTTCGTCAAGGTTTACGTAACTAATTAATTATTTCCTATTTTATTTTATCTATGTTTACTAAATACAACACGTGGAGCCAATAAATCAAGTCTTTTTTCCCTAAAAGGCTGGTAATTTGATATGAATATTTTCAAAACTAGACAGGAGTGGGCTAAATTAAATATTGTTTATTTGGTTATTATTTTCTTCTTTTTAAATTTAAATCGATTCCAAAACAATATTGGTAAGACAGGAGCTATGTTCAACTATTGGTGCTTGGCCGTAGTGGGGAGCGTTTCGCGGCGCGGCGCGCGCGTGGTGAATTATATGGTAACAAGTGTAGTGTCCATAGTGACCGCGCGGGCGCACAACACTATGGCCACTCGCTCAAGGCTATGTAAGATAAACACAAAAAAAGAAGTAAACAAAGAAGAAGCATACAAAATTGGAAAATTGTTTTCAGGCGTTGCCTAGTAGGTGATTGGTTCAGCCGGATGAATCTTACCCACATGATAAAGGTGTCAGCTCTTTTACTTCACAAAAGTCAACAGATGGAAGAGTTGAGGAAATGTGGATGTTCAAACATAGGCAGAATGGTGAATGTTACACAGTGTGTAATGTGGCCACTTAAACCAGCTAATGACAGGTCATAAGCCTTGTAAATACCTAGACTTCCCTATTCCATTATCAAAAATGTTTTCCCTCTCTGTTGCAACAAATTTAAACCAAAAACTGATTTCAATGTTTCTTTACCTAAAGCATATTTCCGTGTCCAGTCGGATGAAAAACATAATTCTGTGTGAAATAGAACCAGAATTCTGGACGAGTGTTTTCGACTCGATGGCTTCTCTCTACAAAGGCTACTGGAAGAATACGAGAGATATAAAAAAAAAAAACTAATATTCATCATCATCATTCCCTTTCCGCACCTAATGGTGCATAGAGCACTGTATTGGTACACCAATCACAGTACCTATATCTTGATTTTTTTTCCTATTTTTTACATGAAGAGAAGTAAGACGATCGGTCTTACGCTTCAAGTACCAGTCTAGTACTATGAAATATTCTAGTGTAAAAACACATTTAAAAATAAATATTTCATGTCAACCCTGTCGGGAATCGAACCCGAGACCAAGAGCATGGTAGGCAAACGCGCTGACTACTACACCGTTAATATTAGAGCACAATTTTTTTGTCAATAAAAATGAAAAAATAATAATAAAATATATGGTGCTCATTCAAAAAAGAAGCTATTTCAATATGCTTTTTTATCCATAATTAGAAGCCACATTTAAGATGTGGCTTCTCAGAAGAATGCTTCGTATACCGTACAAAGCTAATCACAAAAGATTGTACAAATGTATAAAGGCCCGTAAGATCTCCTATCTACGTCACATCCTGACTGGAGACAAGTATTAAATCCTCCAGCTTAAACTAACGGGCAAGATTGAGGGACAGCGTCGACCTGGCAAAAGGTAAACGTCTCGGCTGCGCAACTTAAGAGACTGGACCGGAATGAGATGCGTGGAAGAGTTGTTCCGGGCAGCGCAAGAATGAGAGGCCTGTTTAGAAGTGATTGCTAACGCCGGAGACACCTTTTTAGCACAAAAAGAAGAAGAGGATTATTGTCATCGTTGATTACCTAACTCGCCAAAGCCCTCCATACACGTCACTTAAAGTCAGATTAATCTTCTTTGATCCGTGACGGTTTGGTATTATACAATATTGTACTGAATCAGTCTTGAGCGTTTCCCCGGCTGAATAACCCAGATGCCCGCATAAACATGACCACCAAACATGAATAAAAATTAACACATTATTTACGATTGTTTAAATAGTTGATTTAGTGCGCACGTCACGGACGTTCTTGGAAAAAACGTAAAAAATTAACGGTTTTATTTTCTTTTTGCAAACAGCGTCCATTTTGCATGTAAAAAAAACTAACGCCCGTTTTACACGAATAAGAAAACTAAACAACACATTTCTCAGAACAACGAATTTCTGAAAACTAAAGGTCCGTCTACATGTGGCTTATAAAACAGATATGACAATATTTTCATGTCCCAGCTCCGTGAACAGCATCGACTTGACAGCTGTTCTGGAAGGTGCATAGTCTATAATCGATGACACACACGTGCTAAAACGTTTCACCTGAAATCGTGCGATGACCGAAGAAAGAAATGTCATCATTTTCTATAGCATCCAGTACAACATTATAATGCAACTCTAACAGTATTGCACATAAATCGGGAGCATCGTTCTGCAGTATATTAACATCGTCCCTACCATAAAGATATAAAGAACAAAGGATCGTGGCCTATAAAGAGACCACAGGGCGCGGTCAACGCCCAGTCCAGTTCAGTTCAGTCAGTTAGTCAACATCAGTAATTTAGTTCCACCATGTAGTTCAAGTGCAGTCTCTTCAACCCATCATCGCCGCAATGCTCGTGCTACACAACCAAGTACTGTATCTTATTCGCCATGTAATAAATACGCATTAAACAGCAAGCTCGTTTCTTCTCTGTCAATCTCTAACTAGGGTAGGAACTCCAACCAACCCTCTCAACTACCAAAATCCTACAGTTCATACGTGAGCGCTGTGAACATGAACACACGACGGGATTTGTAACGAGCGAATTTACGAAAAATATTATTAATTTTGTACCAAGACGTATTGGAATTGTTAAAGGACGAACTGAATAATAAAAATTATTTTTTCTGCCGCCATTTTCGGGAGAGTTTTTTTTTTGTTAGCAACACGTTCATGTCAAGCAAATCGCTATTGTCACAAAGTCCTGTCCGCGCTTGTTCACGCGAGGACAATGCGGCCGCTTATGACCACGCGTGTTGGTGGGAATAATCATTGTTCCGCAGAGATAGACATATATGCCTGTGTTAACTCATTATTCGTCCCAACCCAACACAGGACATAGGCATAGTGATGAATGTTGCAAAATTGTGAAATTGCAATATGGCAATAAGCCCGCCGATGTACAAATAACATTATGTAGAAAAAGGTAAATAAATAAATCATAAAAACACGAATATTTATTTTTACAAAAAAAAATGATCATCGTCATCATTCTCTTTTCGTACCTAATGGTGCATAGGGCACTGCATTGTTCCACATATCGCAGGGTATCTTGATCAATTTTGTTACTTAAAAGTATGATCAGTCTTACGTTTAGTCCAGGGACTATAAAATATTCTAGTGAAAAAACACCCTTTTTAATCAAATTTCATAACAACCGTGTCGGGAATCGAGACCTCTTGCGTGGTAGGCAAATGCGCTGACCATTACACCACAAGGCCGACTGTTTAAATTAAAATTGTGTAAAATTAACCTGTCCCACTAATAAATCTTTGACTTAGTTGGTAATTAATTATAAATTATTTGAAATATTACCATGCAAAATTAAGAAAAGTGAGTTAAATACAGAAGTGAGGCGTATGCCCAAATAATGGCTCATGGAAAAAAATTGTAGCATGAAGATAATTCTTTAATTTTTAATTAAATTATATTCAATTAATGTATAATAATCTTCCCAATGAACTAAAAACTATTAAAAATAACATATCAATAAATGAATTTAAAGTTAATGTATAGAAATTTTTCGAACACGTGTAAAAACAACATTAAATTTTAATTAGTGTGAAAGTATTATTGTTTAATGTTTTTTCTTTATATATCCTATGTTTTTATTTTTCTTTCTCATGTACTCGTATTTAAAATTATATAAACTCCTATAAATAAACAAATAAAACAGTGTAAGTCACTCTCCAAGCACAAGAGTTAGTCTCTTCTTTTGGAGAGTTACAGTGATAACATTTACTAGATGTGTAAAAGTAGATGTGTTTAGAATTTTACAAAACATGTACTCTTTATGAACTTAATTAATAAAAAAGAAAATAAAAATAATTAATTAGATAGTAAAACATAAAGTATGGTATGGCAGGTAAAGTTTTTTATAAAAAATATGATTAATGTAGGTTAAGTATGAAAAATCAAAGCAATATATAAGAATCTGCTGACGAGTTGTATGTATACAATTCAACAGGACTGCAATTTTAAGACTATTATGTATATATTTAAAAAAAAAACATTATTTTCCATTGAAAGTTCTTTATAGATCGAAATTATCTCATTTGGCTTAAAAGTTATGAAGTTCACACAATCACAAAATCTTGTTTTCACAACATTTCGTCCAATTCTCCAAAATGTTCATACGAGTTTTTCCTCTAATATGAATTATTCAATACCAAAAACACGTACGACTTTTGCTCAGAGGAATTTCTCTTTTGTGGCCCCAAGAGCGTTTAATGTCCTAGATGTACATATTAAGTTCTCCAAAACGAAAGCAGAGAAAAGAACAAAATTAGACTTCCATTTAGGAAAAAGGCAAAGTCACAAAATTAAATTTTATTTAAAGCAATTAAAAAGTATTTCGAAATGGAAAAAAATATTTATGAAGAAAAAAACATATCAAAATTTAAAATAATGGTCAAGACATATATGATAAACAATTTATAAATTAAATATATTTGCAATGTTATTATTAGAACACACATAACAATATGTATGATATGTGTGCCCTACTTTAAGATTTAAAAATAAAAAATAAATAAATAAAGCCATTTTCAGAAAGAGTGTACAAGTTTGGATTTTGTCTAAGGGTTGAGACCATTGTAGGAGACTGCTGCGAGATATTGCATGAATTTATATATTATTAAGCGTGTTTTCCAGATGTTTATTGAAATATATGAACTTTCTTAAAACTCTTTTCTGTTCCCTAGTTCGCCCACACAGAGTATTCTTCTGTTATCTGGTCTCCATATTATGATGTTCACATCAGAAATATTTAATCAGTTCAACATCGATTTTTAAGAAAGATAGGCTGGAGGTTGGGCTTATCCAGAGACCAATATACGTATAATGAGTCAAAAACTACCTTAAATATAATATATTCTCTTCAAGACCGTCGAAATAAATCCGTCCTTCTAGTCCTATTTAAAATTCTCAACTCACTCTTTGATGCGCCTGAAATGCTGAGCTCAATAAAATTAAATATCCCAACTAGAAACCTCAGACAAAACGTACTCTTACATACCGATAACCATAGAACTAACTATGGTTTTCATTACCCTATGCCCAGAATTCTTAGGTCTGCCAACAAACATACCAGTCTTGATTTCTTTGATAAAAAGTCGTCTTCTTTCAAACGATCACTGAATCAAATTCAATTATAAACACATCTCTCCCGTTTCCACTCCCGCCAAGTCTACTATACACAAAACATTTAAGTTTGTAAGTGAAAATTCTTGATGGAAGTTCATTGTAATTAATTATACAAATAAAATACGAATGATACTTTAATCCACAAATTTGGAATATCCAGTGACCGGTTTAATCGCTTTCGCGACATCTTCGAGACTGATATCTTTATTAAGGACTTCAGTGTATTTATTCAAAACAGAGGTAAAGATAGAGGATTTAAAATTATATAAAATTATTTTTATCTCAAGGATCATTAGCAATTTTTTCTCTGGTTAACTAATGAGTTGATATAATGTTATTTTAATGAGTTTATGTATTGTTTATATATTATTTTGGATATTCTAAATTTGTGGATTAAAGTATCACTCGTCTTTTATTTCTATAAAAATCTATATACACCATTGTCTTTCTACTTTCCTTTATAATATTTTTTTATGTACAAATATGTCCTTAAAAATGCCCATTGGGCGTATATACAGGGTGTTCTTTAAACCCTGTCACACCCAAAACCTTGATGATCAGTATGAGCAAGAAGACATATTGGCACATTAAAATATTTTTTTAAAACGAATAAAATTTTAAAAAATAAAACATTAAAAAAAGCAAATGGTTGATTACTTCTGCAGTGGTGAAACGAGGGGGGAAGGGGGGAGTCTGACACTGCGCCGCGCTTCCCTCACTTCTCCCTTGCAGAAGTAAGCAACCATTTGTTTTTTAAATATTTTCTTTGAATTTTTTTTCTTTGTTCTGAATATTTTTTAAAATATGTTATTATGTCTTCTTGCCCATACTGATCATTGTGGTTTCGGATGTGACAGGGTTTAAAGAACACCCTGTATAAATAAATAAATATGTTTATTTAATAATTTTAATTTTTGATATTATTTAATTATTTACGTGCTTCCACTTTTAATAATCTTATATCCTAACTCAAACCAGTGCTCTTGGCCTCATAGAGTTTGGTATACGTTACTATTTTATTTTTTTGTAATTTAAATGTATTTGTATTAATAAATAAAAAAATTAAAAAATTACAATGTGACTCGCGTGCTTTATCCTTTAAGATCCAGAAATTATTTTTTAAATATGTTTATACCACAACGACACACAAGAAACACAGTAGTGTACAAGTAGAATACACTAACACAAATTAACGCAATTTTCCCGCGTATTTGTATTTGAATATACAATATATTTTTATGCACAGAACACGAACTACATCTACCGACGAGGTCACAAAGCAGACTGGCCAAAAACAGATTACCAAAACAAACATTCGACATTTCGCCTAGCCTCAGAATCGATCATGCATTTCTAAACTTTTAATCGATTGTTTACAATATTTTGAGCAGAGTCTAAAAAAAGTCTAAAACAGTACCTAAGCAACAAAGTCACGGCTTCTGGTTGCGAAAAATTGCGCATGAGATCTCCATCTGGGCTGGTATTCTGAACGCTCTCGTGATGGTAGATAACGCTTTGCTCAATCGTAGTTTACGTATTGTTAACGCGCTAACACTCTCTTGTTTGAATTCCAAATAAAAAAAACGAAAAACATTTTTGAGAAGGGAACATTGGCTGTAATCGGCTGGTTTCTGCGACCACTTTACACACTGTGTAATATTTACCATTCCAGCTATGCTTGAACATCTACATTTTCTCGACTCTTCCATCTGTTGACGTTCGCCGCCTTACGGGGGTGGTATTCGGATCCTCTGCCTCTGACCACCCAGGGAGTCCTTCTTTATTCAAAGCCGTTCTTTTATTGGAAATATCCGTGTTTTTACTTATGTTTTTTGTGCAAGTTATGTTTGTCATGTTACTATAGTTTTAAGAAATTGTTTTTGTATATTTGGATACGTTTATTTATGTAAATTGTTTGTGTACATACATATTTTTTGAATAAAAAAAAAACAGAGGCGTTGAGGGGATCTTGAGGGGTGTGGACGACGTGTTGGCCTCTGTCCATACGTCCTCCTCCCCCCTCCCTAATCTGCAGAGAGTTTATAATAACTTTCCTTTATGCGCAGCTGACAGATAGTTCCCCAGGACTCTATAACAGCTGCGGGTATATGGTGAGCTGAGGGATCTCCCCTAAATGTTGACGTTCGCGAAGTAAAAAGGCAGAAGCCTTTTTTGATGTGGGTGAGATTCATCTCGCTCGATGCTTTCACAAACGAGGCAACAATATATTTATTTATTTATTTATTTATTTATTTATTTACGGACAAAGTCCATTATAAACATTACAATTAAAAGAAATTTTTACAAAGGAATAAAAAATATAAGGAACAGAAATAAGCAGCAAAGACAGATGATAGATTTTTTAGATTAAGTAAAAAGCATAGGCTAACTATACAGATTCTTTAGCTGATTTGTAAAGAAAGACATCCTTACACCATAATAATCAAGATCTTGATGATCGTTCACCCGCCTGATCATTCTGGGCAAAGGCGACTGTGCACCATAATTGGTCCTGTAGTGACCGAGGAAAAGCATTTCATTATTTCTTAGTCTACGGGTGGGAACGTAAAAAAGAATCTTTTGCAAAATTTCAGGGGCATCAATGAGACAGTTCATAATTTTATACATGCAGATTATATCTGCAATGCATCTGCGTTTTTCAAGACTTGATATGCTTAAAAACCTCTCCATATCAGAATATGAATAGTCTCCTCTTTCCAATCCCATCTTCCATGCAATTTTTCTTATAAAACGATGTTGAACTGATTCAAGGCGCTTGATATGAACAGCATAATGAGGGGACCAGATTACAGATGCATATTCAAGAATAGGGCGAACTAAAGAGCAATAAAGTGTTTTAAGTGTAAGCATACTTTGGAAATCAGACGTAGTTCTATTAATAAAGCCTAAAATTTTTAAGGATCTGTTTACTATATTATCAAAGTGTTCCAGAAAAGTTAGTTTATTATCTAGGATCACTCCAAGATCTCTTATAGAGATATATATAATTAGGTTGCAATGAATTAGGGAGTATAATCCAGGCTTGTTTGCAAACATTTGGATATACATAAACTAAATACGTAGTTATAATATTTAATACGGAAAATCACAAAGTTGGTGCTTCAAATAATAATTTTATATGCAACTCGTTGAAAATGGCCCCTTAAAATTGAAATATTTGGGTTAATCGTACGAACGTACATGTTTATTCAAAAAATATATAATAAATAAGAAAAACTGAGTTTATTTTAAATAAATAAATGTATTCATTTATTTTATTTTTACAGATATTACATAAAAACAAGTAGAAATATATATTCAATACTAGAGCAAATTAAAAAAAAATCCACTTTTAATCTAATGATACAAGAAACGAGTTTACTTAAAACTTTACAACTTACCCTTCAAATATCTTTTTTAAAGAACTAGATATATCCTCAATTAATGACATTTTTATAAAAGCATCTATTATACAAACTTTCAAAGAAAAATAAAACCCACTGATTTACAAAATTCTCGAAACTCTAGATTTCCAAATAATTCAACTTTACACAGATGCAAAACATACAACTGCATCTTTAAATTATTATTCATATGTTAGAAAAAAAAACATAAAATCAATACCAAGTATTAAAACATTTAAATCGAAATAAAAAAAACACACGACACCCACCCTAGTCTGAACTTCATACCGTGGAAAAATGTGTATATTTTAAAATATAATATCTAATTTTAAGGAAGCTGTTTTAGATAGTAAAAATAAAATGTAAATAAAATATAAATAAATGTGTATAGATACTAAATACATTATGCATAAAAATAAATTTAAAACAAACTCCCTCTTTAAACTCTATGAGAGAGGTAGAAACGTTATTATTAATAATTATGTATGTACCAACCATTTTGTCAAGATATGGTTTTTGAAAGGGATGAAAATATAACTAAATGTGAGATCAGCGTGAACGGAGATATTCTAAATCAGGTAGAAGAATTTGTGTACATGGGAAGTATGTTTACTAGGGACGGAAAGGCCGAGAAAGATATTGAAAGGAGGGTGAGTGCCGGGAACAGGGTGAACGGTGCACTAAAATCTACTTTGGCAAACAAATGTTTATAGCAGGAGGCTAAACTAGCAGTTCACAACGGAGTTCTAGTGCCAATTCTAATGCATGGGGCGAAGTATGGAATTGGAAAAATGATGATGAAAGTAGGTTGAATGCTGTCGAAATGCGATCCCTCGGGTGAATGTGTGGTAAAACGATGTATGATAGGTGCACAAATGTCGAGATCCGTGAACTGTGTAAGACTGAAACACGCATTATTGACAGAATCAAGAAAGGGGTGCTGCGTTGGTTTGGACATGTAGAACGAATGGACAGCGAAAGAACGGCTAAAAGGATCAACGATGCACATGTTAATGGATGCAGAAAACGAGGAAGACCGAGAAAGACATGGGACGATCAAGTCCATCAAATACTTGAAGATGGACATATCAAAAGTAGGAATAATCGACGTGCGTGCATGAGAAGATGTATGAATGTAGAGGAAGCGAGGTCTGTATGCCAAGATAGGGTGTTATGGCGTTCTATCCTCTCTGCCTACCCCTACGGGGAAACGGCGTGATGATTTGTTTGTTTGTTTGTTTTTTTTGTCAAGATTCTAATTGGATCAATAAAAAAATATTTTTAAAAATATATTTGTATGTGTACGACCCTAAGTTGATATTCATGAACGTAAGTAAAAAAAAAAAAAAAAGTTTAATTAAAAAAGTTTATTTTTATCGAAGAGCGTATAAGAGAGATCTTGGTAAGAGGTTTGATTATTAAAATAAAAGTTTATACCTATCAAAACGAACAAATAATAAAAAAATATATACAACAGTTTGGGAGCCACACGATAGCTGAATAATAACAAATCTACCATACTACTTAGTAGCTGATAAGACAAACAAGCTAAAATCAATATTTAGATTACGTCTAAATCTTTGTAGACTAATTTTGGAATTTAACCCTCTTAGTATTACATATCCGATATCTTAACAAAGATGGAGGGATGTGAAAATCTAGGACTTACAATTATTGATTACTATGATTAAAGTTGCAAGTAAACTCCGCTAAAAACTGTTAGTTATATTTAACGTCCGCCTCGTGTTATTCATAGTCCCAGGACAGGCACCTGAAGCGTAAGACTGATTACCTTACCTACGTGTAACAAAAATGATCAAGATATCCTGCGATTGGTGGACCAATGCAGTGCCCTATGCACCATCAGGTGCAGAAAGGAAATTATGATTATATTTCGTATTTGTTAATTATAAAAAAATAAGAAAAAACTCATTACTGGAATAGTTGACGGAAAGCTTAAAACGGGGACAGATAAGGAAAATTTATAACAGGCACAGTTGAAAGAAACCAAATAACCTGGAAAAATAGCTAAAAACTTATGAATGGAATACCCCCCTGCTAAGCCAAAAAGTCGCAACTGAAAAATTAAAAAAATAAATTGTAATGGTAAAGCCAAAAAGTCGCAACTATTTTTTTTTTTTTAATTGTAATGGTCACCCTATAAAACCTATTAAGCTTATCTCCTCTTTTTTTTTCATTAATTCTCAAACAAGAGAATCTTTTCATAATTTAACCAGTGCATGTCTGTCCTAATCAGTGCATGTGCTTATTAAAATGCATGTCGTGTTGGTTTTATATTTTTGTGCAACAACTATGGTGAATGTGTGTAGTGGGTTTTTCATGTTGGTTTAATTGGTCTCCTGGCGAAGAGACGGGTACGTCTCGAAACCGGTAGACATAGAAAAGTCGGCAAGTGGTTATATACAAATATTTAATAACATTTAGAAAAAAAATCGTTTTGCGGTTCCTTTGTTGTAATAGATATTCGATAGCCACACATATTTACTAAACTTCTTCTCCAATTTGAGATACTCTTGTAAAAAAAAATATATTGTAATATATAACAGTAAAATATAACAGTAATCTAGTTTAATATTTGCAATTCAACGGATACGACTTTTAGCCTTGGCTGGGCAGAATAGTTTCAAAAAGCTTAAAACAGGGACAAATGAGGAAAACTTCTAACAAGAACAGTTGATGGAAATTAAATAAAATCGAAAAATAAAGAAAACCTCGTGAATCAAATAGTTGACAGAAAGCTGAGAAAAATAAGAAAATCTCATTAATGGAACAGTTGATGTAAACTGAATAAAATGGAAAAATAAAGAAAAAATCACGACTGAATTAGTTGTCAACAGCTTCAAACAGTGACCAATAAGGAAAACTCAGAACTGGAACAGTTGATATAAACTAAATAACATGGAAAAATAAGAATAAATTCATGGCTGGAATAGTTGACAGAAAGCTTGAAACTGGGACAAATAAGGAAAGAGTTCTAACTGGAACACTTAATAGAAACTAAATAACTTGGAAATAACGTGACTTAAATTTATTGCCTTGTTTAAAGATTCTTGTCATCGTTTCTTTGAATCCCTTAAAATATGTATCAGTAATTGTATGTTTTTCCTTTTTAAAAATGTTATTATTATTTTATTTTATTTTTACATCTGAGCATGTTTTTCATTGTTTATTTTAATTTTTTAACTTTTAATTACTTGTACAAATTTTCTTCGTTTTTTTACTTTAATTTTAATTTTTAAACAACTTCTATTTATGTTTTTTTTCCTTCTCTTTTTTGTACTTCATGAATAAATTTACATATTACTTTGCAATATGGAAACTTCACTGGTCCATTAGAGTTAAGTCTAACTGTGTAAAATATAAAACTATGTAACTGTACTGTATGTTTCCTAAATAAAAGAAAACAAAAATAAAATAAAATAAAAATGAGAATAAATTCTAGACTGAAATAGTTGACAGAAAACTTAAATCTGGGACAAATAAAGAAAACTTATAACTAGAATGATTTATATAAACGGAATAAAATGGAAAAATAAGGGAAAATTCATGACTGGACTAGTTAGTCGTAGCTTAAAACAATGATCAAAAAGGAAAAATACTAAATAAAACACTTGATAGAAACTAAATAACATGGAAAAATTAAAATAAACTCATGACTGGAACAGTTAAAGAAACAGAAAGTTTAAAACTTGGACAAATAAGGAAAACTCATGACTGGAATAGTTGACAGAAACTAAATAACAAGAAAAACACAGAAAAGCTCATGACCGGTACAGTTGTCAAAAGCTTAAAACCGTCACATATAAGGAAAACTTCTAACTGGAATAGTTGATAGACACCAAATAACATGAAAAAAAAGAATACTCATGACTGGAATAGTTGACATAGAGCTTACAACAGAGACAAAAAATGAAAACTTGAAAAGTACTAATTCAAATATGGGACATGCGAAATACTAAAACAGTTGATTATTACCATAATTTCCTTATTCACACCGGTGGTACATAAAGCACTGCATTGGTACTCCAATACTGCGTATTTTGATACAAGACGACAATAGATATTTCATCGTTATTATTCTTCAACCCGCACCCGGTGACTCATAGCAAATACGGCGTATTTAGATCATATGAAGGTAAGATGATTTGTCCTACATTTCAGGCGCCAGTCCAGGAACAATGCAATATTTCAGTTTGAATAATCTTTAAAATAAATATTTCACGTCCGCAGAAATCCAATAACACAGAAAAATATGAAAAAACTCACGACATTAATAGCTAATGAGGAAAACTAAAACAGTTGAGTAAAATTGAATCGAGGTATCTCGTCCTGTGGCTAGTGTTGCGAACTAGCGGACCAGAAGTCCGAGGTTCGAACCCCACCCTACCCGAACTTTGTTTCCATTTTCTAATATTGAGTTATTTACAACTCGCTGAAAATGTATCTTTTTTTTCGTTCTGCCTTTAACCTAAGCAATATGAAATAACCCGCTAAACCTTTATTTAGAGGCTTGTCAGCAGGTGGGATAGAGGGGATATGGAAGGAGGTAATTAAAAATACACTACAGCACCCAGACCGATTGAGAGAAAAATCTTTCTAAGATTTTTTTCTTGCAACTGGCGGGAATCAAACGCGCGACGCCAGTTTCACAGTTAGTGTCTAACCAACTGCGCCACAGCGCCTGTCAGAATCATAGTATAGCTTATAATTTTATTAAGTGTTTTATTACTTTATGGGGATAAATGTGACGTCATTAGAATTTATCTGAATGCAAAATAATATTATTGGTATAGTGAAACGCCATCTGGCGATAAAAAGTTTTATATTATTGAATCATGATAATATTTACACAAGATATAGTTAGAGCTTCCATTCCAATAATTCAGGTGTTGTCAACAATTAAATAATTTATTTCAAGCATTTTAAAAATACTTAATGCTCTAGTGATACCCCATCTCTGTTGCAATCAATTTCTTTTCTTGTTCCCAACCGTGTCACCAGAAATCAAAATCTGTTATTTATCAAATCTTTTAAGAGCAACTTTTGTTTTTATGACCCAATGTCCAGAATGTGTGGATTAGTCAATTCATCACTTGGAATTCTTCGCTATTAACACAGTGAGGGATAAAGATGGATTGGCATGATTTAGCTCGAAGCTTTATGTGTTAATCGTTTTCTTGAATATATTGAACACCATTATTTTACTGCCCTTGTTTAAGCATTTAAGTATTTATTTGATATTTTTTCTATTATAAACTCTATAATTATTAATAAAAAAGTTGTGACCTCACTGAGGTTGGGTTACCCGTGCCGAGGACACTTAACAATATATTTTTTTAAATATTTTTACATTTGAGAATAAACAAAGAAGACTAACTGAATAAACAGAGATTATTAACATGTTAAGACCCAGACAAGAATAACCAGAATCTGATACGAACATCAAATGTCAAAGATTTGGGCGTTAGATTTGTGAGCACTCTGACATTTCATGAACACATAGAGACAATCAGTGGTAATGCATTGAAGATGTTGGGATGCGTTCTGCGTACTGCCAGGGTTTTTGAAAATACCCACGTACTGAGAACTCTTTACAACTCCTTGGTGCGAAGAAGAGTCGAGAGTAGCTCGATGATTTGGGGGTCACATGAACTGAAGAGAAAATCCAAAAGAAGTTTCTGAGATATCTCTACATGAGAGAGTGCGGGTATTATCCTTGGCTCTATCCGACCGAGTTTCTCCAGGGTATGCTTGGCTACAACATTTTAGAGACTAGAAGGAATGTGTATTTGACTACACATTTGTATCGATTGTTGCGCGGTATTGTCGATAATCCTAAGATTATGATGAGTATTGGTTTGTATGTTCCTGATAATTACCTAAGACAGCGTCAGCATAGATTGTTTCATATTCCGATATACAGGCCCATCCTGCCTGTTGGAAGGGCTACCGCTATGCTGAACAACATCGCTCTGGATGTTGATCTGTTCCATGTATCCGAAGGGGTTTTCCGGAGCAGGATTCTTCTACTACTTTGACATGAATCTCTTTCATGTATTTTTTTTTTCTTTTTTATAATATGGAATGTATGTTTGCAATGCATATGTTATATTAAAATAAATGAGTTGAATTGAATTGAAGACAGTTTTAAACACTACGTATTTATGTTTATAGTTAATTTATGTACATCTATATTATTTATATTACAAAATGCACAATGAAAGAACAAAAACATAACATAAGCTTTACACTTGTGAAGCAGTTGATTCAATATTGGTTTGGGCGAATGAGACAATCCATTTTACTTCTACCTAGCTCCACTATCCATTTTTTATAGCCTTTTTAAACATATTCTCGTTACTAATTGTTTTAATAAAAAATGAAAGTAGGTTATAGATTTTAATTTAATAATACTGAAAATCCCTTTGTCTTTGCTTCATAGTTTAATCTTCTTTTTGTTCAATTTCATCTAGATATGTTTCTTTGTTTATCTGTTATAATTTGCTAACAACGCATACTAAAAGTCCGACGTGCAGTTGTCTTTTTCCCACAGTATGGGAAAGGCATTTGTAAGAGAGTGACAGAAAGACAATTTTTAACTCTTGTGAAGTCACATAAATCTATATAAAACACAAGACTGATATATCTCATGTTTTTTTCAAATAACGTAGAATTTTGCTATAACATGAAGAATAAAACATTTATGCTCCTTACATCTCTTTTACATATTAGATTGAAGATTTTAATATCTACGAACACGCACAGCGCAAAGATCTATATTTCTCTGAAAACCGCACGTAAATTGGTTAAGCCGTTTAGAAGGAGTTCAGTGATATCACACGTACAGAGGAATTATATATATATATAAAGATAATATGTTTACATTTTTTTTCTCTAAACATGTTCAATTACCGGTTACCGACGAAGATACTTTGAATTTTCATACGAATATACGCTATTTCATACATAATTATCGATATTAGTTTATACCGTCTCAGTATATACCGATGAAGATAGCCGTTCATAATCGCGGCCTAGAAAACTCAACGCTCAGTACAAAACCTGCGCAATCTGGTTTGTACAGACGTTTTAATCTGGTTTGTAGTGAGTTTCTAGAAACCATATCTCAATTTTCATTTCAATTATTTTTTAATATATATATTTTTATATAATAATGTCGGGTTGTGGTCCCGTGGTAGTACTGTGGACTCACGGACCAAAGGTCCGAGGTTCAAATCCCACTCTACCACAACTCGATTTCCATTTTTCCAGCACAAGTTATTTAGAACTTTTAGGGAATGGTAAATATTTGCGTAAATAATTAAAACTCGGGTATTTATCTTTTTTAACATTTTTTTAAAAATATTCTTTTTCTATTGATTTCAATAATACTATTATTTTGTTTTTGTTCAAATTTCTATATTATACAAATATACTATTATTTTGTTGATTTCAATAATAATAATAATAATATAATAATAATATTTGGCTAATTTATATAGCGCCATTTATGTAAAAAATCACCTCAAGGGCGCTTTACAATTGTTACCTAAACTTACATTCTAACTAAACTAAAGTGATATATTATATTTCCAGATTTAAAATTGAGGGCATGATAGTCTAAAGAAGTGGAATTTTAGTTGGGATCTGAACTGACTGACTGTCAATGATTCGTAAGTTTGAAGGCAATTGGTTCCAGGCAGAGGGGCCGGCGGCGGCAAAAGCACGATCTCCAAATCTAGTGTTTGGGGAGCGCCGGATTTCGACAAGTTTTCCTCTTCCTGAATCAAATGCTGACCTAAGAGTAGATTTCCTTAGACATGTATTTTCCCTAATACAAAGGTCCGATAGGTATTTTAGAGCCATTTCATGAAGGGATTTGTATACTGTCCAGCAAAGCTTGTATTTTATTATCTCTGGGCTTTTCAACCAGTGCAAATCTCGAAGATTCTGTGAGATGTGAGAATATTTTTGTACTCCCGTAATAAGCCTTGCTGCTGCATTGAAAACAGATTGAAGTTTGTTAGTTGGATATTTTGGGAGATTTGCGTATATTCCATTACAGTAATCTAGACGCGAAACGACATAAGCATTTACTAAAGCTTTAGTTGCTTCTATGGGAATATTTCTCCGCACGGATTCGATCTGTCAGAGATGGAAAAAACCAGCACTTACCGTTTTATTGGCCTGACAATGAAGAGAAAGATCTGAATCTAAGTGAACACCCAGTAGTTTAACATTTATACTAGGAGTAAAATCACAACCTCTGATTGAAATTGGAGATCGGTCTAAAAGGTGTTGTCGCTTTTTTCTCGCTACTACTATTATTTTGTTTATTTGATTATGGATGAATCTTAATTTTTATAATTTATATTTTAATATTTATTTCTGATTATAATTCTTACATTGTATTCTTTGGAATTGTATTATTTATTACTTATACCTTGTTTTTCTGGATTGTTATTCTATTGCATCACATGTCATTATAATTTAATCTAATTAATTTTACTTTGTATTTTTTACTGTTAATTTTTATGCCTTGACACGGGCACAGCCAAAAAGCCTTAATAAGTTCATTAATATTGAATGAATAAATAAATGTCGTCATTCACCGCCATATGAAGGCCGCTAGATCACAGCACCGCTCTCTACAGAAACCATAGTCTTACACGTGCCTTAATACTAGAAACGTAAAAAACGCGTACATTTTTTTAAAAATAGAATAATTGTACTAGGTATGTAAATATTGTTACTTGGGTCCGCAGTTGGTGACCTCTGACTTGACGCGCGACCTCTAGCAACTAGCAATGCGTTATCTGTATTTTCCCATAGATAAGGAAAAAACAGGCGAATAAACACCGCGGCCGGGCACAAAATGGCGGCGGTGTGTTTTGCATTTTCCCGCGTGGAATGCAAACGCGGGCATTTTGAAAATCATAACGTGGAAGAGCGCAGAAAAGAATGCAAAAACTAATTTTCAGTCATCATCATCATCATTATTATCTTCTCCGCACCCAGTGGTGCATAGATCACTGCATTAGTAAACCAAACGCAGCGTATTTCGATCATTTAAACATGTAGAATATAAATTTAATTTCCATTTTTCAAATTATGTAGCTTCTTTAAAATTTCATAACCTTGATTCATTAGCACATAGATAGGATATTTTCATTCAGATCCTGATTTACAAAATTGTAAATAATAAATTTGATTGCCCAAAACTAATTTATCCACTTGCTTATCGTGTCCCCTCCAAACCAACTAGACTCTCTGATATTTTCTATATTCGTAATATCAAAACTAATCATCAGAAACATTCTACCATCTACCATCCCTCGTATATGTGAAGCGTTTAACAAGAATTTTAATAGTCTCGATATATTTAACACTACATGTAATGATACAGAAGAGAACTAATAGGCTTGATTCAGAATAACAGAGAATAGACGTTTTGTCTATTTTCTTGCTCTTCATTCATAATTCATTTAGTCATTAAATCAAATGCAATTTTCCACTCTTGCTTTCCTTCAATCATCCTTTACCACTCCTCATCAATTTCCTTCTTTTCCTTCCCACTATCTGCTTTTTTTGTCCATATTTCTTTTATTTTAATATATTGCATATTTATTCTTTATTTACTTTAAACCGTCGTCGCTTTATTGCAGTATTACTACTACTACTACTACCATCACGCCATTTCCCCGTAGGGGTAGGCAGAGAGAATGGACCGCCACACACGTCTATCCTGGCATACAATCCTAGCCTCTTCCACATTCATACATCTTGTCATACATGCCCTTCGGTTCTGTCTGCTTTTGACATGACCAGACTTAAGATTTTGGTTTATCTGATCATGCCACGTCTTCCTTGGTCGTCCTCGTCTAACGTTGCCGTTCATTTTTGCCATATATACTTGTTTTACCATTCTCTCGTCGTCCATTCGTTCTACGTGACCAAACAAACTCAGAGACCCTTTCTTAATCTTATCAATTATACTTGTCTCAGATTTACACTCTCGCCTGATTTCATCATTCGTAACCCTGTCATACATTGATTTCCCACACATTCGTCTAAGAGATCGCATTTCAACCGCGTTCACTCGGCTTTCATCCTTCCTCTGCCAGTTCCATGTTTCACTTCCATAGATAAGTGTTGGGACTAAAACTCCGTTGTGCACTGCCAGTTTAGCTTCGATTGACATATTTTTATTAGAAATTACTGTGCTTAGTGTTCCGTTCATTTTGTTGCCCGCATTCACTCTTCTTTCAACATCTTTTTCTACTCTTCCATCGCTTCCCAGATACACAAATTCTTCTACTTGGTCGAGACATTCGTTGTTTACATTTATTATGCAGTCAGTAATAATTTGACAGTGCAGTATAATTAAACAGTGCAGTATAATTTAGTGAATACGTATAATTGGATGGCAGGCCCGACTATGTATACGTTTTTTTTTCTTTATATTCATTAACCTGTGCATCTGTTTGTATTCAAAATAAATAAAATATGTTACATAAAGATAAGGCGATCAATATTACGCTTCGGGTGCCAGTCTAGGAACAAAAAAATATTGCAGTTTGGACAACCTTGAAAATCAATATTTATAATGTACACCCTGCCAGGAATCGAATCCAAGACGAGTGAGGTGCCACGAGTCGCATCCGTAGAGGAGAATAGGTGCTATGCGGGCGTGTTATAGGCGGCATTTGGTTTTCACTGAGTAAATATTCGATCTCCAGGAACCTTCATACTGTTGAATGTGTCGCCTGCTACTCCTAGCCGCACTCCCAGTTCTTTTTGAAAGCTTCCAGTTTCCGTAACATAAACTCCCAGGTATGGTGAAACTCTCGACTCGTTCGATCACTGGATTTGACAGAGTCATGGGATTTTGGGCGTCGAGGCAAGAAGTGTTACACAGTACATGGGTTTTTGCAATATTGATTTTTAAACCCATGCATGCGGAGTTCCTATTTAGGCTAGTATAATAATTGCGAAAATGTGGTTGTTTGTTTGTTTGTCTTCCCTTCGCGTCTCAACGGAGCGACCGTTTGACATATTTTTTTGCATGGCCGTGATGTTTTCCCTATATAAAATGCTCTACAATCAGTTTATATACCCCTGATTTTTCTAATTTGTTTGTTTTATTCTTAGTGTTTTTGATAAAATTTCCTATACTTGTGTATTTTTATTCGTTTTTGTAGAATGTAGTGCTGGGAACCATGTTGAGTTTAATTTAAGCCCGTCGTCTTTGTTTATGTTATTTGGGTGTCTGTGTATTTCAATTGCCTCTTTTATTTTTCGTGCACTGTAATTATTGGGTTTATGAAACGTCGGAACAAATCCAACACACGCGGTATCACCCAAAAAAGAAACACATTGATAACAGTGACCGTGAAAACCTTCGCATCTATTTAAGTTTAATGATTATTGCAATTTAAAGGGGTGTTTTTTTTTCGTTTTAATTTTTAAGAGTTAACCGTAAGTTTTTTGTAGAGCTTGCTCTTACTCTGCCATCTGTGGTTGAAATCCTAAACTAAATAGAATCGAACCTCTTATATTTGCGAGATAAATAAATCGTCAAAACGAGAAATATTAAAAGTAAAAAGTTAAGTAAAAATAGGTAATAGGTAATAAAAACAGGCCTTAATTAAACTCAACATGGTTCCCAGCACTACATACTACAAAAATAACAAAAAAAATATACACAAATAATAACGCAGGAAATTTTATCAAAAACACTAAACAAACAAACCACAAACAAACCATCACGCCGTTTCCCCGTAAGGGTAGGCAGAGACGATAGAACGCCACAACACTCTATCTTTGCATACAGATCTCACTTCCTCTACATTCATACATCTTCTCATGCACGCGCGCCGATTATTCCGACTTTTGACATGTCCATCTTTAAGTATTTGTTGGATTTGGTCATGCCATGTCTTTCTCGGTCTTCCTCTATTTCTGCATCCATCAACATTCGCATTGTAAATATTCTTAGCCGTGCTCTCGCTGTCCATTCGTTCTACATGTCCAAACCAGCGCAGAGCTGCTTTCTTGATTTTGTCGAAAACACTAAGGATAAAAAAAACTAATTAAAAAAATCAGGGGTATATAAACTATTTAAATTTATTTCAACAGAGAGGGAAAACCTCTTTGAGAAGGGAATATGGAAGTCTAGGCATTTACGGGGCTTATAACCCGTTATTGGCTGGTTTAAGTGGCCACTTTACACACTGTGTAACATTCAATAAAGCGGCCACTTAAACCAGCCAATGACAGGTTATAGGCCCTGTAAATGCCTAGACTTCCATATTCCCTTATCAAAAATGTTTTCCCTCTCTGTTGTAATATGTTACTAGATAATGGACTTAAACACTACAACGACTTACCTTACTACTTGAAAACTTGTAGACAAGGACGAAAAAAAATTTGGACAAACTCAAAATATTGTTAATAAATTACCTGGTCCATGCAGAAGTATAGAAATTGAAAAAATAACATTTTCAGGCGTTGCCTAGTATGCAGGTGAAATAATTCAATTAGATGAATCTCACCCGCATAAATAAAGGTTTCAGCTCTTTAACTTCACAAACATCAACAAATGAAAGAATTAAAGGAATATAGATGTTCCAATATGGGCAGAATGGTGAATGTTACACAGTGTGTAAAGTGGCCACTTAAACCAGCCATTGACAGGTCATAAGCCCTGTAGATGCCTAGACTTCTATATTACCTTCTCTTAAATGTTCTTCATCTCTGTTGTAATATGTTCATATAAACAGCTCCCCAGGGAGTTGAATCCAGTCCTTGTCTACAAAAATTTGGACAAACTCAAAATATTGTTCATTATGTAGTATTTTTGACTGTCCTGTGTTTGTCTTTGCTTTTTCAATGTGATAGTGTTGTTGTTGTCTGGTGTTATATTTGTGTATGTCAGCATTTTTGACTAATATTATGTCGCCGTCTTGTATGTTTCCCAGTGCTATTTTGTGCACAATTTTTAAGGTCTCAATTTTAGTCAAGTAGTTTATGTCAAACTGGTGTGTTTTTTTGTACAGTTCAGTCGTAGAGGTCAGGTAGGGTAGGTTGTATGTTAGTTTCAGAATTTTATTTTGTTGTCTTTGTATTCTTGTTATGTCTGTCTTGTTACCAGTTCCCCAGAAGGGGATCATGTAACTCAATTTACTTTTGACATAGGCTTCGTACATCATATTTTTTTCCTTTCTCGGTATAAAATCTTTAATTTTGTAGAAGAGGCTATGTAGAGATGCCATTACTTTAGTGAGTCCGTCTATGTGTTTTATCCATTTTAATTGTCTGTCCATTGTGAGTCCTAGGTAAGTCACATGTTCTAGTTCTTTAAGAGTTTCGTTGTTTATTTTTATGTTCATGTTATGGTTCTTCTTTTGTGTTTCGAAATGTATTATATTGCATTTCTTGGCATTTAGCGTTAAAAAGTTTTTGTTTGTCCATTCTAATAGTTTTTGCACGTCAATTAAACAAATCATTTTGTTATTACCAAATACAATGTATTTTTTGTAAATAAAATGAGCAAAAATTATACGTTTATAATATGGACGCTTTCACAATATTGAATGATAAGATGACCAGTTAAAATAAACGATACTAAACATTCAGAATAAGAAAATATTGCGAACATAAGGTAGAAATCAGCTTTTGTTTATTTTTATCGATATAATCAAAGATCAAAGAGCGGCGACATGCGGGAATGGCGTCAACAAAATGCAACAATCACGCTTATATTGACAAGCGGGAAGCATTGTCGATAAAGAAAAATAATTCAAGTGCTAAAGGCTATTCAATTGACAAAATGTCACAAATAAATACGCGTAATTTAAGTGATAAATTCGAACCTGAACTCCTGGTTGAAGATGTAAAGACGGCATGCGGGCGTTGAGTAATCCCACAAATAAACAAAACACGAATTATCACATTAGATTAATTAAAACAGCTTTTATTCTATCCAGACTGGACCTGCCTCCCCGCCGTCCCTATTTCCACCATCACTGACGTTTGTCAAAAGAGCCCGCAGTTTTCAGCCACTGTACCAAAACATAGAAAACAGAAAAGAGTTCCTAAACATCCGGGAAATCGAAGAAAAACTTTGTCCTTGACAGTAAAAACATGTTTATTATCCAACGAAAGACGCGTGACCGTCGCCACTATTTACCCACGACTGTAAACAATCCGTATAATTTAAACATCATTGTTTTAACCAGCCGTAATACGAAGAAAAGCTTAAAAAACAACATGAGAATTTCCATCAAAACTTAAAACAAACATGTATAAACGTTGTCAAATTTTGTTTTGTACTTACATTTCCTTCTCGCTTTTTAATTTACATCGTTTTATTTCACGGTTTTTATTTATTATTAACAAAAATTAATATTCATTTCGCTTAAATAATTGATTTGTCGCGACACAAAACGATCTGTCAAAATCATTTGTTTTCAAATCGTTAATGCGTGCTCCAAAACTCCGAGACGCTATTGTTGAGTTTTGGAGCGATACCGTACCGTGCGCTAGCGCCGCGGTGGCAATTCACAAAACTAAACTCCCCACTGCGCAGAGCGCGAACTCAAACGTCGAATTTCATTTCCCTCGCGCAGATTGTGAAAACATTTCTGGGTGACAGCCGCCTACACCGCGAACCAAAATAAAGTTTTCCTTCCGCTAAAAAATACGTGTGTTGTGTGAGGAATATCTTCGCAATGGCGGCCCCTGTCAAAAAAGTCCCCATCCACTTGCAGGTGAGCCGAATCGGATTGTATTTCTTTCATGCTTTGTTGTAATTATCGATTTTTGCGTCGAGCGCAGAGCGCGACGACCGTAGTCATTTTTCTATGCTCTGCCGATTGCTGTTCGTTGTACAGTTATTAAAGTTGTGTTACTTTGAATAGATTGTTGGCCTTTTGTTCAGTAGACGTATTGTTTATATTTGTACCGTACGCGATCTATTCAGTTAACATCTCTGTGCGGGCGTTTTCTGTTGCGGAGAAAATCTCGCGACACCGGTTTTCTCAACTAATTTATCGACTCTCATTTTCAGTAGTTTTCTACAACTTGCAATGCCGATAAATTTTTATGAGCCAACTAAACGACTCTTATTTTCAATAGCATCACGTTATAACACGCAATCATCAATGGTTATCTTTAATATTATTTTATCTCTCGAATTACTTTGCGAGTCTTTGACACAAACATTTAAATATTTTGGCGAAACGATAAACTTTAAAATTATACAATTATACAATACAAATATTCAAATATCTCTTATCATTTCATTCTCACGATAATACTATGTATTATTATGTACTATTCATATGTAAGACTGTGAAAATTTTTCTCTGAACTAAAAATGTTACATATGTAGGTAGTATTTTTTTTTCAGAGCATGTCATTATTACAATACCGTTCTCTCTGTTCACGCAGACATTTTTCATCTCTTCTATACTAAATAGAGTTTTCCTTACATTCTTGTATTTTTTAACCTTTTAATGCCCGATATAGCATATTGTCCATAAACTAAAATATGAAATTAAAACTGAAAAAAAAAACTTTTTTTTTTCATTATTTTTCCCAGTATTTGCATCAAAAAACAGTGTTTAATTAAATTAATTTAAATTGGGCATTAAATATCATTATATGCGGCATTCAATACATATTTATTTATTTATTGACGGACATATCCAGCCAATTCTTTTTTTTTTTTAATAACAAAGAAATATTTGCGTTCTTATAATTTACGCAAATATTTCATTTTGAGGGCCATTTTCAACGAGTTGTAAATAACTCACTTTTAGATAATGGAAATCAAGTTCGGGTAGAGTGGGATTCGAACCACGGATCTTTGATCCGTGAGTCCGAGACACTAGCCACGGGACCACAACCCGATTCATAACCAATGCTAACAATGGTAAATACAATTTCTGATAATAAATACAGGTACTAATAAAATAAAATACAACTAAATAAAATTAAAGCTAGGACAAAAAAAATACTACCTCAAGACAAGATTCGGTCTATCTTAGTGATTTTTAAAAAATCTATTAAGACTTACACCAAAAAAGTCCAGATCTTGTCTCGAGTTTACAATACGACACAATCGGGACATTGCAAGCCATAGTTTATGCTGTGTTGATCAAGAAACAGCACATTATTATTTATCAACCGGCCATAAGATCCACTTGCTCCACAAAATGCCACTTGTTCCAGTAACGTTGGTACATCAATTAGGCCATTCAGTTAATTAAACATAAATATGGAGGCAATGATATTTCTACGTTTTTGTAGATTTGAGATTTTGAACATTGATTCCATTTCTCCGTAAGTGTAGTTTCCCCTCTCGAGGCCAATCATCCATGCTACTTTTCTTAGCAAACTATGTTACACCGATTCAATATGATTTATCCGGCCTACATAGAAGGGAGACCAGATCACGGAGGCATATTCTAAGAGAGTTACCAATATTATTAGTTGTGTAGAAAGCCGGTTTAATGTTTGATAGTAGGGAATTTGATAATTGTTTTGAAAAATGTCATTTATAAAAAGAATCCGCCTCCATTGTTTACGTGGGTTTGCTTTATTTACTGTGGGAGTCGAATATAAATATTTGTTTATAAGTTTGCGTTTTTGTTTTTGATTTAATATTTTATCAATTAAGTTCTCATTATTATTAGCATTATTATTAGCAATCTGTTTTATTGTATTAAGTTCTTTTTTAAAATTAGTATCATCTAGTGGAACGTTAATTAACCTATGTATATATTACGGTATATATCGAAATCATTTTTTTTATTTTTTATTGTTAAAGACAAGTCAAGAATATTTATTTTTTTATCTTTTTCTATTTCTAAAGTAAATTTTATTTCTTTACGTAATAAATTTAGGAAATTAGTGGTTAAAAACAAAGTTGTTCTATTTTTTTTTATTTATTTTTTTATAATAATGATAATGTTTGGATAATTTATATAGCGCCATATTTGTGAAAATCACCTCAAGGGCGCTTCTCAAGTTCTCAGTATGCGGGTATTTTCGAAAACCCTTATGATGTCCTTAACGTCCAATTGTAATCGCGGTCCTGAACATTTTCCTTTAATAAACTTACTAGGTTTTAATATTTGGCGGCCGCTCTTTAAAAATAACCCAATTTATTTGTTGGCGATTGAGGTGCACAAGCCGTGCGTAAACAAATCGGCCGTTGTGTGTTAAGCATGTAAAAATATTTTTTAAGATATTTTTAGCATTTCCATCAATTAATTCGTAGAGACATCAACAGATGCGCTAAACTTTTGTATTTTTTCAAACTCTTAACAACTTAAAAATAATACTAATAAATTTACATTGAGGGGAGATCATTGAGCCCACCATCCACTCGCAGCTGTTATAGAGTCCTGTGGCTCAATCACAAATATCTATCGACGTGCTTAAAAACATGCTAAGCATTTGAGCGATCACAATAAACATGCTTAAGTTATTTATTTAACTTTTATACATAATATTATTTGTACATTGGCGGGCTTATTGCCAAATGGCAATTTCTTCCAACCAACCAATAAAATAAAAGTTTTATTTTTATAATTCAAGTTACAGAACATATTCAATAGAAAATAAAGATTAAAATGCTAAAGAAATATAAAAATAGAAATAAACGTATTTGTTTAAAAATTACCCTAAATCAAAACTATTACTCAATGGGAAAAAGGAAAAAATAGGAAAAAGGAAAGGATGAGAGATTAAGGAAGAGAAAGGAGATGTTTCTTCAGACGTGATTTGAACAGAGATAATGTAGTAACATCTTTGATGGTGGATGGGAGATGATTCCACAGTCGAGCTGCATGGACGCTATATGAGTTAGAGAAGAAAGAGGAATTGTGGATGGATATTAAAAGAGTGCCTTGAGTATTAGAACAAAGAGGTAAACCATGAACTTTTAATGAATAAGCGTTGAAATTTTTCACGCAGGTATATAGGTGCGTTAGGACTATGAAGTACATTGAACAGAAGTGAGAGGGAGTGATAGTCTCTCCGCTGTCTAATTTTGAGCCATTTCAGTTGCCTACGATAATCAGAAATGTGGTCATATTTCCTAAGACCAAAAATGTACCTTATGCATGTATTCTGAAGTCGTTCAAGTTTATCGAGTTGCTCAGTCATGGAAACATCAGATATCGCAGTCATAAGTCAACGCGTGTGTAATCTCTAAGTCAACGCTCGTGTCGGTTTGTTTTTTGTTTTCCTCGTAAATAAATACAGTTCGTTGGCGAAAAATCGGGCGAAAAGGCGGGTGGTCAGAGGCAGAGGATCCGAATTCCACCCCCGTAAGGGGAGGACAAAACAAAAGAACGTGTGCGTTCCGCTCAATAAATTTACAAAAAAACATCCATTGACCAGGAGTGATTTGTCAATTTTTTATTTATTTATTTATTTATTTACGGTTCCATGAACCTTTTACATAATTACAATAAAATCAGTGAAAAAAAAAACTATTAATATTTACAGAATTAACTTTGTGGTCAAACATTTGACTAAATGTTATTAAATATTTGTATATAACCACTTACCGACTTTTCAATGTCTACCGGTTTCGAGACATTCACAGGGCTTATGACCTATCATTGGCTTGTTTAAGTGGCCGCTTTACACACACGCTGAAACCTTTATTATGTGGGTGAGATTCATTTCATTTTCATTTAATTTCATTTCATTTTTTTTTGCACCACAACAGGCCAGGAAGCCCAATTACAGTGGCGAATTACATTACAGAACAACCAGGCTTGAGAAAAATCACATTTTTAATTTTTGTGTTCTCACCGGGAATCGAACCCGGAACCTTCCGTGCGTGAGTCAAGCGTCTTGACCACTACACCACGGAGGCTTTATTCTTCTGAACCATTTCACCTACTAGGCAACGCTTGAAAATAATTTTTAAATTTTTATACTTCTTGTACCAGTAAGTTTAAAATCAATGATGTTTTGAGTATGTCCAAACGTTTGTAGACACGCTGGATTTCCTCCCTTGAGAGTTATTTTGATTTAAATTTGTTGCAACAGAGAGAAAAAAAGGATATAAAAAGAAAAACAGAAAATAATAATTCATTTATACTAATTAAAATTGAAAGCAGTTTTTACAGTTTTTCTTTAAATTTCTTTAAATTTACTTTGAATTTATTTATTGATATATTAGTTTTAATAGTTTTTTGTTCATTGGGGAGATTATTGTAATTTTAACACCTTTGAAGACAAAGGACATTTATAAAAGAAATAAAATCTAGTTTCTGGTGTACAAAAATCACTGAACAGAAAAAGTCTCCAAAACAACTCTGGCGAAGCCTTCAATCTGTTCGTGGTGACTGTATAGCAGAGACATCTAACACAGGCGCTACTGCCACTGGTTTTGCCGACTTTTTTACAAATAAAGTCGAAAAAATCAGACTGGCGTGTTGTTCCAAAAAACCTGTAATTTTGAACCAACATCTATAAAAGAGGTTAAAAGGATTGTTGCGGCATTACCCAACAAACAATGTATATTAGAGCTGATGCCAACATGGCTTTTTAAAAAATGCATTAACGTATAAGCTCCATTTTTACCAGATTTATTTAATACATCCATGGAGCGCAGCATTGTTCCGAGAGCCATAAAGAAAGCAAATGTAACTCAACTTTTAAAAAAATCACAACTAGATGTGGAAGATCTTTCCAGTTTTCGCCCTATTTCAAATCTTCCCATCGTATCAAAAATACTAGAAAAAATAGTTTCTCAGAGGCTCGTTAACTATATCTAGCAGAATTCTTTATTTTCGGTAAGGCAATCGGCATACGATATAGAGAACATTATCAAAGAATGTGGATTGTGGTCTCACTGCTATGCAGATGATACACATATTTATTTTTATTGCAAACCAGGCGAGAGAAGTGAGCTTGTCAATTTAATTGATGGATGCATCGAGAAAATAGGAAACTGGATGGCTGAAAACAGACTAACATTAAACCCATCAAAAACTGAACAACTATGGGTGGCTTCAGCCAGACGACATAATTTGATCCAGGATTCGGCCCTACCCAATGTAGGGAGTACCGCTTTACCCACCGTAAAATTACTGGGAGTTTACTCAATTCTGACCTTTCTTTTGACGCTTAAATTAGTAGAACGATAAGTTCACGCTTCTACCAGCTGAGACAAATTAAATGCATACGCAAAAATTTGCCGGTTGATGCCGCCCGTCAACTAATAAATGCGTTTGTAGTGTCTAGAGTCGATTATTGTAATGGTATCTATGCAGGTCTACCAATGAACAAAATGGCTCGCCTACAATCTGTATTGAATGCCGCAGCGAGACTTATTTTCGGAATCTCTAAGTTCAGTCATGTCACTCCACTACTTCGGGAACTACACTGGCTACGTTTTCCACAGAGGGTCGAATACAAACTTTGTTGGTTGAACTATGCATTCCAGATGAACTAGCTGACAGGCGTCTCACGCTTAGATCAGCTACGTCTACGGCGAGAGGAAAAGTTATTATACCTCTACGCAAACAGCGCACTAAATTTAGTGAACGCGCATTTGCGGTCGCAGGCCCTATGGCATGGAATGCTCTCCCAGCAGAGGTGCGAGGCTGTAAAAGTGAAGTGATGTTTCGGAATAAACTTAAAACCCACTTGTTCACCAAATCATTTGAATAAATCCGTAGCATGTGACAGCAAAATAAATTGTTTTGATCAAATTACAAATTTAAAAGCTTCAATTAAAATTATTTAACAATAGAATCACTGTGTAAAGCGCCCTTGAGGTATTTTATTACGAAAACGGTGCTATATGAGTTATCCATAATAATAATAATAAAAAAAGCTATTTCGACCATGACTTGTGTGGAATTTAGGGATTTTAATATTATTTTGGTATCTGGGTGACTTATTCATCTCGAATTCCTTTATATTGTCTTCTTTATAATTTTTTACAATGGAATTTATTTTATAAATAGTGTCTACTGTATGAACATGAAATAATTTATATTGAATTTCCGTATTGAATGTTAAGGGTTTCTTTAAAATTACTTTAACAATGAATCTTTTTACTATTTTAACAGGGTTAATTACAAAAACAGACTGGCTTGAAGGATTACATTGTTCCCGTGTGTTGTGGAGCGGTGTGTTGGGTAGCCATCTGACGCGTATCGGTTATCTGGATATTGTATAGGTAGAATAGAATTGCTCTCGTGTGTCGTGTCGAGGCGCACGAAGATACACCACAACACAACACAAGACAACAATGCCATCCTACCTTTAAGTTGGTCAAGATTTAAATTTTGATATATTGCTACTTAACTTCCTCAATATATTATATTACGTGGTCCCAACTGTAAAAGTTATCTTCAAATGAGTGAAATGTTAGATTACATACTTAAGTGATAATTTTAAGTAATTAAATTGATAATACAATCTCAAGTACTCTGAAATACAAATATTGTCAGCGAAAATTCGAAACGCTGTAAGGGACAACGTGTAAATTAACAATACTTTTGAGTGTGTCTATAATATATTTATTGACAAATTCTACATTTTTTTCCTAGCTTTTTAATATTTAGATATCTTTAACAGAGATGAAGCTGTTAAGAATATGGAGGTCTAGGTATATACCAGGGGCGAACCGTGTATAGAAGCGATTATGCGCAGCTTACTATTATATTTGACTGACCATAATAATGTTTTACTGTAACTTTATTTGCAGAAAAACAAATAAATTATTACTATTTATTTTAAATCATTTCCACCGTTTGTATTTTTATCCTAATATAAATATTAATATTAATAAAGCCTGCGGTGAGCCAAGAAACTAGCCGATTATTCCGGATTATTTTTTCATACAAATTAGTATACTATATTTTGAATGTCTTTACCCTAGTGTGGGTTTTTCTCCTAGATTAAACTTGCTGATTACACAAATTATTTGAAAATTCTTGATTTGGAAAACAATATTTCAAACATTATTTCTTAAAGGTTATTTTTCTTTGATTGATACTTTTGACATAAGACCATAATTACTTTCATACGTTATATTGCAGGACATATGGCGCTCGACGCGGCCGTTTTTAGCACTATTAACTTCTAGAACAATTCGGCCAGTTGACATTTCAATAGAATACCTAATATCGACTGAATTCATGGTGCTATGTTTGATTATTTTTTAATGCGTTATTGTTTATTATTTATTTATTTATTAATATACATAGCACGCAGTGCCTTTTACCTTAAAAAGATACATATTAAAAATAATATAAACATTTCAATATAAAGTGAAAAACTTAAAAATTAAATATTAAAGTATTATTTTACATAAATACTATATATACAACACAGCAGTTTTGTATAAAAAACATATTATACAAAACTGGTGTGTAGTGATGTAGTGATCAGCGCATTTCCCTACCACGCAAAAGGTCTCGGGTTCGGTTCCCGACATGGTTGATGTGAAATATTATTTAAAAGGGTGTTTTTACACTAGAATATTTCACAGTCCCTGCACTGGTACCTGAAACGTAAAACTGATCACCTTACCTCCATGTAACAAAAATGATCAAGATACGCTGCGATTGGTGTACCAATGCAGTGCGCTATGCACCGAGAGGTGCGGAAAGGGAATGATGATGATGATTTTTTAATTTTACTTACTTACACAAAGGTTGTTTTTTTACACATTGTTTGATGCATAAGTCCCAACTCCATGGGAATGAATGTCCTTTGTTGAGTTGGAACAAGCAAATAGTTGACACAGACACATGGCGGCTTCCGTGGTGTAGTGGTCAAGACGCTTGACTCACGCACGGAAGGTTCCGGGTTCGATTCCCGGTGAGAACACAAAAATTAAAATGTGATTTTTCTCAAGCCTGGGTGCTCTGTGATGTAATTCACCACTGTAATTAGGCCTCCTGGCCTGTTGTGGTGCAAAAAAAAAAAAAAAGTAAAAAAAAAAATGTACCCTTATCATCAGAAATATTATAAAGGATAAGAAACATAACAATATTTTTTAAAAATACATATATATATATATAAAAAGGCAATGTTCGTATGTGTGTCCTCGACAGACTAAATAACTACTGGACCGATTTACATGCGTTTTTTTTTCAAAATGATTTACGCTGGGCATGTTTATAGCTCTTAAAATCTTCAACCTTATATGTAGAAAAAACGTTTAGAGCGAATCTTTTTTGTTCATCGACCCAGAGGGCATAAAAAATAAAACCCATTAAAGCGCCCAATTGTATCTGATGTCTTCGGGCGCACGGTATACAAATATGAAAATTGTTTTTAAAAAACGCAAAATGAACGGAAAAGACCATTTCGTTTTGATACTCAGTCTAAAAAAATAACACAATCAGGTTTTTTGAGGTGCGGAATACGGGAAAGCGAAACGTCAATTTTATCTATTTTATTTAGGCATTATTTAGTTGGGCGCTTTTTAAGGTACGACATGCAGTTGTCTTTTTTGCACAGTATCGGGGAGGCATCTGCAAGACAGTGACAGAAAATGTTTTCAACTACTTTTCAAAATTCACCTCACCGCATATCCACACAATGTATCGTCGCTTTAATTCGTTTTTGTCCAACAGACCATTTTCAGCGAAATTGAGTTGAGTGTACAGAAGTTCTGAGAAAGCCTTTATTTATAAAATTCAAATAGAAAACAATTTTTTTTTTCAATTATTTAAACACGAATTTATTTATTTAAATATAACACATACATCACAAACATATATTCATAACGTACATATTATAAAAAAAAGAAAAAAATATTTGAAAGAGACTCGTGTCAAAGTAGTCCGCCCAAACCAATATTGAATCAACTCCTTCACAAGTGTATAGCTTATGTTTTGTTTTTGTTCTTTCATTGTGCGTTTTGTAATATAAATAATATAGATGTACATAAATTAATTATAAACATAAATACGTAGTGTTTAAAACTGTCTTCAATTCAATTCAACTCATTTATTTTAATATAACATATACATTGCAAACATACATTCCATATTATAAAAAAGAAAAAAAAATACATGAAAGAGATTCATGTCAAAGTAGTAGAAGAATCCTGCTCCGGAAAACCCCTTCGGATACATGGAACAGATCAACATCCAGAGCGATGTTGTTCAGCATGGCGGTAGCCCTTCCAACAGGCAGGGTGGTCCTGTATATCGGATTATGAAACAATCTATGCTGACGCTGTTTAAGTAATTATCAGGAACATACAAACCAATACTCATCATAATCTCAGAATTATCGATCATACCGCGTAACAATCGATAAAAATGTGTAGTCAAATACACATTCCTTCTAGTCTCTAAACTGTTATAGCCAAGCATACCCTGGAGAAACTCGGTCGGGTAGAACCAAGGATAATCCCGCTCTCACTCTCTCATGTAGAGATATCTCAGAAACTTATTTTTGATTTTCTCTATCGTAAGAGAGTACTTCAGTTCACGTGGCCCCCAAATCATCGAGCCACTCTCGAGTCTAAATAAAATGGGGATAAATCTCGATTTATGCCTATTTCATGAAAAAAAAACTTTAATGCTGTATTTCCGCAGATTTAATTTAATTTAATTTGATAGGCAAAGACAAAAGACAATACTTCTGCTCCCAAAGAAAAAACAAATTACGGACAAAGGCGTTATACTTTTCTGGCCCCTAAGCTATACAACTTTTTAAGCAAGGACACATTGGTGAACAAAATGAAAAACAATATTTTCAAAGCTAGAGTCCATAAATGGATTGCTAAAAAGACTAGACAGAAAGCTGAGGAATATGTTTCATATATAAGAATATAATTTTAGTTTCTTCAAAATCATTTTTCGTTTTATTGATGTGGGTATGTTTTAATTTTTTTATTTCTTTTGAATTTCTACACAATTGATGTGAAAGTATGTACAATTATGTATAAAATAAATAATACACTGACACTCCGGAACGTGCCTGTGGGCCAGTGGAGTGCCTACATTCATAAATAAATAAAAAATATATTGAATGTACCTATTGTATAAACATTTATGCTAACTATGTATTTGTATTTTATATTGGATTAAATAAATAAAATAGAAAAAAAAAAAAAGTGTTTTGGTCTGTTGAATAAAAACGAACTGAAGCGTCGTTTTGTAATCCATAACACAAAAATAATTATGTAAATGTCCATATTTAATTTTAACTAAATACAATCATTGATATCAAACTTTCGATTGTGTTCATTTAATATAAAGTATATATGAATATGTACTCAAATCAAACAATAGCAAAGCATTGTCGGGTTTATCTTGTCTGTTTATAAATATCATATGCACATCGCACATCCGATAAAATCTCAAAGTAATAACGCGCTTCCGGTTATTGAGCCTGGCTCTAAAACTAATGTTGTGTAAAAAAATATATAATATAGTTTTTTTTTAATAAAAATAATATAAAAAACAATGGGCCATTGGTACTCAAGGCCCGATTACAATAGGAAGTTAACAAAGTTATCTTCAATTGTTTTTAAAGTAAAATCTAATATTCGGTAATATAATGTATTAATTTTATTTTATAATGTATTTAGTTTATCTGTGTTCGGTAAAATAATGTATTTATTTTATCTGGTGCTAAAATCAGTAGTTATGTATTTGTATTTGACAAACTTATAATAAAATGGCAAACAATGAATGTGTTATGTCCACTTATTATGCATATATCGTGGTTATACAAGTAAAAGTGACTATTTTCAAAAATGACGAAATTGAGATTATTGACTTTTTGACATCGTATTAGCATAATGCTTGACTGGTAAAAATGCCAAGTCAATCCGACACTCCAAAAAAAAACAGTTTTTAAAATGTGACCATTTGATAGAAGCTCACAGATTTTTGACAAGTAAAACTGACCAACACACGTCGTCACTTTTATTAATAAATTTAAGATCCAAAGAATTGACCAAGTAACATTTTACATGTAGGTAGATGTCACCAGATAAGAGTAAGTTAGAGTTAGTAGTTAGTAAGTTAGTGTAGGTACGTTTTGTATTTGACAGATATGTTTTTTTTTATAAAAAGTTCATTAATAAAATTTATTCTTTAGATTATTACATAACACTTCTTAATTATTTGTTATTTTTCATTTTTTTTGTATTTCTGTGTTTATTAACCCTTTATCAATTTCAAAAAATCCCAAAAACATGATTTATAGTTATAAAAAAAAATAAACTAAAGTACTACCTCCCTCAATGAACGAAACAAAAATGTTTGTCTGCAAAATTTCATGTCAAATTTTACAGGCAAAATTGACTAAGTTTTTTAATTTTAAATTTTATTTAAAAGTGATAATGTTTTTGAAATACGTTTATGCTTTACATTAAAGTTGAAAGTACCGTACATATAATGTACAATTATCAACCACCTACTTGAAAAATCTGTTTTTTTGGGGTAAGTCTTCAAATGTGCAGGATGTTTTATGATTTAAAAAATGTGTGTCAGGAAAATAGTAAATGCTAATTACCTGGCAACATGCAGGCCAATTTTTATTGGACTGAATTTATTATATTAACATTAATGGGTATTTATCAGGAGCGTGCGGTGAGGTTTTTGATATAGGGAAGCGGTCTCTCTGTACTAGTTACAAATAAATGTAAATTTTGTGCCCACTACCAACAAAGAAATTTCAATAAACTGCTTTGAAATAAACTAAAAACCAATTTTATGGCATACTTTTATCATAAAAGAGTTATACTTCATAATTTAATATTACAATACCATCGTTTCAATCAATTTATGTGTTGAATTCGTTATAAAACCGTTAAAATACATGGAAAATGAACCTAGATGTGTTTGTCAATTGGTTCCACAGATACTAAAACATATTGATAATTTCGCGTCGGTAATCTTGATATATATCATTTTTCTGTACGTGTGATGTCACTGAACTCCTTCTAAACGGCTAAACCGATTTACGTGCGGTTTTCAGCAAAATGTAAATCCTTGCGCTGCGCGTGTTCGTAGAAATAAATTTACAATCGAATCTGTAAAAAAAAATTAGAAGCATAAATCTTATTTTCATCGACCTACCAGGGTGTGAGAATGCATATGTAAAAAAATGGAAAGATGTTGTTAATTGTGTTTAAAAAAAATGTTTTTGAATGTTTACAAACAACATTTGCTTTAATGGATAAATAGGCACTATCAGGTTTTGGTGGGTTTTTCTGTTAGAGCCTATTTCAATTTATGTTGAAGTTTTTGTTGGTTTGGTTATGTGTTTATTATTACAATTGATATTTTGATGTTATTCTTCTACTTATATTTTTGTTGTCTATTGTTTGTATCTATAATATTATTTCTTTCATTTTATGTTGTTCTTATGTTTATAAATGTAACTTGTTTTTGGCCGATATTATCAAGTTTTAGTAGAAGGCCCTAATAAAGGAAAAAAAAAACAATTTATTTCTATGATATATTTTGTTGCCCTTTAATAATAAGAAATATTTTATGTTCTTTTCATATTTTTTATTTCCTTTTTTAATGACCATAAAAAAACACCACATAATCTTTTTCAGAATATTTTATTTTCTCTTTCTTATGTTACACAAAAATATCATAACTGTCTATTTATTACAGGAGCAAAAAATCATTAACATTTTCTTGTATACCTACGAACAGGCCAAGGGCGAACCGTGTATACAAGCGATTATGCTTAGCTTACCATTATATTTGACTAACCATAATAATGTTTTTCTGTAACTTTATTTACAGAAAAACAAATAAATAATAAACATTAATTTAAAATCATTTCCACCGTTTGTATTTTTATCCTAATATAAATATTAATATTAATAAAGCGCGCCCAGCGCCTGCGTTGAGCCAAGCAACTAGCCGATTATTCTAGCTTATTTTTTCATACAAATAAGTATACTATATTTTGAATGTCTTAACCCCTGTGCGGAGTTTTTTCTCCTAGATTAAACTTGCAGATTACACAAATTATTTGAAGATTCTTGATTTGGAAAACAGTATTTCTTAAGGACTATTTGTCTTTGAGCTGGTACTTTTCACATAAGACCATAATTACTTTCATGCGTTATATTGCAGGACATATAGCGCTCCACGCGGCCGTTTTTAGCACTATTAATTACAAGAACAATGCGGCCAGTTGACATTTCAATTAAATACCTAATATCGACTGAATTTACAGTGGTTTTTTTTATTATTTTTTAATGAATTATATTTTAAAGTAATGGATAATATTTCTATATAATATAATATATCACGAAGTTACATCGTTTGAGTTTATTTCATGGATGAGAGTTGTTGTATCACACAGAACCACAGAAAAAGATCAATTTATAATTACTTGCATTATATTATGTACCTCATATGTAGGTACAAATATACGATATTTTTTTATAGCTTACCTATTAATAAAATCACCATTCGCCACTGGAACAGGCCATGCCTTTGTGGGATTTTTCGTTTACTATTTATATGTATTTCATTGCCATATAATTATCCTTTATTATTTTAATACTCTGTTTTACCTCTTATGTATATTGTAAAAAAAAACAAAAAAATTAAATAAAATTAAAAAATAAAAAAAATCTTTAAAAAGGCCCATCTCTAGTTAGCAACGCTGTCTCCGAGTCCCGGCTTAGTCTTGAGACTCAAATTTATAATCAAAGCAACTGCAATGCGAATTTTATCTCTACGTTTATTCTCAACATTTTTTTCTCTTTGAGAAACTATTTGCAGTTTGTCCTTTACAGCATTTTAAATTTCTACCCACAATATACGAGTGTACACAAGTCAACACGCCTATTTAATGTATCTTTTGTTTACATTGACTTGACACTTGAGATAACATACCGAAATATGTAGATATGTGTAATTGTATGGAATTAAGATATAATCCGTGTTTAGATTTTTAATTTATTGCCAAATTCCTTATGTAAATTTGTAAAAGCTTGTAATGAAAAGTAATGTTTTTTAAAATGGCAATAATAATCATTTTAATGTATAAGCTTTTACAGAATGATTGTTGAATGTATTTTTTTAAATATGCGATGTTTCCTTTGGCATGGGACATAATGTTCTATTAAAAAAAAATGCAATAAAGATTCTGTTTTTTTTTATTCTTATTAGATCTCTCGAGTTTTAGGTAAAAAAAATATAGATTTTATTATACAAAGTATAATACATATTAATTTCATTCCTATGAGTTACTGCAACTCAATTCGGGACTTAAATAATATCAACATGTTTTAAAAAACACATATTTTCAGAACAACAAAGACGCAACTACATTCACGACAATATAGTATAAGCCAAAAAACTTTTCTTGCACAAACAAAATACATATATATATATATTAATAAACGGTTTCATAAATGGAGAAAGCATTGAATTAATAATAGTCCAGAAACCTCATACGCACATCAAACAGAAGGCGACTCAACTACTCATAAATGAGTATATTTACGTTTTAACCCAATAGTTTCTTTGTAGACGTTGCTCAGTACGCAACTCCTCATTTGAATTCAACTATGCCGTGTTGAGTCATTTTAAAGTGAAGAAATACTGCTAGGATCTTAAAGAAACATAATACTTGAGGATAATACTTGATTCAAAATTGACATTAAATGCAAATTTTGAACACGTTAATAAAAAAATATCAAAAAAAATATTTTTCTTTAGTAGATTGAGAAATAAATTAAATAAAGATACTGCAGAACTAATTTACAAAACAATCATTCTTCCACATATAGATTACTGCTCAACAATATTATTTTTAGCAAACGAAGGAAATTTAAATAAACTAGAAATTTTACAAAATAAAGCGATGAGAATAGTTCTTAAGAAAAATAAATATAGCAATGTAAAAAAAATGAGAGATTAACTAAAATGGTTATCTGTAAGAAGGAGACTTAAATTTAATATGTTGATATTTATACATAAATTTTTTCACGATAAATTACCAAAATATTTTAAGGATAAAGTTGTCTTAAACAAAAATTGTCATGAATATGCTACTAGACAAAAGGATAAAATAAGATTACCATTATTGAAAAGAGCTGAGTCGCAAAATTGTTTGATGTATAAGGGTTTAAAAATGTATGATGAGATGCCTGAATGTATGAAGAATGAAAAGTGTCTGAAAGAATTTAAAAATAAATGTATAAGTTACTGTAAGGAAATGTAAATATATATAGATGATGTAAATGTACGTAATAGTTTATATTAGTTTTAATATAAGCTAACTTAAGAAATAAATAAAAAAATAAAAAAACAGTATGCAATCACATTTCATGTGTAATCAGCTAATAAATGTGTGTATAACAAATGCATTACTTAAAAATTAGATTATTATATCAGTCAGATTGTCGAAAAAACAAAATGGAAATTTCGTTAGTGTTGCTAGGGTAGTAAATTTGTTTACCCTACTTTTCTCATCTAATGAGAGAATAATGAAAATTGAATCTCGAATTAAACAACTCTGTGGTGGACGTTTGACCGACATTATATTGAAAACATCAAATATTATTTGACATTATATAAAAGTATCCGTTTCATGTTAAATAAAATTTATTTTATATTTTATATTTTAAGTTCAAAGTTCATTAATTCAATTACTCTTATTAAATGACCCTTTACTTGTCTACTCTGTTGTGTCAATCAATGTTTCCGCGTGCACAATAAAATTTTAGAGAAATCAACAGATTGCTTTTTTTACCTTGCAATTTGTGTTATGGTTATATTCTTCGCGACCCGGTGACTTCAAGTATGCGCGCGACGAAAGTGTGTCTAAGTGGGGGAATTATTGGACACAGTCCGATGTATTCAAATATGATTCTACGCTCCTTCTGGACTATTCTTAATTCTATGGGAGGAAGTATTAAATCTTGGACTAAGTGAGATAAGGTCGTTAACATCAAATGCTACACAGACGATACAACTATAGTGGCAGTGGCAATTCCTGATGATCAAAACATATATATCTCAGTAGAATAAAAAAATATTACCTACTTAAAACCAATGATCAAACAGTCGAGACTAAACTAATTAATCTTTTTGCGTACATATTAAATATATATTTTCAGTAGTATTATTTAGATCGACACTCTTCTTTGTTACATTACGATTGCTCCGAACAACAAAAAATACATTGTGAGGCCCAAAGGGGCGATAATCTAGGCGTCCGTGAATCTAATCGACCGAGGCCCGAACGGCCGATTAACTAAGGCCCACTCAGGCGATCGCCGACTATTAGCAAATGCTAGCAAATAAATAAAAATGCTAATTATATAATGCTCCCAGACCTATAGCAAGAGTTCAAAATAGTCACGAAAATATAGTATTCAAGCGCGGTACTTATTTTCGCTATACCGATTAAATACGCAATCGAACATTTTACGTGCGTCTCCTTTCGACGCTTGCAGAAAACTGAGATAGGCACAGTAACAATCATATATTTACTTTAATTGGTATAAAGTATGCATTTCGAGTAACTGAAGAAAGATCTATTTTCTATTTTGAACGAGTAGACATTTTATTGTGTGTTTTGCGTGATACAACTTTTGAAATAATATAAGCAAGTATTTGTGCAAATAAATTTGTTTTTGTTGTGTTCGAAACATAGAATTAAGAATAGTCTAGAAACTGCATATGCACATCAAACAGAAGGCGACTCAACTACTCACCAATGAGTAGGTTTACGTTTTGACCCATTAGTTTCTTTGTAGACGTCGCTCAGAACGCAACTCATGATTTGAATTCAACTATGCCGTTTTGTGTCCCCTTAAAGTTTAGAAATACTGCTAGGATTTTGAAAAAAACAGGATGCAATCACATTTCATGTGTAATTTTTTGCAAATGAATGTGTATATAACAAATGCATTACTGAAAAATTGAATTATTTTTCCATCTGTCAGATTGTCGAAGAAACAAAATGGAAATTCCGTTAGTGTTGCCAGGGTTGTAATTTTTTTTACTCTACTTTGCTCATCTAATGAAAGAATTAATGAAAATTAGACCTCAGATTAAACAACGCCGTGGGGGACATTTGAACGACATTATCTTTACATGATATAAAAATATCTGTTTTATGTCAAATAAAATTTGTTTTATATTTTTAGTTCAAAGTTCATTAATTCAATTACTTAACACATATGTAAGGTAAAAAAAATACTATTTGTAAATTTTTCTAATATTTTATTGTGCACTCGGAAACATTGATTGACACAACAGAGTAGATAAGTAAAGGGTCATTTAATAAAAGAAATTAAATTAATGAACTTTGAACTTAAAATGTAAAACAAATTTTATTTTTCGTAAAACGGATATTTTTACATCGTGTCAAATAATATTTTATGTTTTTAAGATAATGTCGGCCAAATTTCCACCACAGCGAATTTCAATTTTAATTATTTCTCTTATCATATGAGCAAAGTGGGGTAAAAATGTTTACTACCCTGGCAACACTAACAAAATTTCCATTTTGTTTCTTCGACAATCTGACAGATGGAAAAATAATTCAATTTTTACGTAATGCATTTGTGACAAACACATTCATTTGATAATTACACATTTGCATCCTGTTTCTTTAAGATCCTAGCAGTATTTCTACACTTTTTAAGGACTCAACACGAAACAAAATACCCATCCACAATTCCTCTTTCTTCTCCAACTCATACAGTGTCCATGCGGCTCGACTGTGGAATCATCTCCCATCCACCGTCAAAGATGTTACTACATTATATCCGTTTAAATCACGTCTGAAGAAACATCTCCTTTCTGTTCCTTAATCTCTCCTCCTTTCCTTTTTCCTCTTTCCTCTTTTTTTCCCTTTTCCCATTGAGTAATAGTTTTGATTTAAGGTAATTCATAAACAAATACGTTTATTTCTATTTTTATATATCTTTAGCTTGTTAATCTTTTTTTCTATTGTATATGTTCTGTAACTTAAATTATAAAAATAAAACTTTTATTTTATTGGTTTGTTGGAAGAAATTGCCATTTGGCAATAAGCCCGCTAATGTACAAATAACATTATGTACAAAAAGTTAAATAAATAAATAAATAAAACACGGCATGGTTAAATTCGAATCTGGAGTTGCGTACTGAGCGACGTCTACATAGAAACTAATGGGTCAAAACGTAAACCTACTCATTTATGAGAGTTGAGTCGCCTTCTGTTTGATGTGCGTATGCGGTTTCTAGACGATTCTTAATTCTAGGGTTCGAAATAATGAAAACACACATTTATTTTTTGAAAACAATGTCCTAAACATGTCATCTGTAGCTAGCAGTCATGTGGCGCATTCCGTTAGTCCAATTTTTGGCCTCATTTTCCAACTGACCCGGCGTCATATCCTAAATGGTGCGTGTTATATTGGCCATTAGCTTCCATTGCTTCGAGAGTTACTGTTTTTTTTTCTAGAAACCATAGGAAATAATCCAATGGCGTCAAATCCCAGGATCGTGGAGGCCAATTAACGCAACCATTTCTGGAAATAATGCTGTCGCCATACTTGTCACGCAGTAAATTCATGGTTTCACGAAGAGCCCTGGACAAACTGTACGAGTACATAGCATACTGCATTTGTAAACGAAATGCAGCGCATTTTGACCATCTAGAAGGTAAAGTGATTAATCCTACACTTCCAGTCCAAAAACAATTTTAAAAAATTGTTTAAACAACCACTCCAATCAATATTTCACATCCACCTTGAGAGGAATCGAACCAGGGAACCTCAAGAATGGTAGGCGAGCACGCCAAACACTGCACAACGAGGCAAACTTGTCTCAATTAAATTTATTTATTTTTATTTAATGCGCAAAATACACAATTTTATCATAGTGGTGATATTATGTGATAATTTACTGTTTTAAAAAAAATGTATAAGAAACGCGCTGATAACTTTTTATTTATTATTAATTTGGCGCAATTAATTTGAATTTATATTAAAAATTAAAAATTAAAAAAAGAATCGAAAACACTTGTCCGGAGTTCTGGTTCCATTTCACTCACAGAACTGTATTTTTCATCCGCCTTAACACAGAATAAAAATTATGCGAATATTCTTAGATATGTGGATATGTATTTAAACTGACTAGAAAATGAGAGAATGTATTTAACCTCATTGAATTAATTGTGCCGAATGGCACTTGACCGAAACAAATAAAGATCAAAATAGGAAAGAAAACAACACGCTCTCATTTCGAATGTATATCAAACATTTGATTTTTTTTAGCACCACGACAGGCCTTGAGGCCCAATTACAGTGGTGAATTACAGAACAGTTCTTATTCTTAGCGGGGGTCAGTGCTATGCAAGCTCCTGACGTCACTGCGACCTGCGAAGATCGTGAAAAGTTCCCGCCCTCCAAGTCCAGGTATACAAAGAGCCTGGCTACTGCGTGGAAGGCGAAAGTTCACATTTTTCTAAATCTCCACCTCCAAGCCCGGCTCCGTAAAGTATCTGGCTGTTAGGTAGGGGGCGAGCTCTTAAACATCGTCAGGTTTAGCGAGTGGTCCCCCGAGGATGCGGCTCCTTTTATGATGTTAAGCATCACAGTCACATAGAATGTGTATAGGTGTTTCCTCATCTGCACTGCAGAACCCACATCTAGAAGTTTGGGAAAGGTTTATTCTAGCGCGGTGTTGTAGCACATTTTTTTATCGGTAATCAAAGTATGTGATATTTATCTATTTTTTTTTTTAAATAATGCTATTTTATTTGATTTTTTATTGGTTTCTTTGCTGTTAGAAATACAATCGATTGGCGTTGAATTTTGCATTTCGCTATCAGTATTCTCTAAATAGATATTAGCAGTAATGATTGGGAGTATCCCTCCCTATTTAACACCTGACCTTTCCACCAGCGGAGAGCGATGATCCAATCAGCTGAGTATGAAGTAACAGCGAGGGACTGTACCGAGAATTATGTCACCAGTAAACCAAAAAATGCTATGTGGAGCATACTCAATAATTCACATCATAATCATAATTCAAAAATTCAAGAACTGACATGGTACTGTATACCTCATTTGTCAGAAGTATGGATGTAAAATTGCGTAATATTTATTTATTTATTTATTTTATTGATTTGGATAACCAACAGCTATAATTATCTCATATTTATATAACAAAACAAATAACAAATAAGCCAATTACAGGTTTTCACAAGTAGCATCACAGTAAGTTAAAAAAGATTCTCGAACATAAAATGAATAGTTATTAAATGTAAATTTAAAAGAAAAGAAAAAATACTGCGAGTTATTTCGAAAGCAAACGCCATACGTCATTAAGATTATTTGCAAATAAATCTATGTTAAATGATTTATTTATTACGTTAAAATTATTAAAAGTTCGCCATAAATATGAATTTTGCCTATAATTAGATGAAACAAGAGGTATGTGAAGAAGAGGGTTATTTCTTAAAACTTTGGAAGGAACATTGATAGAAAGTTTGCAAAGTAGTTCAGGACAGTCAATTGAACCAGAGGCAATTTTAAGTAAATAAATTATATCCGCTATTTCACGACGTTTTTGCAGAGGCAGTAGGTGATGTTTTTTACATATATGAATATACTGGTCAGATTTAAACTCAAGTTTCAACCGGAAACACATGAACTTTACGTTTTTTTTTTAAATATTTTCAATGCGTGATATCTGCACATTGTACATAGGATTCCATATTTGTGATGCATATTCTAAGTTGCTTCGCACTAATGTACAGTAAAGGATTTTAAGTGTCTTTGCCACAGTGAACGACGTAGAGCTACGCATAACAAAGCCGCGCTTGGCTTTGTTATGCGCGATGACTTTTTTATGATGCTCTCAACATGGGCGTCAAAAAGTAATTTACTATCATGGAAGACACCTAGATCCTTATTATGTAAATGTTATCAACTATCAAATATCTTAATTTAGTAAATGGGGTCTAGAATTGCAACCGTCCATGCGCTCAGTAGCTGCAAAACTTGTTGTTATCTAACTTCTAATGTTATAAATGTGGTTTTATTTCGTTTTTTTAAATATAACTTAAACTCTAAACTTCATTGTCAAATATTTTTTTTAAAAATAAAAATGTAAATAGAGGCTAGATTTTTTACTATCCATGCGCTCTGTAGCTACAAGACGTGATGTTATCTAGCTCTTATATGTCATAATTGGAGACGAAGAACTAGAATCCCAACCGTCCATGCGCTCTGTACCTGCAAGACGTGCTGGGATATTTATTTATTGTACAGCGCCCTTGAGGTGATTTTCACAAAAATGGCGCTATATAAATTACCCAAACATTACGAGTAGCTTTGTTTTAGGACACTCTACATGACTGCGAAAACCAGGTTTAGATCCATCGGGTGGTTGTCGACAATTATTATGAGTAGTACTTTTTTTCACTTTTTTTTATAAAAAAGGTTATTATGTTTTAGAACTTAACAGGATCGGTGGACATAAGGTCCTTAGTAAAACCTTAAGTTTGTGACCTTGAACGACCACCGATCATGCCGCGATTATGAACAAACGGTGCTTAAAATAGGTGTTTTATCTATAATGAGGAAGTTCAGTGGTTTTTTTTAAAAATTTTATTTGTTAATAGACTGTTAAACTAAGTAAAAAAATTTTTTTTTAATTTTTATATATCGTATTATCGGCGCTACGATTTTTCAAAGTTTTGTATTTCTGAAATAACTCCGCGTGTAACGTCAGAGGTTCATTTCCGCTTATTCTCATTCAGTTCTTCCCATTGGTCCAGAAGCGACAAGCAGACCGGAAATCTTCCATAGCTCTCAGATCATAGGTTGATTCACATGAACCAGTGACGTCATTAAAAATAGTGCGTTTTTATCAAAATATTTTTTATTATTTTTTCTGTACATTTTCAAGAAACTTTGCAGTACAATTTAATGCTCTAATTTTTACCCCGCGTAAGAAAAAAAATTGTATCAAATTTCCCGTAGGGCTGAAGTTCCTCATTACGTCTCTGTAGATTTTATAGAAAAAAATATACGAAAGTCAGAAAATAAAATTTACTTAAAAATCGTAATTTTTTTTTTTCGTAGGACCAATACTTTCCAAGGTACACGTTTGAATATCAAATAAGGTGGTTAGTATTACAAATACTTTAAACAGTGTGCATTATAATATAAAAATGATTTAATATTACATAATGCTACTTTAGGTTAGCCTGCTTAGCAAGGCATCAAGTTCTCGACGTCTTAGACCGCCGCCGCTGATTTAGTTGGAAGTTCATGTCACAACTACGAGATGCGAACCTGATATTTGGGGATGCACAGGAGCTGGCTGCCGACCGAGATGCCTGGAGGATCTTCGTGAACACCATATGCTCCAACTAGGTAACGGACATGGAGTGATGATGACTTTTGGTAGGTCAACTATCAAAAAATTAGTAAAAAGGTAGTGCAAATACCGCTTTTCCGCTATTTTGATAAAATGTATTTGATGTTCAAACGTGTATCTTAGAAAGTATTGGTCCTACGAAAAAAAAAAAAACGATTTTTAAGTCAATTTTATTTTCTCAGACTTCCGTATATTTTTTTTCTATAAAATCTACAGGGACGTAATTATACGCAAAAAACTGATTTTAAGCACCATTTTTTCAAAATCGCGGCATGAGCGGTGGTCGTGCAAGGTCATAAACTTAAGGTTTTACTAAGGACCCTATGTCCACCGATCCTGTTAAGCTACAAAATATAAAAACCTTTTTTTTAAGTGAAAAAAGTACATACTGAATGACCTTGAACGTCCTATACTTATAATAAATCTCGCTCACCACGCGATGGTTTTCGCATTCATGTAGCGTGTCCTAAAACAAAGCTACTTGTATTTGTTATATCTTTGAAAAATAAAAATTAGTACCTCAAATTTGTTTCTTATCAAAAATACCGTAAACTACCGAAAAATACCGTATTATACCGAAATCTTAGCGGTAAAATTACCGCAGCATTTTACGGGAATTTTTCACACAAGTAGAGTCTTGCGTTAAACATATTCTTGTCACATTTTGTTCTCCTGTTAGAAATTGTATTATATATTGTGTTGTGTACGTAATTATTATTATTATTATTATGGATAACCTATAAAGCGCCATTTTCGTAATAAAATACCTCAAGGGCGCTCTACATAGTGATTCTTTTAAATTTGTAATTTAATTGAAATAATTTATTTTGTTGTCACAAGCTACGGATTTATTCAAATGATTTAGAGAACAAGTGGGTTTTAAGTTTTTTCCGAAACATCACTTCACTTTCACAGCCTCGCACCTCTGCTGAGAGAGCATTACATGCCATAGGGCATGCGACTGCAAATGCGCGTTGACTAAATTTAGTGCGCTATATGCGTAGAGGTATAATAACTTTTCCTCTCGCCGTAGACGTTTAAGTCCTGTAGATGCCAAGACGTCTGTATTACCTTCTCTTAAATGATCTTCATCTCTGTTGGAGTTAAATCCAGTCCTTATCTACAAAAAATTAGACAAACTCAAAGTATTGTTTATTATGTATAAGACATATTATTTCAACTACCTGGTAAAATAATAAAGATAAAAATTGAAAAATGGTTTTCAGGCGTTGCCTAGTAGGTGAATTGGTTCAGCCGGATGAATCTCACCCATATGATAAAGGTTTCAGCTCTTACTTCGCAAAAGTCAACAGATGGAAGAGTTGAGGAAATGTGGATGTTTAAACAGAGGCAGAATGGTGAAAGTTACACAGTGTGTAAAGTGGCCACTCAAACCAACAATGACGGGTCATAAGCCCTGTAAATGCCTAGACTTCCATATTCCCTGCTCAAAAATTTCGTTTTCTTTTTTTTTATCAATAAATTTCATAAAAGGTAAATGTTTTTTTTTTTAATTCTATACAATGACATATCTACTTTTACACATCTAGTAAATGTTATCACTATATCTCTCCAAAAAAAGAGACTATCTCTTGTGTTTGAAGAGTGACAAGTGACAGCAAAAAAGCTTATATTTACATATAAGTTATTGATTTAAAAATACTTATACACTTCCACTTATTTATTTGACCAATTAGCGCTTTCACCCTCCAATGGGCATCTTCAGACTGGTGAATATTATACAGTGTAAGGATAATTTATATAAGTGTAGGTAAATTTTTTCAACTTATTTTTAAATTACCAAGTATTCTTAAATTAATAATTTATATGTAAATATAAGTTATTACATCATTACACTGGAATTCCATCAAGAATTGTCAATAAATAATTTAAATTATGGCTTGGTAGTCCCAAAAGTATGTAATAAGTATGGAAATAGAACTCTCAAATATTTAGTACCTAGAATTTTTAATTTATTACCAAAAGAACTTAAATTTAACTCACATTGTAACAAGAGCAAAATAAGAGAGTGGCTACTCGATCCAGAGTTTATATATGAATAGTAGCTTAGGTGTAAATATTTTAATTTTTCATATATTTTCTTGTATTTAAATAATAAATTTATATATTATTATTTGTATAAATATGTTTATTCTGATCTTTCCGGCTGTTAATTTTTATCTGTTTTTTCTCATTGTTTTTACAAACGTTAATAATATTATGAAGTAACTATAAATATAATCTTCACCAACAAGCTACAAAAAGTGGCTTGGTGGGATTTTAGTTTTAGTAAAAATATAACAAGTGATTTTTTTTTTTAAATTGTAAAAATGTATAATTATACTATTAAAATAAAAATAAAATAAAAAATAAATAAACTGTTGTAGTTGTTTATTTATAGGAGTTTATACAATTTTAAATACATGAGAAAAATAAAACATAGGGTAAATAAAGAAAAATCATAAAACAATAATACATTTTTTTTAAATTTACAAAAAATAAAAACATAGAACAATATTACAATCATACTAATTAAAATTTAATGTAGTTTTTACCCGTGTTCAAAAAACTTCTTTAGATTCAATTTAAATTTATTTTTAATAGTTTTTAGTTCAATGTGAAGATAATTATATTTTTTTACACCTTTAAAGACAAAGCTATGTTGACCATGACTTTTTTTGATTTGTTTTTAAAATTTACTTTAAAATTAATATTCTTTATTATTACTTACCAGATGGCTTCCATTCAATTTGGGCCATTTATTATATTCATTTCTCACAGATTCTGTAAACAACGTATTATTGTATCTCTTTTACTCGCGAATTACGCCGAACGAGAGTAAAAGAGAGAGCTATACGTAATTTTACAAAATATCCCGTTAGAAACCACGTCCATTCCAAATCGGTTGATCTTAACTATAATCCATTTCACTTGCTCCCGTTCGAACTCGCGTGGGAATGAGCGAGACAGTTGCATAAGATGTTCCACTACGTTAAAAATTGCGTGGCGTTTAAATATGTAGCACGTTGTACCCGCAATATATTCGCATCTCTTCTACTCTTATCTAAATATTTACAGGCGTGAGAGTGATAGCAATCCACGATCGCAATAATCTACTTAAAACCGTGTGTTATTTTGTGAGAGTTTAGTTAAACTTGACCGGTCAATTTGTAGTACATTTTTGGGTATCCTAAACTGTTGGTTGTAGTTAACCCTCTGCCGGACAATAGATTTGAGTTAGGTCATTTTAATGTTTAACACATGTGGTCATTATGTCATATGTCATCTGCCATTTAAACTGTCGTCTTCGTTTATTGTATCGTGGGCAGTTAGGTAGAGAAAGCCAATCATAATTTAACAAGATTTGATCGAAATAGGCATATTTATTAAAGAAATATCACTTTTAAAAAAAACTTTTTTAAAGTAATAAAGGTCTATGAAATACTGTTCAGTAAAAAATTTTTTTTACTAATTATCATCATCGTTATTCCCTTTCCGCACCTAATGGTGCATAGGGCACTGGATTGGTACACCAATCGCTGCATATCTAGATCAATTTTGATTCATTTTATTTTATTTTATTTTATTTTATTTTTGCACCACAACAGGCCAGGAGGCCCAACTACAGCGGTGAATTACATCACAGAACACCCAGGCTTGAGAAAAATCACATTTAATTTTTGTGTTCTCACCGGGAATCGAACCCGGAACCTTCCGTCTGTGAGTCAAGCGTCTTGACCACTACACCACGGAGGCCGCCATGATGAAGGTAAGGTGATCAGTCTTACGCTACACGTCCAGGGACTATGAAATATTTTAGTGTGAAAACATCCTTTAAAAAATATTTCAAATCAACCATGTCGGGAATCGCACGCGAGACCTCCTATATATATATGTTTGGATAATTTATATAGCGCCATTTTTGTGAAAATCACCTCAAGGGTGCTGTACAATACATAAATATCCCAGCTCGTCTTGCAGCTACAGAGCGCATAGACGGTTGGAATTCTAGTTCCTCGTCTCCAATTATGATATATAACAATTATGATATATAGGAGCTAGATAACAGCACGTCTTGCAGCTACAGAGCGCATGGACAGTAAGAACTCTAGCCCTTATTTACATTTTTTTTTTTTAAATTTAACAGTGATGTTTGAAGTTTAAGTGATATTTTAAAAACGAAATAAAAAGCAAATTCATAAAAATAGAAGTAAAATAACAACAAGTCTTGCAGCTACTGAGCGCATGGACGGTTGAAATTATAGATCCCATTTACTAAATTTAGGTATTTACTACCTTGCATGGTAAGCAAACGCGCTGACCATTACACCACGAGGCCGACAATTATTAGTAGCATAAAAAATGCTTTTAAATTGATAATTTTTAATTCCCGAAAAACGGTCATTCCATTGGCCACGCCCCTAATACGTCACGATTCACGTTAATTTTCCATTTGGTTTCTAATCGTTTAGTTTTTTATAGAACATAGTCACGAATCTTGACGTGACAACTATCAATGCTTAAACATGTCGCGTTTTTCTAGTGGCATATTTTTATAGTTTCTTTTTTTCGTATTTATTTTTATTTAAGAAGGTAAACATGAACAGAAAATATAAAAAGAAAAATAATGAAACCCACTAAACCGCGATACTGGAATGTTAGAGGGTTTCTTATTTTTCCTTTCTAAAGAAAAACGTTAAATAAATTAAAAAAATAATATGAAAATTATGAAGAACTAAAAGCATACGTAGTTTTTACACAGCTTTTTTTTACAAAAATTTTAATAGATGACCGTTAACATAAAATAATAATTAATATAAAGCCTTGTTACATATTAGCCATTTAATTATTTTTTTCTTAAAGGTTTTTTCAATATTTTCTTTTAAGATCTGCTTAGGAATCTTATTGAAAATTTTAGTAATTGTATAATGAAGTGTTCTTTGGCCATACTTGTTTACAAACCTCGGTACAGACAAGCCTTCACGTTATGCTAGCCTTGTATTATGTCTATGCATGTACCTTTTCTGGTAGTTACTATCAAATCGATATCTAGTAACAAATTCGAGCCAGAGAATAGCATTTTAATGTTTTATAAATAATATGAAAACCTTTTTTTCACAATATCACTATTGATTTTGAAAATACAATTAATTATTATTATTTCCTCATTTATTCGTTCAAATGACAGATGTTATTTTGAACGGTAAAATATATTCAATGATAATCTTAAATTCATATTAAAAAATGCTTGTGTTGTATTCAAATAAGTAACAGTAATTTGGATTAAAACTGGATACTGGATGAAAAGTACTTCACACGCTGCATTTGATTTACAAATGCAGTGTCCTATGCTCCACGGGGTGTGAAAAGGAGAATGATAATGGTGATTTTGAATCAATAATATCAGGGCATTGATCTTTACTAAGATCTGTATTCTCATAGAAGAAAGCACATTTTTATAAGTGGTATTTCCTTATAAGGTAAACTGAGAGAAAACTCTTTAACGCCATGTGCGTCACTAAACTATGGAATACAACCACATGTCACCATGATTCGCCTCGCGAAAGTACCATTCATTTTCATTCATGACAATGATTTGAGATGTAGGCTAGCGCTCTTAATTTTCAAAATTTTTACACGAAAACAATTATGGAGTTTACAACCATCGTCCAGTAGCTCAAACACATAAAACATCTATGATCAAATTGCTACTACATAAAGATGTATACCGCCAGAGACACAATATTCCAATACCATTGATGTATAAATCTGTAAATAAATTATCTGTTAGGGCTCTACTTTGGTACAAATTAATTTGTCAGCATGCGTCGCACTCCGAGTATAAACACAAGTCGGTAGGGGAAGGGTGTACAAAATGACATAGGCGGGTAAAATGACATGGTAATCATATCTCCGAAACCAAACTCTTGGTCATGTTTGAACCTGCACAAGAATGAGCACTGGTACGACACATAAATACTCACCAATATTTAGGACGCTTATGGCGACCGCCCGAGGAGGACGTGTTGCGGTTTACTTTGTGAAATAAAACAATGTTTTTGTTGCGCGGACACCGAAAGTATTATCATTATTTTATTTGTATTATTCTACAACACAAACTGAAAGGATATGTTGTGTCATTGTTTATCTTCATGAAAAACTATAATTTTGTTAAAATTTACAAAGTGCAATGTGATATTTTTTAATGTTTTTAAAAACTCACGTAGTGGGGCAAAACGACATAAGTACTTTTTCCCCACTTAAAACTTTTTTTTCTTTGGAAGAATAATAATGCTTCGCAATTATGTACGTAAAACATGACATTTAAATACAACTCCAAATTTATCAGAGGCTAAAGGCCAAAAAACATATCCTGGAAGAGTGTAAACAAGGTATATGTAAATTGATTATTGATTCAGACACTGAAGACTTTCTACTTACAGACGATGAAGATGACTGCTCATGCATTTATTGTAATGAGTTATATACGAGATCAAAGCCAGGTGAAACATGGTTAAAATGCATGAAGTGTGGAAACTGGGCTCATGCAGAATGTGCTAGTTTAAATAAAAAAAACAAGATTTTTGTTTGTGAAATGTACATTTAATATTTTAATTCTTTAATATTCATAAAAAAACTTACCAATTCTGTTTTTAAAAAGTGTTGAATAATCATGCCATCCAAGTTTATATCGTATGTCATTTTGGGGCAAAACGGTTTTTTGAAGTATGTTTTTATTTTTGTATTTTTATTTGATAGATTTGTATTTTTTCCTACAACAACAGTGCTAACATGTTAAAAAATAGTGTTCATTTTAAATCAATTTTTTTTTTTACTAAATATGTAACCAATTTTTTTTTTTCATTTTTCAAAAAATCTATGTCATTTTGTACACCCTTCCCCTACATGATTACAACACCAGGTTTACTAGTATGGAAGGGCTAGCTGTTCCTAGATACTGCAATAAATATGGCAAAAGGACACTGCAATACAGTATACCTAAAATATTTAACATGTTACCAAACAATATTAAAAATACTGAGTTAAATACAGGAGTGCGACGTTTGCTCAAATTATGGTTATTAGAAAAAAGTTTTTTGTATTAGTGATAGCTTTTAGTTTTTCAAAATGTAATATGTAATGTTTTTCAAGTAAAATAATTGTTAATGTAGGTTAAGTGTAAATAATCGATGTAATTTATAAGAACCTGCTGACGAGTTGTATGTATGCAACTCAGCGGGTGAATGTTACAGTGTGCAACACGGCCACTTAAACCAGGCAATGACAGCTCATAAGCCCTGTAAATATCTAGACTTGTGATTTATCATCTAAGGTACAGATATAAGAAAAGTAAAGTTTATTTTTAACAATGTTTTGAGTATATCTAAATGTTTGCAGACTGGCTGAATTTCCTCCTTAGGTTTTTATTCAGATCCAAATTTGTTGCGACAGGAGTTTCAGCTCGTTGAGGAAATGTAGATGTTTAAACGTGGGCAGAATAGTGAATGTTACAGTGTGTAAAGTGGCCACTCAAACCAGCCAATGACGGGTAATTACAGCCCTTACAATTACAATTACAGCCAATTACAGCCCTGAAAATGCCCAGACTTCCATTTTCCCTTCTCAAAAATGTTTTCCCTCTCTGTTGAAATAAATTTACATATTTTATTCGTTTAATTTTTTCCCAGAAGCCTTGTACCAGGCACCAGGTACGCCGATATGAATCGGTGTCGTATATACTCGCATATGTATATCTACAGAATTATTCACAACTCCAATCGATACCCATTGTATATTTCCGCCAATACACCGTGAATGCTATCGGCCATAGGTTCATTATTGTCAATATTAGACTGGGTCAATATAAAAAGTGACTCTTGGAACTACATTAGATTAATTTGATATGAAAATTGTTGGCTTGGGGCTATTTATCGTGTTTATTGATGATATAGCAATGATAATAATAGGCAAAACTAGAGATGAGCCGAATGCAAATTTTTTTAACCGAACCGAACCGAATACGAACATTATTTGGTTTCGCGTTTACCGAACCGAATATTCGGTCCAATTTTTAGGTTAATAAACCAAATATTCGGTAAAATTATTCGATTAATTAACCGAAATTTCAGTCAAATTATTCTGTCAATATACAATATTCGGTCGAATTATTGTGTCAATCTACCGAATATTCGGTCAAATTATTCGGTTAGTAAACCGAATATTCTTTTGAATTATTAAATCAATAAACCAAATATTCGTTCGAACTATTCAGTTAGTAAAACGAATATTCAGTCGAATTATTCGAATAATATACCAAATATTCGATTAAAATATTCGGTTAATTAACTGAATATCCGGTTAAATTTTTTGGTTAATACTCCAAATATTCTGTCAAATTATTCAGTTCATAAACCGAATATTTAATTGAACTATTCGGTTCATTACATGTGTGGTTTGTTGCACTGAACAAGTTTGTACAGGTTCGATGGACGCCAGGCGAAATGTTAATAAATACTTCAAACCTTAGATAAATTACATTTTTTTTAGTTTGTTCAACTGTTTGTAGACAAACAACTGGATTCACTCACTAGGGAGTCATTTAGACTAACAAATTAACATCCACGGGGATGGAGAACATTTTGAATGTGGAAGTCTAGGCATTTACAAAGCTTATATACTTAGTGGACGCCTTGATAGTCCGGCTCTTTTGTCGGAGTTATCATTAAATATCCCCAGCTACCGCACCCGTCACACGTCGAGCTCTATATTTCATCTGCCAGCAGTTCGTACGAACTATGCCTAGAACTCTCCACTTATACGTTTTGTTAGTGAATATAATTTGAACTTTCCCCTTATTGATCCATTTGATTGTAAAAAAATAACATTTAAAATGCGCGTCTTAAAACATACTTTTTTGTCTTATACTTAGTTTCAATAATAAAGTCTTATTTTATCTTATTTTATTTTATTATATTTTATCTCTAATTCTTAATATTTTAAATATATTTATATTTTCGACACTTGACACTTGTGCAATATTTACACACATGTCCACCCTCATTCCAATATAACACCCACCCTCTCACTTACTTACACTCACACAAATACACTAGTATGTATTGTACGTGTATTTAATGTATTTCTGTGGATATCTGTCATTGGTTTTATTCTCTGTATATTTTATTTGTTGTATTTTTGTTAAATGTATTACTGTTGATATCCCCAATAAATAAAATAAAATCATAAAATCGACTGGTCCAAGTGAATCTCTTCACAACAATAAAGGTTTCAGCTCTTTAACTTCACTAAAATCAACATTGGAAGCATCCACCACATACCCGAATCCGTTTTAAATACTAAATGTCTTTCTTCGGATTCACTAATATAAGCAAGCAATTATTTTTTTCATTACGAATTGACAATTGTGACAATGTATGTAAATTTAGGTCAAAAATTATTGAAATTTTGAGAGAAGCAGACATTTAACATTATTATTATATAAATATTTTTTCATTTCTTTACTTTTACATTTATTATATTGAACATAATTAAAATTATTGTATTAAGTGTAAACAATTTTTTTGGTGTGTGCATGAGTTTCTTACTCTAATATACAAAGAAATTGGCAATATATGTGTACATACTGTTTGTTTACCTAGTAAAATAAATAAATAAATAAATAAATAAATAAATAAATTATATTTTATCATTTACTAACCTAATTCAGGAAAAGCGCGAACTAAAATTTACATTTACAACTTTCAATGTCCCTTTCACTGTCGCTCTAAAACCACCCCTCATCCTTTACAAGGTAAAGACCAAGGGAAGTATAAATTAAATAAATAAATAAATCCTTCACCCATTTCAAACCCCCTTTATGTCGACAGTGATAGAAAACGTTAGTTTCTACTCTCTGGAGCGCCAGAACGCCCCCAGGTGACACTCAAGGCCAGTCGCCGGCAGCGCACCCAAAAGCAGCAGACTTACCAAAGACTACTGGTTGCAAACAAACTTTTGCCACCACTCATACCTACTCAAACTGTAATTATTGAAGAATTTTACCTCATCAAACGAAAGCAATAAAGGAGACGTATATTCCGTGCTCAGAGAAGTCCTCGGCAAAAGATGTCCACTGACAGGGGCACCCGCAATCAAAACCTCAGTCCCCATACACGTCTAGTGACTCCTGTTCAGTAGCTAAATTAATAACCCCCACCTTCCCTTAGATCAACAGCTAAAAGAATTGATTAAATATGGATGTTTAAACACAACATTATTTTTGATACGTGTACTTTTGTACACACACAAATCTGGATTTTCTCCCAAGGGGGAGTAGGTATATATTTTTATTTATATCCCTACAGAGATGAGGTAGAATTTTTTTCAAATTCAGGATTATGGATATTCGAGCGTTTACAAGGTCATACGCCTGTAAACGCTCGAATATCCATAATCCTGAATTTGAAAAAAATTCTACCTCATCTCTGTAGGGATACAAATAAAAATATGTTTAAACACGATCGAAATGTTCAATGCTACACAGTGTGTAAAGTGGCCATTTAAACCAGCCAATGAGCTCTTCTCTAAAATGTTTTCCATCCCTGTTGTAATCTGTTAACCTTTAATCAATTTTGATTGTATCATTTAATGCGATTTTATTGTTGTTTTTATTTACAGTCTTGCTATGAAATATAATAAACGGTACAAATTGCAGAGCGAATGGAAGCGCACGCTTCCGAATGACTGACCTCTAAGTCAACGGGGTAGACATCACCATAGTAATTTGATTTTAACATTCAAACGCTGGATTAATGCTTTTGGTAAAGTCACACGCTTCCGTTTGCCTGCGGTCCCATTCGCCGGCCTAGTGTAATGTGGCCTTTTCGGTAAATATTTGGTATTCCTACCAGTGGCGGTATTTCCATAGAAGCCCATAAGCCGGGCTTGTCTATTAATTTTATTTCAAAATTACCAAATCTGGACCAAACGCTTAAAAATAATTCATTTCGTTGTTTAAATTTCGCGCCAAATGAGAATTAGAGATCTGTTCGACGTTGGTACTGTACGCATCCCGAGATCCTAACCGTATGAAATCCGTGTGCGCGAACGACACTATGTATTCTTATCTCGCTCACGCACGTGGGCTTCTTATGGGGCTTATTTCACAGTGCAATTCGCATATAAACAAACAGTAAACTCATAAAATGTTTGTCTGTATATGGGAATCTAAAGCCAGCTTCTTTAAGGTAAAGTTGGCAGAGCTGCTCTTTTTTGCGGAATTTGATAATTTTAAACGGTTATTTTTATCTTCATTGACTAAAGACCCGTACTGGTTAAGATTTATAATAATTTACTTCATTTTGTGCAAACGTCATATATAAAAAGAATTCGGAGATGGCCGACGTTTCTTTTTTATTTGCCTATCTACTATCCTTTTCCTTTTCCAATATTCTATATCAATTATAATTTATCTTTATTATATGTATGTATCTATGGGTTCCGATGACTATTATTCAACTCTACGCATGCTATATTTTATTAATGTTACTTATTGGTAATGGTTGATATCTGAGGAATTACTTTATATAAAATAATATTGTGTTTTCTTTATTTCGTTTATTTAAACGAACTCAGAAAGATTATCCTATGCATATTTTCATAAAATATTGTTATTCGTCATAATATACTATTTGGATGCTTTGTAGACTGTACAACTGTAGAGAAGAAAGCATACATCATGTTTTCACAAAAGTGAATTCATCATCATTCCTTTTCCGCACCTAATGGTGCATAGAGCACCGCAATCGCAGTATATCTTAATCTTTTTTGCTACATGAAGGTAAGATGATCAGTCTTACGCTTCAAGTACCAGTCCAGGGACTATGACACATTCTAGTGTAAAAACACCTTTTTAAATAAATATTTCAAATCAACCATGTCGGGAATCGAACCCGAGACCTTTTGCATGGTAGGCAAATGCGCTGACCACTATACTATGAGGCCGTCAGGGAATTACACCACATGTGGATTAAAAAATATATATATGCGCTTGCCTTACTCGTAAACCCTAGGCACGCTACTGATTCCTACCGAATATAATGCCGAATACTTAACATATTTAACACTACGCCGTATATACCGAATACGAATAAATACCGAATATCTATTCGGCGCATCTCCACTCCAAACTAACATGTCGTCAGGTCAATGCCAAAGTCGCGAATGTACAAAATCATTATTTTGAGATATTGAGGCTTGAAGTTTAGAACTGGTGTCATAAATCTATTTATATTGTTACTAAACTAGATTCATGTAGATTCATTTACCATCGCCGGATTTCGTTAAAAATGGTACGTTGGACAAAAACAAACTAAAGCGACGATATTTCAATATTAACAGCTCCCTATTGGATTGCATCCAGTCCTTGTCTACACAAATTTGGACAAACTCGAAATATTGTTTTAAAAATCTTATTTTAGTCCCGATCTGAGATCCGGGAACTCCTGGGGTCCAGGGCCACGATTAAAATGAGAAGTTAACATTTATCTTCAATTTTATCTACAAAGCAAGTTTTCTGTATGAAAATATTACATTTTTTTCTATTTAACATGTACAATTATAAATTACCGATGAATATACTTTAAATGTTTATGAAAATATTCTCATTTTCGTACACAAATATCGATTTTTCTTTATAGACAGTCGAATTCTGTTAACTTCCCATTGTAATCGGCCCTGGGTCGCGATAACAAACGCTGTTTTCATCGGTACTACATATCGGGACGGTATAAAGTAGAATCGATATTTATGTACGAAAATGTGTGTATTTGCACGCAAATTAAAAATACCTACGTCGGTAAACTGTCATTGAACGTGTTTAGAATTTAGATTTATTTCAACAGAGGGGGAAAACATTTTCGAGAAAGGAATATGGAAGTCTAGGCATTTACAGGGCTTATGACTTGTCATTGGCTGGTTTAAGTGGCTACTTTACACACTGTGTAACATTCACCATTCTTCCCATGTTTGAACATCCACATTTCCTCAACTCTTCCATCTGTTGACTTTTGTGAAGTAAAAGAGCTGAAACCTTTATCACGTGGGTGAGATTCATCCGGCTGAACCAAATCACCTACTAGGCAACGCCTGAAAACAATTTTCCATTTTTTATACTTCTCCTTTTACCAGGTAGTAATTCAACAATATTTGATTATGTTCAAATGCCTGCAGACTGGCTGGGTTTCCTCCCTAGGGAGGACATAATCAAACATTGTGTTATCATAATCAAAATTTTTCATATGAGAAACTTAACTTTGTAAATAAAATTTAAGTTAAATGTTAACTTCCCATTGGAATAAAGGCCCTGGAAATGTAATACATTGCCATTATTATTATGGGTAACTTATATAGCGCCATTTTAAAAATATAATACCTCAAGGGCGCTTTACAAAGTGACTATATAAAGATATCATTTCAATTTTAACTTTTTAATTTAATAAAAACAATGTACTTTGTCCATCACATGCTAAGGATTTATTCAAATTATTTAGAGAGCAAGTGGGTTTTAAGTTTCTTCCGAAACATCACTTCACTCTCACAGCCTCGCACCTCTGCTGGGAGAGCATTCCATGCCATAGGGCCTGCGACCGCAAATGCGCGTTGGCCGAATTTAGTGCGCTGTTTGCGTAGAGGTATAATAAATTTTCCTTTCGACGTAGATGTAGCTGATCTAAGCGTAAGACGTCTGTCAGCTAGTTTATCTGGAATGCAGAATTTCCTTAGATATTCTGGAGCAAGGTTGTGCAGTGACTTATACATGAGCCAACAGAGTTCGTATTCCACCCTCTGTGGAAAACGTCATCGTAGCCAGTGTGATTCCCGAAGTTGTGGAGTGTTATTTATTTATACATCAACGGTTCAAAGAAACTTTAAAAAAAAAATAATTTACAGAAATAATCACAGCAGTGCACAATAATCATGTAGTACATTGTATAAAATAATAGAATAATTAAAACTAAACAATTTAGTAAACATATAATACAAAAATTTAAAAATAAACATTTCTAAATAAAGATAGCAATAGCCATGAGAAAATCTTATGTACTAAATATAAATATAACACAGTAAAGTTGAGAATAACTAGATAATAATAATAAAGAAAAATAATACAACATTAGTACTTAAAAAATAAAAGTTTTTTAAGCAATAAAACAAAAGTAAAAAATAAAAAAAGTTATATTTCTAAATTATACCTCTATTTAGTAAAATCATCATCATCAGTTGGTTGGAAGAAGTTATGACTGAACTTAGAGATTCCAAAAATAAGTATCGCTGCGGCATTCAATACAGACTGAAGGCGAGTCATTTTATTCATTGGTAGCCATTGTCTTGTATAACATGATTAATAAATGCAATATTCATACATAAAATAATTATGTGGCTAGATCAAACTAAAAGAACGAAATGAAATGTCAATAACAATGCCGGAAATATTAAACTAGAAATAAAAACACAAAATTACCAATTATGTGAAAATATCCGTAGACAAGGCTGGATTTCACCCTCACTGATATTTTCGAGGGGCCGCTATGCGTTCAGGATCGACGCGCTGAGATTATCGAGTAGATAAATAAAAAGTTGAGTGTTTCTTCCCCGTTATATTTAATCTATTGACATGTTTACACTTTCATTTACTACCATCAGCTAACATTTCCCTAAGTGCGTCAGTGAGGCGGATACAGTTACGAAAATCTATTAGATTCGTCTACCGCTCTATATATTTACATATGTGGATACGTATATATGCTTTATGTACCAGCATATCCACAAATAATAAATAGAATCATACCCTCACCCTCCATTTCAAAGAGACGAATGATAGGAAGAGATTTCACTGATGTTCGTTGAAATATTTTTTCAAAATAGATTATTTATTTATATAATTTTATTCGGGATTCTTACAACTGTTACATAGAAAATAAGTAGATAACAGATATGTATTTATTTTATTTTATTTATTAATTTACATACATAAGTTTATTGTACATTATTTGAGACATAAGTCCCAACTCCAAGGGACTAAAAGTTCTGTGTTGATCAGAAACATATTTTTTTTATGACATGTATATATGGCACATAATTATGGTAAACAGTAAACTCAAACATTCGGAAAATCATCAAGGAGTTTCCTACTCAAATCCCTCCCACTAAATAAAATCCAGTCCTTAACTTTAGTTATAAATGTGCTAAACTTGCCTTGTTTCTTTGTTGTTCTCAATATGTGTTATTTTCTAAATGCTAATATTATTTATGTCCCGAATTGAGTTGTTGTAACTCCTGGGAATGTAATTCAACGGTTTATACTTGTAAAATTCTTTGTGTTTTATGATTTATAAATAAAAAATAAATAAAAAAACTCCTCTCTTGAAAATAGTTTTTGTCCTTGAGAGCTTAATGCGCTCTTCCAAAATATTGACCACTCTCGGTGCGATAAATAAGAGATGTCTCTGAGCAAAGGTCGAACGGGTTTTGTTTATGACATAATTCATGCTCTGGGAAAACCTCGTACGGACATTTTTCTGAGACCTCTCAACTCCACTGTAAATCTAATAATACATAATATATAAGAAAAGAGTTTACATAACAGAGAAATATCACATACTACGAATACCGATAAAAATATATGAAAAGGATTAAGAATAATTAATCGTATTTTCAAAATAAATATGGATATTTGGGAGAAATGTTAAAACATAAATTCTTTTTTTTTTTTTAATACATGACTAGTAAAACGCGACATGTTTGGCTTTGATAGTTGTGACGTCAAGATTCATTACAATGTTCTCAACAAATTTTAATGGTCAGGAACAAATGAACATGAATCGTGACGTATTAGGGGTGTGGCCAATGGAATTACCGTTTTTGCGGGAATTCAAAATTACAAATTTGAAAATATTTTTTAAACTTAGTACTAATAAGTAATTAAAAAATATCATTTTACTGGACAGTATTTCATAGACCTTTATTACTTTAAAAATATTTTTTTAAAGTTATATTTTTCTATTGCATGTGTGTGACATGTGTTCGTCGGCCTCGTGGTGTAAAGGTCAGCGCGTTTGCCTACCATGCAAGAGGTCTTGGGTTTGATTCCCGATATAATAATACCATATTTTTATCAGATCAGTTAAAGATATTTTAAATTTATCTCCTGCTTGACTTTTAACTTTTAATTAGATTTTTTATTTTGTCTTTCAATTTTAACTTTTTAATTTTAATTCTTAATTTTAACTTTTAATTTAAACTTTTAATTAACTACACAAATTAAAGTTTTTAGTTCCTCTCTCCACACTAAGATTAGTATATTTGTCTCTGGGAGAATCTATAATAAGATACGGGATCACTGCTTGGGGACATTCTTGTTCAACAAACATTAAATATGTACAAAATGTTCAAAATGCACTTGTCAAATTGATTGCACCCAATTATGTATACAATCAGAGGAATAATACCCCATTTATGTATGATAAATTAAATGTTTTACCAGTTAAGGGTATTTTATGGAGCAAAATTGTTATCCAACAGATGTTCAGCTCGATATATAAAAATAAATTAGAACACAGCTATCTAACAAGATTTACATCTGTTGATGGCCTAGTAGTACCAAAATTTAAAAATAAATATGGACAACGTACGTTGGATTATATTGTTCCAAAAGTATTTAATTTGTTGCCACTTGACATGAAAACATGTCATAGTAAAAATAAAATTAAGTTTCTATTACGTAAGTGGTTAGTAGATAAAACGTTCCTATATTGATTTATTATTTATGTAATATTTATGTAATACATTTTTTAAATTTTTTAAATATTTTTACTTATTATTATTTTTTTTACATATATACATTTTTTGAAAAAAAAAAATTATTTTATCCCTCATTAATTACATTTTTGTTATTTTCTTTGGTTAACCTTTTCTTTTCTTTTATTACTTTCTTACTTTCTTATTTCATTTACAAATGTAAAATGTTAGATCTTAATTTTAATATGTACTTTTAATTTTCTTACTATTTTTTTTTTTTTTTTTTTTCTGTAGATATGAATTGAAATTCTAGATTTACTTTACCTTGTTTAATTTATTTTTTATCTTGTTTTGATTACATTTATGAGCACACACTATTTATATATGTGTCTATTATTATTTTTTTCTTATATTTAAAATATATTTAAGTGATTTACTATTCTTTAATTTTAATTGTATTATTTTACTCTATTTTCTTACTTAAAAAAAAAAAAAAAAATCTTTAAACTATTTTTATGTTTATTATTTTATACGTATACAGTATTATGTCTGTACTCTTCTTATTTGATTATTAATTAAAACTAATGTCTGAGCACCCGATGACAAACTATTATTGAATAGTTTATCGGGACAAAATATATCTTAATACTTTGTTTTCTTTATAATGTATTATAATGTAATAATATGTATATTTTATTGAATATAGACTATAAAAAAAAAAAAATAAAAAAAAAAACTTAATTTTAATTTAAACTTTTCATTTGAATTTTAATTTTTACTTTTAATTTTAAACATTTGATTTCAACTCCTAATTTATACTTACCTACATCTACTACCTGCATCGAATAATTTATTGTTGGTTGTGATTTTTTACAATTAAATTGAAATGTTCACGGAAGCAGAGAGAGAGGGAGGAAAGTAGAGTAGCTTTACAGTGTCTTCTCCTTTTTATGAACTTTTTATGTAATATTTTTATTTTTACTTTTTTAGAATTAAATTATTTTTCCCCTCTCCTCCTGCATTCATTAGTGTGAAATCTGTAATTGGTCTTACTTTTTAAAATTGTTCTTTTGTACCTTGTTGTATATAAAGACTGTATGATTTCATTAATAAATAAATAAATAATTGATATGAAATATTTATTTCAAAAAGGGTGTTTTTACACTAGAATATTTCATAGTCCCCGGACTGGTACCTGAAGCGTAAGACTGATCATCTTACCTTCATCTAACAATTAAAAATAAATTATACTGTTTTTTCACCCTTCTGTAATATTTGTATTTTTAGAGATTAGAGTTTTGCAAGTTGGTCAGAAGATAAATAATATTAATGTAACATTTTTATTTTAAACGGATATCTAAATCTAAGGAAATAAAAATAATAGAGTTTATACTGCCTGCTAGGCCAGAAGCTTTGTGTAAGATGAAATTTCGAGATGTTGCCTTTTTGGTCTAATTTAACTATTGTTTTTTTTTTTACAGAGTTCTCAAAACCGTCTCCTTATCAAGGGTGGTAAATTGGTAAACGATGATGGGATGCAAGATGCTGATATATATATCGAAGACGGGTTTATCAAGTAAGTCTGAATCAATATTTTAAGTAGAATTCACAATTTTTATCTGATTTCTGTATTATTTGATAACAGGATGATTGAATAGCATCCGAGTGTCTCTGTTTATATTGTCAAGATGTTCATTAATCTTGATCGCTTCTCAACTCTTAAAGCCGCTGTGGTAAAGGCGCCCTTGAGGTATTTTATTACGAAAATGGCGCTATATATAAGTATATAAGTTATCCATAATTAATTAATTAATTAAAAAAAAACACGCATGTGACGGTAGTGAAGCAGAATAGTCCCAGTTTTAAAGGTTGCCTTTTAGGCGTTTTGCTGTAGGTTTTTTAATATTATTTTACTTCATTTTATTTTATTTTATTTTATTTTATTTTATTTTATTTTATTTTATTTTATTTTATTTTATTTTATTTTATTTTATTTTATTTTATTTTATTTTATTTTATTTTATTTTATTTTATTTTATTTTATTTTATTTTATTTTATTTTATTTTATTTTATTTTATTTTATTTTATTTTATTTTATTTTATTTTATTTTATTTTATTTTATTTTATTTTATTTTATTTTATTTTATTTTATTTTATTTTATTTTATTTTATTATTTATTTATTTATATATTCATTTTTTATGTATTTTTTATTTATTTTATTAACAGCGGATTTTACTGCTCATGCTATTACATAAAAATAAACAAACAAACAAACAATCACGCCGTTTCCCCGTAAGGGTAGGCAGAGAGGATAGAACGCCACAACACTCTATCTTTGCACACAGATCTCGCTTCCTCTACATTCATACATCTTCTCATGCACGCGCGCCGATTATTCCGACTTTTGACATGTCCATCTTTAAGTATTTGTTGGATTTGGTCATGCCATGTCTTTCTCGGTCTTCCTCTATTTCTGCATCCATCAACATTCGCATTGTAAATATTCTTAGCCGTTCTCTCGCTGTCCATTCGTTCTACATGTCCAAACCAGCGCAGAGCTCCTTTCTTGATTTTGTCGATAATGCTTGTCTCAGCCTTACATAATGTACGTAAATTATGTACGTAAAATATTACATAAAAATAATTAGATATATATTAACAATATTAGAGCCAATCAAAAAAATCCGCTATAATCTAATAATACATTATATCCGCTAGTATCTAGTTGGATAATTTATATAGCGCCATTTTTGTAAAAATCACCTCAAGGGCGCTGTACAATTAATAAATATCCCAGTGCGTCTTGCAGCTACAGAGCGCATGGACGGTTGGGATTCTAGTTCCTCGTTTTTAATTAAGATCAATCAAAAATTATAACAGATATGAGCTAGATTACAGGACGTCTTACAGCTACAGAGCGCATAGACAGTTAGAAATTTAGCCCCCATTTAGACATTTTAAAAATTGACAAATAAATTTAGTGTATTATAAAATAATGAAAATATGAATAATAAAAAGGAAATATATAAGAAAAGAGTTTACAAAATTGTATGTGTGCGACGTTTGTATTCGTCGTATGTAAGGGCGGGCATATTGCCTTAAGGCAATTTCTTCCTACTTAACCAAACCGTTCAGTTAGAGAAAATTACAAGTACATGGACATATTCTCAGGTTTTGAATTTGAAAAAAAAACTAAAAACCTACTCTATACTATGGAGAGAGGAGAGGGGTTAGGAAGAAAAGAAGAATGTGAAAGAACAAATAAAATATTTACATAAAGACATTTCAATCGTGATTTAAATGTAAATATAGAAAGAGGGTGGATTATTCCGCAATCGTGCAGCTACTACTGTGAAAGACGAGGAAAAAAATTAGAGCGGTGGATGGGTATTAAAAGGGTTCTCTCGTTACTATAACAAAGAGATAGTCCATGTTGTGATAGAGGTTGGAAAAGCTCTCTCATATAAACTGGCGAAGTGGGATTATACCAAATTGTAAAAAAAGTGATAGAACAATATTTTGAGTTTGTCCAAATTTTTGTAGACAAGGACTGGATTCAACTCCCTGGGAAGCTGTTTATATTAACATATAATAACAGAGATGAAGAACATTTAAGATAAGGTAAAATAGAAGTCTAGGCATTTACAGGACTTATGACCTGTTAATGGCTGGTTTAAGTGGCCACTTTACACAATGTTACACGGCAGGCAGAATAGTGAATGTTACACGGTGTGTAATGTGGCCACCTTAACCTGTCATTGACAGGTCATAAGCCCTGTAGATGCCTAGACTTCTATATTACCTTCTCTGGAATGTTCTTTATCCCTGTTGTTATATGTTAATTGAAGTGCTTGAATGGTAATGTCTATTCTATGCCTGATGCCGAGCCAGTGCAGTATTTAGAATGAACGTAAGCACTAATTAGCCATACAATTTAATTTATTGTATTAAAACTCTACGCTCGGTTGAATTTTTTTTATTTACTGGTCAAAACTAATGAAAAAAGTGACTCGATAGGCTGGGGGAAACGCAATTAGGGTACATAATTAAATGTCTGATTTGTTCTTGCGAGGTATGAATTTAAAGGGTTAACCCTCTCAGACGTGAATCAATAAGGAAGTTCAGTGCTACGGGAAATTGGATATAAAAATATTTTTAACTGTTTAATTATATAAAACCAGAATTTTCCGTTTTATTCAGTTTTTGTAAAAATACAAATTTTTATTTATTGAAAAGAACAATGTTTGAGTATGTCCAAATGGTTGCAGACTGGCTGGATTTCCTCCCTATGGAGTTGTTCATATTTAAATTTATTGCAACAGAGAGGGAAAACATTTTTGAGAATAGAATATAGGAGTCTAGGCATTTACAGGACTCACGGCCTTTCATTGGCTTGTTTAAGTAGCCACTTTACACACTGTGTAACATTCATCTGCCTATGTTTAAACATCTACATTTTGACTTTCGTGAAGTAAAGGAGCTGAAACCTTTATTATGTGGGTGAGATTCATCCGGCTGAACCAAATCACCTACTAAGCAACGCCTGAAAACAATTTTCCAATTTTTATACTTCTTCTTTTACCGGGTAGTTAATTCAACAATGTTTGAGTTTGTCCAAATTAGGCCGAATGGTGAATGTTACACAGTGTGTAAATTGGCCACTGAAACCAGCCAATGACAGGTCATAAGCCCTGTAAATGCCTAGACTCCCATATTCCCTTCTCAAAAATGTTTTTCCTCCCCCCGCCACCCGCCCGCACTCGGGTGCAGAAACATGTACAGAGAAAATATTATTATTAATTAAATAAGGGCAATGCAATATATTTATAAATTTAATAATAAACCCTAATTCCATAGGCCTCGGTATAACGAAAGCCACCCCCGAAGGGAACAAATTAAAGTCTTTATTGGGGAGGCAGCATTTCATGTTTACATGTACCGAGGCTTCTACACTAGCTATTCAAGAGGCCCCAGGAAGGGATGCCGAGTCTACACGACGTCCGTAACAATATACTTGTTTTACCATTCTTTCGTCGTCCATTTTTAAATATTATCATTATACTTGACTCCGATTTACACTCTCGCCTGATTTCATCATTCGTAACCCTGTCATACATTGATATCATACACATTCGTCTAAGAGATCGCATTTCAACCGCGTTCACTCGGCTTTCATCCTTCCTCTGCCAGTTCCATGTTTCACTTCCATACATAAGTGTTGGGACTAAAACTCCGTTGTGCACTGTTAGTTTAGCTTCGATTGACATATTTTTATTAGCAATTACTGTGTTAGTGCTCCGTTCATTTTGTTGCCCGCATTCACTCTCCTTTCAACATCTTTTTCTCTCTTCCATCTCTTGAAAACATGCTTCCCAGACACATAAATTCTTCTACTTGTTCGAGATATTCGTTGTTCACATTTATTATGCAGTCAGTAACCTCACTTCCCCTTTCAAATACCATCACTTTTGACTTACTTTCGTTCATCGCTAATTCGCTCTCCAGGCACACATCATACATTCTAGAGAGGGTTTTATTATTTTTCCTTTTATATTTTCTGTTCATGCGTATACCTTAAAAATTAAAATAAATAATAATAATTAACATCGGGATTGGCGTGGGAGGAGGCGAAACGTCCACATGCTTGACTTAGGAGCGAACGCGGAAAAAATAAATTTAATTTTTTTTTTAATAAAATTAATATTAAAATGGCGATCGATCATTAGCCATGCAAAACTGCATACACACGTAGGGAACAGTAAAGCCATTTATTTAGTCGTATATTTAAATTGTAATATGGAATTCGCGTGACCATAAATCCTTAAATTCGCGACACGTACTCTTAATGCTAATTTTGTTAAAATCAATATTGATTAGTTCCGCCCATTCGTACGCAATATACGAGTACGTTTTGTAATATGCAGTAACTTATAAAAGACACGTTATTCATTTACTAGCTCAAGCAGATTTAGCAAAAATGAGATATGAAATCATTATACACGTGCAAACATTCGTGTGATTTTTTTTATTATTAATAGAGAAATTAAAAAGCAATAATCTATCTCTATATATAAAAATTAATGTATGTAATGTATTTCCGTATTTTTTCTATGAATTAAATGTCAAGATCACGTCAAAACATGGCTGGCGATTAAAAAATGACTAAATTCGCGTTGGGCATGGGTTGAGTGTCATAATTTTAGAGGGCTTAGAGTAAATCGCGCTTTGAATTTTCTTCATTTATTTATTTATTAAGGAAATCATACAGTCTTTATAAAAAACAAAGTACAAAAGAACCATAAAGTAATACCAATTATAGATTTTACACTAATTTATTATGAATGCAGGAGGAGGGGGGAAAAATAATTGAATTCTAAAAAAGTAAAAATATGAATATTAAAGAATAAGTACATAAAAGGGAGAAGACATTGTATAGCTCCAACTCTACTTTCCTCCCTCTCTCTCTGCTTCCCAGGGAGTTAAATCCAGTCCTTGTCCACAAATTTTTTGACAAACTCAAAACATTATTTTAATTTATAATTTAATTATGTTTAATGAACGACTTGTTCACACTTTAATTCACTTGCTATGTTTAAATTTTATCCACCGTTTACTTAAACTAAGTGGATTAAAGTTTCAACCTGTCCGTCATTAGCCTAGCCGAACCGTAGGGGGGGATTCGAATCCCCCAGAGACCGATTTAAATTCGATAACTCAAGTAATATTAAAGCTGTTTGCCGTATATTTTGCATATTAAATCATTTTCCTGTTTTTGTTTTTAAATTTTGAAATAGTTGTTTTTTTTATATTTTATATTAAAACAAAAAAGACGTAAATAATACAAGGTTCAATTTCACTTTATGTACAAAAGCATTCGGCAAACTAACGAAATTGAATAAAATACACGAATGAGTAAAATATGTGTACGCGAAAACATGAATAAATTATTGCACGGTCATAAACACTTCCAACGTTTTATTCTCCTGTAGCTCAATCACAAATAACAATCGACGTGCTAAAAAACATGCTAAGCAATTTCCTCGTTAATAAATACAGTTCACGGGCGAAAAATCGGCGTTTACTATAAAAAATAATACAATTTTTTGCATTTGCAAAATAGTAAGGAGTATCTAATACAAAAAAGAAAATTAAATTACAATTACTATTACTATGGCGACTGCTTTTCTTGACATTTGGCTCGCCAACACGCTGGCTAAATGCAATAAATATCGTGATAAATAATAAATAAATAAAAAAAGCAGTTTTGGAATATTTTCCATATACACCGGCGAAATTCAAGTATGTGATTGCGCAGCAGGATTATACGTCGCAAAACGTAAATATTTCGACACTTACTTTTAGGTGTCCACGGTTGTCACATTGTTATCGCGAATACGATAAACAACCACGGTGAGAAATCATTATCACGTCGCTTATTAGCACGTCGATAGTTATTTGTGATTGAGCTACTGACGCCATATACAAATAAACGCTGGGGTCGTTCGGTCCCCCCGTTCGGATCATGTGTAATTTTTGGATGCTTAGTGAGGGAAAGGTTAAGTTTCAATTTATAAATCAGTGTGGACTCAACAACTACTACAACAAACCATCCCGCCGTTTCCCCATAAGGGTAGCCAGAGAGGATAGAACGCCACAACAGTCTATATTTGCATACAGATCTCGCTTCCTCTACATTCATACAGCTTCTCATGCACGCGCGCCGATTATTCCGACTTTTAACATGTCCATCTTCAAGTATTTGTTGGATTCGGTCATGCCATGTCTTTCTCGGTCTTCCTCTAACCTCTACCTCTAAGGGTACATTTTTTTTTTTTACTTTTTTTTTTTTTTTGCACCACAACAGGCCAGGAGGCCTAATTACAGTGGTGAATTACATCACAGAGCACCCAGGCTTGAGAAAAATCACATTTTAATTTTTGTGTTCTCACCGGGAATCGAACCCGGAACCTTCCGTGCGTGAATCAAGCGTCTTGACCACTACACCACGGAAGCCGCCATTTGTGCATCTATCGTTCATAGTTTTACCACAATTCGCCTGAGAGATCGCATTTCGACAGCATTCAGCCTTCTTTCATCCCTGTTTTTCCAAGTCCATACTTCGCTCCCATACATCAGGGTCGGGACCGGGACTCCGTTGTGAACTGCCAATTTGGCCTCTGGTGACAAACACTCATTTAAAGTGGAATTATTTAGAGTGATTTGAGAAATTGAGAATATTGAAAATGGTATTTCCTTTTGTAATTAATAACTCACAATTTCACCTCACATTCACCTACTACAGACTATTTTGAGGTGTAAACAACTAGATTTTAATACATGCACATAATAGGTGGGTAGTCTGATGCTTGGCTAATTAACACCTTCCGGTAGTGATGCGCGTAACCGAACGGTGGAACTATTCGAATAATTGACCGGTTTAGAGTTCCGATTACTCACTACTTATTGAATCATGGATATTGAATAAAAAAACGAATAAAGATAAAAAATAGGGAAATATTACATACTACGATTACCGATAAAAATATATGAAATGGATTTAGATTAATTCATTGTAAAACATTTAAGTTTGTAAGTGAAAATTCTTGATGGAAGTTCATTGTAATTAATTATATAAATAAAACACGAGTGATACTTTAATCCACAAATTTGGAATATCCAGTGACCGGTTTCATCGCTTTCGCGACATCTTCGAGACTGGTATCTTTATTAAAAAGTTCAATGTATTTATACAGAACAGAGGTAAGGATACATAATTCAAAGTTATATTTATAATAAATTAAATAAAGTTATTTTTATCTTAAGGATCATTATCATCAAATTTTCTATGGGTTAACTAATGAATTTATATAATGTTATTTTAATGAGTTTAAGTATTTTTTTATTTTAGAGACACCAAAAATAAAATAAGTGTTCTTTTTGGGATTCGGTAAAATAATTTGCTTTCACAAGCATAATTATTCTAGATATATATATTTGCCTTATATCTAATATGTCGAATTCCTCGAACAACTTGACGCTGGGGTACCTGAAGGGCTTTTTTATAATTATTTTAATAATAGATTTTTAGGTTTTAAATCTGAATTATTAGTTATTATGCCATAAGTTATAATTGCGTTACATAAAATATAATATAGTTTGAGTTTAATCGGGGATAAGATGTTACGTATCGACTTGAAGATCTGAGTCAATTTTCGTCATAATAATGTTTTTTTAAGTTGAAACAAAAATCTGAAGACTAATTTTATTCAATAGGTTTGAAGGTTTTCACGGTCACTGATATTAATATGTTTCTTTTTTGGGTGGTACCGTGTGTGTTGAATTTTTTCTGACGTTTCGGCTACCATTGCAGGAGCCATCTTATAGTATGTGTTTAAGTAATAATAATTTGTGCCGTGTCGCAGTCGGCAGTAAGCACATTTCTATTCATTTTTGTAGTATGTAGTGCTGGGAACCATGTTGAGTTTAATTTCAGCCCGTCGTCTTTGTTTATGTTATTTGGGTGTCTGTGTATTTCAATTGCCTCTTTTATTAGTTGTGCTCGGTAATTACTGGGTTGATGCAAAATTTTTGGTTCAAAGGCGAAAAAATGTTCGGTGTCTATAAAGTGTTCCGCTATTGCAGATTTGTAAGGATGCCGCTCTTTTGTGTTCGTCAATCCTTTTCTTTGCTGTGCGCCCTGTTTGTCTTATGTACACTATATCACATCCTTGAAAACTCAATTTATAAATTCTTAGCTCCTGCAATGGTAGCCGAAACGTTGGAACAAATCCAACACACACGGTATCACCCAAAAAAGAAACATATTAATGTTATTAAATTTTCAACACATTGGGATACAAGTTTGAAAAAGTTCTTTTTTTTATTTTAATAACCATCTTTAAAAATAAATCGGAATTGAAATAATCGAATTATTCGGTTATCAAAAAGTGTAATTATTCGATTACCATAACCGGTCACACACAGTACATCACTGCCTTCCGGTCCGTAGCCGAATTTCCGCTACGGGCTGCGCATACAAGCTATATATTAGAATGTAAGTACCCTATGTGCCTTTGGGCGCAGTAAACTGAGCGTTTTATCAGTGCGTCAGTAATTGCCGGCCGGCATACAAATTGGTTTAGCAGCTATTGTACGTAGGTGGCCAACCATTCCCCGGCATTATTACAGCGCTACGAATTTGATGCTCGACATTTTAGAAGTATTTTTGTTGATTAGTTTATTGTTTTGTGGGACTCACCCGGAAGCCAATAGCCACTGACTTCGTCTTAAGAGAAAAGGCTTTGCACTTTTAGCCGATGTGCTAAACAAAATGGATTTTTTACCCTTGAAAACAGACGCACTATATCAGGGCTGGTATTACAAACGCTCTCGCGGCCGTATTATCTAGTGTATTTACATACAAAATACACGAGCAAAACTGTTTTCTCGTGCCGCGAGAGCGGTTTAGGACAGCACCCCTGAATTATGATTTTTATATAAATTATTAAATAATAATGTAGACTCTTTAAACCTACTATCCAAAATATTTTTTTATGTCCCCTTTCGCGTGACAAGAAATAAATATTTATTCCATCTGCCAGTCTGTAGCACTGACTATGCACAACACTCTTTCCTCTATCGTTCTTGCTCAAATCAAAATGATTTTTTGTTCAACTATTGACATATTTAACAGGTCTATGAAATACTAGTGACATAAAAAGTATTTTTAAATTTGTAATTTTAAATTCCCGCGAAAACGGTCATTGCATTGGCCACGCTCTTAATACGTCACGATTCATGTTCATTTTCAACTTTGTTCCTAACCGTTCAATTTTTTTCTGAACATCGTCACGAATCTTGACGTCATAATTATCAATGCCGAACTTGTCGCGTTTTTCTAGTGACATGTTTTTTTATAAAATCTTTTTTTTTTAAAGTTATAAGGAACACATTTCTCCACAATAACCAGATTAATTTTAAAAATACAATTAATTACTCTAAATCCATTACATATATTTTTATCGTTATTCGTAGTATGTGATATTTCCCTATTCCCAGGCACCGCCTATTCTCAGAGATATTATATCACTCAATTACATACATTAATATTATTATTATAAATTAAATTTCTCTTTTGAAATTTTGTATTACTACTAAAATCGCTTTAATGAAATTTTATCGACTTCTCTTGGTTTAAAATCTTCTCCTTATATTGCTTTTTCAAATTTTAAAGATTACTTGCTATACTTGTTATTCCTTCTTTATTTTTTCTTTTTTCTCTGCTGCCACTGGCATGTTTTTATACTTTTAAACTTCTTTTAATTACTTATATTATATATGTTTATAAAATCAATATATTGCTGCTCTTACTATAATGTGTCATTAATTTTGAAGATGTTTTTTAAATTGACCTAAATTTATTGTCTTATATTTCACTTAAAGATTCTTCTCATCGTTTCTTTGAATCCCTTAAAATAAATATGTGTTTATGTTTTTCCTTTTTTAAAAAAAATGTTATTACTATTTTATTTTATTTTTTACATCTGAGCATGTTTTTCATTCTTTATTTCCATTCTTAATTTTTAATATAATTTCCATTTGTAAATACTCACTACAAACTACAAACCTTAAAATATCTTTTTTTCACTTAAATTTTAATTTTTAAACAACTTTCATTTATGTTTTCTTTTTCCTTCTCTTTTTTATGCTTTCATAATTAACCTTACATATAATTGCTTTTTAATATGGAAACTTCACTGGTCCATTAGAATTAAGTCTAATTGTGTAAAATATTAAACTTTGTAACTGTACTGTATGTTTCCTGAATAAAAGAAAATAAATAAAAAAATAAAAAAATATATATATAAAACGTGGATATCAAAACATAATAAAAACACACGATCTGCATTTAAGACTTCGAGCTAATCCATGCCAATCCATCTTTATATCCACACTTGTTAGTGACGAAGAGACTTACAAAGCGGGGAGATCTTTTCCAAAGAACTCCAAGTTGTTTGACGAATTGACTAATCTACACTTTCCGCGCATTGGGGCATATAAATAAAAGTTACTCTTAGGAGATTTGATAAATCGCAAATTTTGACTTCAGTACCTCAATCACAAATAACTATCGACGTGCTTAAAAACGTGCAAAGCATTTGAGCGATCACAATGAACAATAATTAACATGCTTAAGCTATCGCAGTCATAAGTCAACGCGGGTGTAATCTCTAAGTCGACGCACGTGTCGGTTTGTTTTTTGTTTTCCTCGTAAATAAATACATTTCAATGGCGAAAAATCGGCGTTTACTATAAAAATAATACAATATATTACATTTGCAAAATAGTAAGGAGTATCTACTACCAAAAAGTGAAAATTAAATTACAATTACTATGGCAACTGCTTTTCTTGACATTTGGCTTTCCAACCGCCGCCGCCGGCTAAATGCAGTGAATAGCATAATAAATAATACATTTATTAATTAAAATAGCAGTATTGGAATATTTTTCCATATTTACACCAATGAAATTCAAATATGTGATTGCGCAGCAGGATTATACGTCGCGAAACATAAATAATTTGACATTAAATATTATGTGTTCATGGATGTTCCATTGTGATCGCGAATACGATAAACAACCATGGTGAGAAATTGTCATCACGTCGCTTTTTAGCACGTCGATAGATATTTGTGATTGAGCTATTGGTGACACGGTTGGAAACATGTAAAGAAATTGATTGCAACAGAGATGGGACATCTTAGGAAATATGACCACATTTCTGACTATCGTAGGCAACTGAAATGGCTCAAAATTAGACAGCGGAGAGACTATCACCCCCTCTCACTTCTGTTCAATGTACTTCATAATCCTAACGCTCCTATATACCTGCGTGAAAAATTTCAACGCTTATCAGTTCATGGATTACCTCTTCGTTCTAATTCTCGAAGCTCTCTTTTAATACCCATCCGAAATTTCTGGCCACTTTACTCACTGTGGAACATTCACCATTCTGCCCATGTTTAAACATCCACATTTCCTCCACTCTTCCATCTGTTGACCAATGACAGGTGAAAAGCCCTGTAAATTCTATTCTATTCGTTCTAATTCTCAAGGCACTCTCTTAATACCCATCCACAATGCATCTTTCTTCTCTTACTCATATAGTGTCCATGCGGCTCGATTGTGGAATCATATTCCATCCACCATCAAAGATGTTACTACATTATCTCTGTTGAAATCACGTCTGAAGAAACATCTCCTTTCTCTTCCTTAATCTTTCCTCCTTTCCTCTTTCCTCTTTTTTTCCTTTTTCCTATTGAGTAATAGTTTTGATTTAAGGTAATTTATTACGTTTATATCTATTTTAATACACACGTTAACTACTGTAGTAGCATTTTATTTTTATCAAACAAAGAAAACAAAGATAAACTAACTGTATTACAAAATAAAGCCTTTAGAATCATTTTGAAAAAAAACAGATATACGAGGGTAAAGTCGATGGTAAATGAAATGAAATTATTAACATATAAACAAAGAATATTTTACAATACAATGATATTTGTTCATAAAATTATAAACTCTAATAAAAAAACAGAATTTTGGAAAAAAAATGATCGGAACCAGCATGAACACGATCACAATACTAGAGAAAAGAACAAAATTAGACTTCCATTTAGGAAAAAGGCAAAGTCACAAAATTCAATTTTATTTAAAGCAATTAAAAAGTATTACGAAATGGAAAAAAATATTTATGAAGAAAAAAACATATCAAAATTTAAAATAATGGTCAAGACAAATGTGATAAACAATTTATAAATTAAATATATTTGCAATGTTATTATTAGAACACACATAACAATATGTATGATATGTGTGCCCTACTTTAAGATTTAAATAAAAATATTAAAAAAAATAAAAAATAAAAATATATCTTTAGCTTTTTAATCTTTTTTCTATTGAATATGTTCTGTAACTTGAATTATAAAAATAAAACTTTTATTTTATTGGTTGGTTGGAAGAAATTGCCATTTGGCAATAAGCCCGCCAATGTACAAATAACATTATGTACAAAAAGTTAAATAAATAAATAAAACATCACTTACAGCATTAAGTATTTTTAAAATGCATACATTTCTCCAATGAAGACAGATTAAGAATTTGCTCTATTTCAACATTGGAATAATTAATCCTTTGAGATCCAAACAATCATGCAGCATTACTGGACAGACTTAAAGTTTTTCAAGTATTTTTATTTTAATTATTATTTCATTATTTAGTAGACAATTGAGGGTATTTGAAGAAAACTTAGAAATCTCCATTGAAGGAATTACTGAGATATTTGCGAAAAACTTTAAAAAAATTGTTGTGAGATTTGTAATTATGCTTCACAACTCAATGAAGAATGCTTAGTTTGCTGTGTCAAGTAGTATGATTAAAATTTATTTTTGTAAGATTTAGAGATGATTTTGAATTACGCTATTATTTGGGTAGGTAGGCGTAAGTACGGTTTATTTCGGCATCAATAACAAATTTTTCGTTTTTGGTGGAGATTTCTAAGCTCGCTTCTAAGACCCTTAAGTAGACATAATATTATGTCTGTCTGTATGCTCCCATTACGTTCCCCCTAGCGAAATTAAATAGAAACCGCGATAAAGGGGGAGATATGAATGCAAATTTATCGATTTTTATATCGTTTATGTTTTGTCACGCGCCGCAGTCAACAAAAATTCGTTTGCTAAGCTTTGCATTGGTACAAATATTCCTACAAAAAGGCTATGTTAATTATTTTATTCTTAAGTTTATTTACAGAAATCTATAAATTTTACTCATAAATAGGGTAGCCGTAGATTTTTTCGAAATCTTTAATGTTTTTCCACAGAGGATGGAATACAAACTCTGTTGGCTTATGTATAAGTCACTGCACAACTGTGCTCCGGAATATCTAAGGGAACTATGCATTCCAGATGAACTAGCTGACAGGCGTCTCACGCTTAGATCAGCTACATCTACGTCGAAAGGAAAAGTTATTATACCTCTACGCAAACAGCGCACTAAATTCGGCGAACGTGCGCAAATTTGCGGTCGCAGGCCCTACGGCATGGAATGCTCTCCCAGCAGAAGTCCGAAACTGTGAGAGTGAAGTGATGTTTCGGAAGAAACTTAAAACCCACTTGTTCTCTAAATCATTTGAATAAATTCTTAGCATGTGGTGACAAAGTACATTATTTTTCTTAAAGTAAAAAGTTAAAATTAAATTTATATCTTTGTATAATCACTTTGTAAAGCGCCCTTGAGGTATTATATTACAAAAATGGCGCTACATAAGCTATTTATAATTAGGTAAATAAATGCATCACTATTAACGAAATACGATACGAAATACGACAATGTTTACATTTAAATCATTAAATTTATGGTCAAACATATCAATAAATGTTAAATAGTTGGATAATTTAAAAGCGCCATTTTTGTGAAAATCACTTCAAGGGCGCTGTACAATTAATAAATATCCCAGTACGTCTTGCAGCTACAGAGCGCATGGACGGTTGGGATTCTAGTTCCTCGTTTTCAATTAAGATCAAACAAAAATTATAACAGATAGGAGCTAGATTACAGGACGTCTTGCAGCTACAGAGCGCATAGACAGTTAGAAATTTAGCCCCCATTTACACATTTAAAAAAATGACAAGTAAATTTAGTGTATTACAAAATAATAATAATATGAATAGTAAAAAGGAGTAAGATTATAACACGCCTTGCTGCTACTAAGCGCATAGACGATTGGAATTCTTGACCCCGTTTACAAAATTTAGGTATTTTAAAGTTGATATATTAAAGCTAGATAACCAATCATCGTGCAGCTACAAAGCGCATGGATGAGAGGAATTCTAGCAAAGTTAAAAAAATATCAATAAATTTATAAAAAATAGAGTATAGTAGTAAATTGGTCAAGTGTTCATGCCAAGAAGTAAGCAATAAAAAACTAAATAAATCAAACACTGTTTCAACTCCATGGTTAACAAAGGGAGATAGATGTCCGAAGAGAAGCTTTTGTAGACAGTAGGTAGATACCGTCGCCATGTGGCCCGCTGGCTAGTAGATAGTTTCTGGAAACGCACGTGTGTAGTACTATTATGCCTTTTGTTCCAATGACTTGGTGTCCATTTTGGTCCGTATTATTTCGTTTTATGAGACGCAACATTCCTGTTCAAATTCACATTTTTACATGAATATTACACAAACGCGTGTATAAGCGGTTTGATTTATTATTTTGTATATTATTAGAAGGCAGATATTTGAAATATTATGTATTTATCAATAAATGTCAGTTCACTTTTAGTAGCACTGTTGTAATTTTTTAATTATGGGTGTAGTGTTCTAAATAGCAAAATTAAGGTACTTTCGCGTCAAAAACTGATGCATTCTTAAACGGTTTTAAAGGATTCAAATAAAATTTTATGATTTTAAGGTTACAGACGCACTATTTTTGTAAGTTTCCATTGTTCACTATTTGTCACATATTTTGTTAAGAATAAAGTATAAATGTTACTAAATATTTGTATGTAACTACATATCGAGTATTCCATGACTACCGATTTCGTCAGTAGCTCGATCACAAATAACTATCGACGTGCTTAAAAACATGCTAAGCATTTGAGCGATCACAATGAACAATAATGAACATGTTTAAGCTATCGCAGTCATAAGTCAACGCGTGTGTAATCTCTAAGTCGACGCTTGTGTCCGTTTGTTTTTTGTTTTCCTCGTAAATAAATACAGTTTACTGGCAAAAATCGGCGTTTACTATAAAAAATAATACAATATATAGCATTTGCAAAAAGTAAGGAGTATCTAATACAAAAAAGTAAAAATAAAATCACAATTACCATGGCGACTGCTTTTCTTGACATTTGGCTTGCCAACCGTCGCCGCCGCCGCCGGCTAAATGCAATGAATAGCATGAAAAATAATAAAATTAAAAATGAAAATGAAAATAACAGTTATGGAATATTTTCCATATTTGCACCGGTGAAATTCAAATATTTATTTATTTAACTTTTTGTACATAATGTTATTTGTGCATTGGCGGGCTTATTGCCAAATGGCAATTTCTTCCAACCAACCAATAAAATAAAAGTTTTATTTTCATAATTCAAATAACAGAACATATTTAATAAAAATTATAGATTAAAAAGCTAAGGATATATAAAAATAGATATAAATGTATTTGTTTATAAATTACCTTAAATCAAAACTATAACACGATGGGGAAAAGGAAAAAAGAGGAAAAGGGAAAGGAGGAGAGATTAAGGAAGAGAAAGGAGATGTTTCTTCAGACGTGATTTAGACAGAGATAATGTAGTAACATCTTTGATGGTGGATGGGAGATGATTCCACAGTCGAGCTGCATGGACGCTATATGAGTTAGAGAAGAAAGAGGAATTGTGGATGGGTATTAAAAGAGTGCCTTGAGTATTAGAACGAAGAGGTAAACCATGACCTGATAAGCGTTGAAATTTTTCACGCAGGTATATAGGAGCGTTAGGACTATGAAGTAAATTGAACAGAAGTGAGAGGGAGTGATAGTCTCTCCGCTATCTAATTTTGAGCCATTTCAGTTGCCTACGATAATCAGAAATGTGGTCATATTTCCTAAGACCAAAAATGTACCTTGTGCATGTATTCTGAAGTCGTTCAAGTTTATCGAGTTGCTCACAGCTTAAATCAGTCATGGAAACATCAGCGTAATTTAGAATGGATAGTAGTAATGCTTGTACAAGGGTGCATTTAGTATTAATGGGTAAGAATTTTTCAACCGTCTGCGTCTTAGTGAAAGTCTACTGAAAAATATTTTACGGCTTAATTCATTAGTATGAGCTCGCCATCATGTTCAGCTGAAAATCTTATTGGGGTCCGTCACTAATTAGTTACACTAACATGCGCATCTCACTATACACCTTTACCATATTAGTTGCAAAAAAATACAAAACCAAATTGCTGATAGGACACATACTTTTAGAAGCTGTTCAAGTGTACAACGCTCTACCCGATTTATTTTTTTTAAAGAAATATTTGCGTTCTTATGATTTACACAAATATTTTAATTTTGGGGTCGTTTTTAACGAGTTGTAAATAACTCACTATTGAAAAATGGGAATCAAGTTGGGCTAGAGTGGGGTTCGAACCTCGGACCCCCGATCCTTGAGTCGGCAACAGAACCACTAACCAATTTTTAAATACTAAACAAGAAACCGTCAGCTTTCGTCCTCAAAGCAAAACAGCATTAAATAATATGTGTAAAATAAATAAATGTGTTGAGTAAATAAATTTATTTGTAAATGTGTTTTTACACTAAAATATTTCATTGTCCCTGGACTGGAGACCTGAAGCGTAAGACTGAACCTAACCTTCATGGAACAAAAATGATCAAGATAAGCTGCAATTGGTGTACCTATGCATTGGTGCACCTATGCAGTGCCCTATACACCATCAGGTTCGGAAATGGAATGATGTTGATCACTTTACCACGGCAAAAATAATATTTTTCACTGCTAAGTGTGTATAATATTTAGGGCTGGATTTGCGTGACACATTTTGTATCGGGGAGAATAATTTGAGTCACTTAGTTCTTTCTTCGCTTCAAGTACAGTCGTTTTTTGCGTGTTGATTGGTTCCTGCGATTACTTGACATGCGAATATCATCCCTAAGATCTTTTACAAAATGGGGTTCATACTGCTAAATAAATTAGTATAATTTTTGGTATGAATACTAAAGTATCTCAACAGAGATGGCGAACCATTAGTTTTTATTAACTTTTTACACAAAAATATTTCGTGAACATTTGCGTGCTTATTGCCATACGGCAATTTCTCAAACTTGCCAATCATCATCAAACAGTTCTCGGCATCCGACGGTGCATAGGGCACTGTATTGGATATGTAAATGCAATGTACCTTAATCACCTGTTACAGGAAGGTAGGGTGATCAGTCTTACGCTTCAGGCGCCAGTGCAGGGCCAGTGAAAAATTCCAGTGAAAATTAAATTACTTCCTCCACATAGCCAATAACCGGTTAAAAGACCGCGGGTCGATGTTTTTTTGTCGAAAATCAAGTAGCTTTATCTATTTTCAATAAGGAGCTTCAGTGTTTTAAAAAATATATTTATTAAAGAATATCAATAGTGAAGCGTAAGCTGGTTCACGACAGCAGGTATATTAAATTTTGCAAACGTCACAGCGCAAATGGATAATAAGGAAATGGAGTGAATGGACCGACCTTTTTGTATTTTTTTCTTATTCCTCTGCTTAAGCGGCAAAACTCCACACTGATACTTCGTTTTCTTTGTCACAATAAAATTATTTTAGTTTTTATGAATTATAATTTACTATGTGTTTTGTACCGAAAATCGATACATGTACTTCTATCGAGTTCAAAGCGGACAGTGAACTTCAGGTGACAAATTAATTTTATTTTATTTTATTTTTATTTATTAAGGAAAAACAACAGTTGTTATATAAAAATACAAAATAAAAAAATAGTACATACATCCAGTTAAAGTTTTTCACAAATATAATGAGAGAACACGTTACACAGTTAACAGAAAAATAATATATTATATAAGATGAATCTCACCCGCATAAATAAAGGTTTCAGCTCTTTAACTTCACAAACATCAACAGATGAAAGAATTGAAGAAATATAGATGTTCAAATATAGGCAGAATGGTGAATGTTACACAGTGTGTAAAGTGGCCACTTAAACCAGCCATTGACTGGTCATAAGCCCTGTAGATGCCTAGTCTTCTATATTACCTTCTCTGAAATGTTCTTTATCTCTGTTGTAATATGTTAATATAAACATCTCCCCAGGGAGTTGAATCCAGTCCTTGTCTACAAAAATTTGGACAAACTCAAAATATTGTTTATTATTTAAGACATGAGAAAAAAAAGAGCTCTTAAGAAGGTTAAGGGATGAGGAAATAGAGTGGAGGAGTGGAGGAGAGGGATTTTCAAAATATAGTTGACCAATTCAAAAAATTTTATATTATAATAAAATAAACATAATTAAAGGAATATAAAACTTATTACACACTGACAAATTTTTGTATTAAAAATATTTAAATGGGGACAAAGTAAATAAAATTTGGAGCAGCTACGATAAATAAACGAGTTTTGAACATATTTTTTTTTGGGTAATAAATTATAAAAAAATGAACTTGTCGTGTTGACTTTACGGGACAATTGATTAAAATACGCTCCAAGAGATATGGACTATCGATAAAATTGTTTAAAATTTTGAAGAGGAAAGACAGATCAGGAATGCTTCTACGTTTAGTAAGGGAAGTTAAACTATGAAAGGAAGAGTCTTCATACGAGTCAAATAATAACTATAAATTTGTTTTTCAAAAGGGACATGATTGAATTTGGCGAGAGAAAAGGAGACGGGTGTAGGAATTAATTTTTACTGTTACACATTATCGAGAACGGCCTAACCGATCAAACTAAGCCAAAAAAATATATATATTTATAAACCCTTACGGATAACATACATTTGACAGAATTTTTTAACTTTTTTAAATTCATATTCTACTGTTAACTAACTAACTAACTAACCATCACGCCATTTCCCCGGAGGGGTAGGCAGAGAGGATAGAACGCCACACCACTCTGTCCTGGCACACTTCCTTTGCTTCCTTCACATTCATACATCTTCTCATGCACGCACGTCGATTATTCCGACTTTTCACACGACCACTTTCAAGAATTTGTTGTACTTGATCATGCCATGTCATGTCTCTCGGCCTTCCTCGACTTCTACAACCAGACACATTCGCATCATAAATCTTTTTAGCCGTTCTTTCATCATTCATTCGCTCCACATGACCGAACCATCGCAAAAGACCTTTCTTAATTTTGTCGATAATGCTTAACTCAGCCTTGCATTCTGCTCTAATTTCGACATTAGGGCACCTATCATACATTGTTTTTCCGCACATTCGCCTGAGGGATCGCATTTCAACATCATTCAGTCTACTTTCGTCTCTTTTTTTCCAACTCCATGCTTCGCTTCCATACATTAGGGTTGGTACCAGAACTCCATTATGAACTGTTAATTTAGCCTCTTGCGATAGACACTTATTTGCTACGACAGACTCTAAGGCACCATTAACTCTGTTACCGGCACTAACCCTCCTTTCAATATCCTTGTCCATATTTCCATCTCTAGTAAACATACTACCCAGATATACAAATTCTTCGACCTGTTTAAAACTATCTCCATTTACTACAATCTTACATTCAGTCATAGTTACATTTCTTTCAAAGACCATGACGTTCGACTTTTGCACATTCATTAGCAAATCACTCTCCTTGCACACTTCGTAAACCTTTGTACCCAAGGATTGCAGTTCCTCTTCGCTGTCAGCTAGGAGGACTGCGTCATCGGCGTAAAGAAGGCAACTGACAATTAGATTACTCATTTTCGCTCCCACATCCATACTTTTCAATTCTTTCATACATTTATCCATGTACATGTTGAATAACCACGGTGACATTACACATCCCTGTTTGACTCCTTTAGGGATGTCAAACCAGGAAGTTAATGACCCATTTACCCTTACACACGCTACACTATCTTTGTACAAAGAAGCAATAGCGCGGACAAGGTTGTCACTCACTCCATACTCCGATAGAACCATCCATAATTTTTTCCTATCAACTCGATCAAATGCTATTCTACTGTTAATGGTAATATATTATTTTGAAGCCCTCAAAGAGAATATCCGTCCAGGATGCGAGAACCTGGTGCCGGAGGTTCTGGAAGGAGTGAAGGAAAATGCCATAAATCGGGACCGTATGGTCATCCATTCTGGCGGCGGCCCCTTGGCCGATATCATTTTCTTAACTAAATGGAAAAAAGTTAATCCAAAAGCAGAATCAAAATTTTTCCTTCAAAAAAAAAATTACAGTCAAAGAACATCGGGAGATAACTTTTGCGCCACCTCGTATAATAAATCAATACAAAACATTTTTATATCCAATTTCCGGTGGCACTAAAGTTCCTCATTTCATAAACCGTGATTTTAATTATATTTAACTCGGATACATTCGGATACATTCTTCCTCTTGGCCGAATTTAGATTACATAAACAGTAGCATAAAAAGCAGCTTTAGGTGTCCGGCTTCACCCACTCACCTCTCTTTCCTTTGCAGGGAGATCGGTCGCAACCTGATTATTCCCGGGGGCACGCGCACCATAGACGCCAGCGGCAAGCTCGTCATGCCGGGGGGCATAGACCCGCACACGCACCTGGAGCTGGAGATGATGGGGGCCAAGACCATAGACAACTTCTACTCGGGGACCCGGGCCGCGGTGGCTGGAGGCACCACCATGATCAGTAAGTAGAGACGAAAAAAGTATCGATCGAACTGGCACATCAGCCCTCGCAGAGAATACGTTGAGTTTTGACACGTAAATCATATTTTACTGTAATTTTATGTATTGTCTTTCAGATAATAAACTATAATTGTATTTAAATATATTTTTATACATAACAAAATACCCATTGACATAATTATACATAGACGCGCCCTATAGTTATTATTTATTTATTTATTTATTTATTGATTTACACGCCCAATGGGCTTTTACATATTTTAGAAATTACATTTAAGTGCAGCAGTGAAACATAAGTATGTAAATTTGGTAAAAATAAAAGATAACATAAGAAAAGCTAAAAGATACAATAATAAGTAAAAATCAGGAAATGTACCAACATAGGTATATGGTACATAGAAAAATATTTAAAAAATTTACATATGAAAACATACACGCATACATATACATACATATAAGTTTATACATTATTAAAGAGATACATGAGAAAAAGAAATAGTAAAAAAAGAAAAATATTAAGAAATTTTACATAAATTAATTTATAACCTTTTGAATACTTAACCTATATTTATATAAAGACAGACAAAATATATCAACTTCACCATACTCGTTACCTAGCCGGTGTAGTCTAGGTATTGGTGAATTGTAATAATAATTGTGACTGCCAGGAGATTCAAAGAATAACGTTAGCTGCCGAGTATTTCGAAGAGGTACTTTCAAGCTGATAACACTAGTTAATTCCGGGACGTCCAATACGCCATTCGCTATTTTATATAAATTTAATAAGTCATTTATAATTCTTCTTTTACATAGAGTTGACATATTTAGTGTACATAATAAATTATCATAATCAATATTTTCAGCGGGTATATTAAGTTTGTAATTGATGAATCTAAGGAATTTACGTTGTACTCTTTCTAACTTTAAAATATGAACATTGTAATAAGGTGACCAAATTGTTGAATTGAATTCTAAATTACTTCTAACCAAGGCAGTAAATAGCACTTTGAGGGTAGTGATGGAATTAAAATCCTTTACGGTTCGCTGCAAATATCCAAGACATTTCATTGCCTTATTAGTGATGGTATCAATGTGAGGAATAAATGTCAATTTTTCGTCAAAAACTATCCCCAAATCCTTTATTTGTGTAACTCTTCCCAGATTGATATTATTAATGTTGTAATCGAATATTATGGGTTTTTTACTTCTTGTAAATGATATTACACAACACTTGTCGACATTTAAATAAAGTTCATTTTTCTGGCACCAGTTGTACAGCCTTACCAAATTAGACTGAAGAACTCCACAATCGGTATCAGAGGTAACAGTTTTTGAAATTTTAAGATCGTCGGCAAAGAGAAGAATGTCTACTTTCTCAAATATCGACACAATGTCATTAACAAACAAAGAAAACAGTACTGGTCCCAGGTGGGAGCCTTGGGGTACCCCACTAGATGCCTCAAACTGATACGAGTTATAACCGAATACTTTTACTAAGATTTTCCTTGATGACAGGTAGCTTTTAAACCATTCCAAGATATTACCAGTAATTCCCAATGAACTAAGTTTGTGTATTAAAATTGTATGAGAAACCTTGTCGAACGCTTTACTAAAGTCAGTATAAATTGTATCAGTCTGATGACGTCTCTCCATTGATGTGATCAACCGATTCTGATGCAACATAAGGTTTGTAAGAGTTGATCTACCAGTTATGAAACCATGTTGTAACGGAGTGATAACTTTACTAATTTCATTGGTGAACTTAGTTAGCAAAACAGATTCCAGTAACTTTGGAATGGCTGACTGAATACAAATGGGTCGGTAATTGGAGACGTCAGTTTTATCTCCTTTTTTATAAATGGGGGTTAAGTATGAGATCTTCCATTTCTTGGGAAAGTTTCCAGTTTTCAAGGACAAGTTAAAAATTTTTGTAAGTGGACCAGTTAAAGAGGGACAACATTGTATAAGAAGAAGTGTAGGGATATTGTCTGGCCCAGCGCTTTTTTTTGGATCTAAGGCACAAATCCCCTTTTTTACATCAGAATCAGTAAATACACAGTCGTTAAAATCAATTAAATCTGTATTATCAATACTGTGTAACCTAGAATTAGAAGTAGAACTATAAACACTGCTAAAGTAATCAGCAAATAAATTGGCAACTTCCTGTGGTGTGTCTGCCATTTTGCGTTTGTAATACACTGTGGACGGAATTCCAGATTCCCTACTGTTAAGAATCTTGGAAAATTTAAAAATATGTTGCGGCTTAGATGCAGCATCGACTTCAAATTTACTTACACAGTCTTGATAACAGGTTTTAGAAAGCTGCTTAGACAAAATTCTCAATTTCGAAAATTCTTCATAATCTTTAATGTCTCGAGACCTTTTAAAATTACTATGAGCAATCTTTTTATGTAGTATAACTTCAATAAGTTTTTTACTAAACCATTTAGGAAAATGACTTGCTATGAATTTAGTTTTAGGCACAGATGACTCAATGGCAGTATCAAGGATATGATAAAATTGTGCAATTATATCGTCTACATTTAAATTTTGATTTAAAAAGTTCCAATCACTGCTAAGGATAAATGAGTTAATGGCAGGAAAATCTGCTTTAAAATTATTATATATACTAGGAGCGAACCGTGTATAGAAGCGATTATGCGCAGCTTACCATTATATTTGACTGACCATAATAATGTTTCACTGTAACTTTATTAAAGAAAATTATCGTGTTGTGGTCATGTGGCTAGTGTCTCGGACTCACGGACTAAAGGTCTGTGGTTCGAATTCCACTCTACCCCAACTTGATTCCATTTCCTAATAGTAAGTTATTTATAACTCGTTGAAAATGGCCTTCAAAATTAAATATTTGGGTAAATGATAAGAACGCAAATATCTCTTTTTAAAAAAAAAACAAATAAATAATCACTATTTATTTTAAATCATTTCCACCGTTTGTATTTTTATCCTAATATAAATATTAATATTAAAAAAGCGCGCCCAGCGCCTGCGGTGAGCCAAGAAACTAGCCTATTATTCCAGCTTATTTTTTCATACAAATTAGTATACTATATTTTGAATGTATTAACCCCAGTGCGGGTTTTTTCTCCTAGATTCAACTTGCAAATCATCCAAATTATTTAAAGATTCTTGATACAACATTCCAAAACGAGACAAGGACAATCGAGACTAATAAATCAGGGACTGAAATTATACAATAAACCACCAGACAAAACGAAACAAAAGACTCAGACAAACTTTTCAAAATATGTAAAAAAATATTATTATCAACAACAGAGTATGAATAAAAAATTAGATATAATTTTTGCAAAATGAATGTAATAATCCGTAAGGGTTAATAAATAAATTTTCAAAAAAAAATAAATGTTTATATATTTATGTTTTAATATATTTTTTTTAATCTTTGCTAATCCCTCATAAACAAATATTTACCTGTGAAAAGTAACACAATCCTTTTTGACAATGTTTATCGGAAAAGTTTTTACACGCTTTAATGACACAACCAGACATTTTTATTTTGATTCTAAACGTCACACCTGGCTTTTTTTAAATATTTTTTTATGAGAGTTGCATAATTTTTTACCTTGTTTACAATATACAAGGTTTTTCATTTCAAAAATATGATTTTTCTGCTATTATTTTCCTTTATTTTAGCTTAACTTTTGGGATCAGGAAGGATATTCTAATGTAAGCCAATCAAGAACTTCTCAGCATTTGCTCATGTGGAGACGAAACCACTTAAAACTCTTTAAGAGAAGCCGGCCTGTTGGCAGCAGTCAACAGGCCTTCCGTTTCACTAGAAGAGTGTTCGGCATTATGTTCCCTGCTTTGATTTATTTTACCAATTGCCTGCACTATATTGAGCATGTATGATGCTACCTCTCGTGTGAGTTCTTTATCACCTATCACCGATGGTATATTTTCAAGATCTTTACCCAGGCTTCTGCATCGCGCCTTCAGCTGTTGTCTTTAAAATCTGAAAAAGGGGCAATGCATCAACAGGTGAGGGACATCTTGAGAAGTTTCATCGTCGCATGGGCAGCTGTCGATCTCGGAGAGCTTAAAGCGATGCAGGTAGTTCATAAACTCACCATGACCCGTGAGAATCTGGGTGAGCTCGTAGCCAGCTTTCTGCGTTCTCCTGAAATCATAGGCATGGAAAATTGTAGGGAAAAACATTTTTGTAATACTTCCGGTAGGTTCACTCACACCTGGCTGGCGCGGCATTCGAAGAACGACTAAATACGCGTTGGACATGACTGAGCGTTTGGGTATGAGTTATTTTTCTTCTTCTTGCGGCACCTTATTAGGCCCCCCTGACGTTGACGATCACTGCAGCAAAATCACCTCGGTCCTGCGCTACTCCTAGGCCAGGAAAACTACTTGTTTGATTTACTAGCTATGGTGATTCCTGGTTTCCCGTTGCCTGCTCTGGTAGATTTTTCTGTCGGGGTTAACTTCCCTCAGCTGGTTGGTTTTGGTTTGGAGGTGCCAGAAACTCCATGGTTACAAACTCGGTTATGCGTGTGATCCCATTTCCCGGGGTTCGCGACGTGGACGCTAATGAGTTTGTTATGTGCCGTGTAAGGTGTTGAGGGGCACATTGTAATGAGTAATTGAATCGCCCTCCAGTCGTCAATAAAAGGCAGCTTCGAAGATGGTATTGTTTTATTTAGTTCACTTTTGAAGATAACAAGATGTCTCCAACTACACTCGTTGGGTTTACTGTACTTATAATTAATAACATTCAAGTTTACATTTAATAATAAATTGTCGTAGTCACGACGTACTAAGTTAGGAATCTAATTTCAATGTGTCCTCCTGGAATCAATGTATGCCATTATAAAGCGTACATTTTCAGTAAATGGAGGGGATTATAGTAGATTAATTTATGAAAGGTTCAGTTTGGAGCATCGCAAGGTGCATCTAAATAGTCAATCTTTAAATAGACAATATTGTCCCTCGGGACATCCGCCCCTTGCAGGTGAGAGCATTAAGATAGGTAAATTATTAGACGCGTATAGACTCTAGATATAAATTGTCAAATGGGTATAGAGTACGACTAATAAACAACCCTTGGCTAAAATAAAATGTCAAGCCAAATATCAAAAATAAAATAGTTGCGATACCATATAAGTTATTATGGTGTGGGAGATGGCAATTATCTAACAAGGGTTTGCGCTAGTTTTGAATATAACAAAAGGCAAAAAGGTTGGCACACAACAAGTTGGACTAGTCAGTAGTGTTGCCAGCGGAATGTAACTGGACATTCGCAGCATTTAATAGAATCACACCCTCTAGCGAGATGACGATTCGAACCCCGTGAGTTAAATGTCATCATTTTTTAGGGCTCAGAGTATGTCTACGTGTATTATGTCCATGAAAATATCCAATTAAAGTCATTTGATTTTAATAACAATGGAACATTTTTGAGTTCAGCGTTGTCTTTGCAATTTATGTACAATCGACATTCTTTCACTGCGTTTGTTGACTTCGGGAGTTCACTACCGCATTATAAATTAATTAGTATTAATTAGTTCACAGCATTCTCACTTATGAATTTTTTCACACAATTATATAGTTGAACAATACAAATGATTGTATGATGTTTTACAGTTAAACTTGTGAGCATTACATGGTCTGTTTGAATCAACAAAAGTAAACAAAAGGTAAACATTTCTTGATAGTAACTAGACCAAATAATTGAATAGAGAAATATCAGTTTTTTTTTCCTTTTTGAAGTAATAAAGGTCTACGAAATACAGTCCTGTAAAAAAAACTTATTTTGCTAATTATAAGTAAGTACCATAAATAATATTTTTAAATTAAAGTTTTTTTTTTTTAATTTTTTGAAATGCGATCTCTCAGGTGAATGTGTAGTTAAACTGTGTACGATAGATGTACAATCAAAGTTGAAATCCGTACACTATTTAAGGCTGAGATAAGCATTATCGACAAAATCAAGAAAGGAGCTCTGCGTTGGTTTGGACACGTTGAGCGAATGGACGGCGAAAAAACGGCTAAAAGGATCTACGATGCGAATGTTGGTGGATGCAGAAATAGAGGAAGACCGATAAAGACATGGCATGAACGAATCCAACAAATACTTGGAGATGGGCATGCTAAAAGTCGGAATAATCGGCACGCGTGCATGAGAAGATGTACGAATGTAGAGGAAGCGAGATCTGTATGCAAAGATATAGTGATTTGGCGTTCTATCCTCTCTACTTACCCTTACGGGGAAACAGCGTGATGGTTTGTTTGTTTGTTTATTGAATTCCCCCAAAAACTGTTATCCATTGGCCACGCCCCTATTCATGTTTATTTGTTCCTGGCCGTTGAAATTTGTGAAGAACAATATCACGAATCTTGACGTCACAACAACCAAAGCCAAACACGTCGCATTTTTCTAGCAACGTATTTTTATTAAATTTATTTTTTACATTTATGTATAAAAATATTTCTCCACAATATTCATATTGTTTTTTCCAAATCCATTTCATATATATTTATCGGTATTCGTAGTATGTGATATTTCCCTGTTGCTTCAATTATTTACCATCATCATTATGTATTTATTTATATATACGCCCAATGGGCATTTTTATGGACACATTCATACATAGAAAATTATTATAAAAAATTAGAAAGACTCAATGGTTTATAGTAGACTTTGTGGGAGTGGAAGCGGAGAGAGGTGTTTATAATTGATTTTGATTCAGTGATCGTTTGAAAGAAGACAACTTGTTATCAAAGACTGGTATGTTTGTTGGCAGACCTAAGAATTCTGGGCACAGGGGAATGAAAACCATAGTTAGTTCTATGGATATCGGTATGAAAGAGTAAGTTTTGTCTGAGGTTTCTAGTTGGGATATTTAATTTCATCATCATCATTCCTTTTCCGCACATAATGGTTCATAGGGCACTGCCTTAGTATATTGATCTTTTTTTTCTTACATGAAGGTAAGATTATCAGTTTTACGCTTCAGGTACCAGTCCAGGGACTATGACATGTTCAAGTATAAATACGCCCTTTAAAATAAGTATTTCATGTCAACCTTTCATGAGACCTCTTGCATGGCAGGCAAATGCGCTGACCATTACAAATTCCATTTAAATAAAATTATTTTGTTCTTAAAATATCTTTTTTGGATTTCGTTAACATTAAAAAAATATTAAAGTAGATTGAATAGTAAAAAAAAAACATGCATCAATTATGTAATAAGCGGAATGGGGAATGTTGTAAAATACGTAAAGTGGCCACTTAACCCAGCCAATGACAGGTCATAAGCCCTGTAAACGCTCGAATATCCATAATCCTGAATTTGAAAAAATTCTACCACATCTCTGTAGGGATATTAATAAAAAATATCAATTATGTAATTATATTAATCATTTTTTTTTTTTTTTAAGAACTAACGGTCGTGGTGGAGCGTTTGTACTGTAGAGGGCTGTAAAGGATTGAAAAGAACAGAAGGGAGAGTGTGTAGTAATCAATCTGTTCTTCGTCAATACAGCAATATTTTTCCATACAAGGGTGTTAAATTGATGTAATAAAATTGAAAATGATACTGATTTTCATATGTTTCTTTTCTAGTCGATTTCGCTCTACCCAAGAAAGGAGAATCACTCATGGAAGCATATAATAGGTGGCGCAGTACAGCCGATCCTAAGGTCAATATTATTGTATTATTTATGTCTATGTGTGCATGAAATAAAACTAGATTCTTGGATATGTGCTTTTTGCTCGATACTATCAAGTGAAATACAGTAAATAAATCACTGAAATTACTTGGCTTCATTAACAGAATATCTTCTGATTTAACTAATGTCCGTACAATCAAAACTCTTTATTGCTCAACTGTTCGCCCTCTTCTTGAATATGCCTCAGTGGTCTGGTCTCCATTCTATGTCAATCGCATAAATCACATTGAATCAGTCCAACATCGCTTGCTTCGAAAAATAGCGTGGATGCTCGGACTAGAGAGAGATAATTATTCTTATGCTGAAATAGAGTCAATGTTAAATATTTCTAGTCTACAAAAACGTAGAACTAATATTGACTCCACATATATGTTCGGCATACTAAATGGTATAATCGATGTTCCATCATTACTGGGACAAGTAAAATTCAATATTCAGACTCGTAGATTGAGAAACAATGAAGTACTGTTCATCGACCAGCATAGAACAAACTATGGCCTTAATTCTCCAATGACCCGTCTTTGTCGTATTGTTAACTCAAGATAAGATCTGGACTTTTTTGGTTTAAGTTTACAACGATTTAAACGAGCACTAAATAAATAGTCCAGATCTTGTCTCGATGTCCCTTATGTTTGTCAATGCTTCTTTCTTTTTTTTAATGTTTTAAACTATTCTTTTATTGTAATATTTAAACCTTATAAATTGTATACATGGACAATGGCCGTTAATAAATAAATAAATAAATAAGTCACGTTACAAGACGTTGACAAAACTTTAACCAAAAATCCAGTAAAGCGATTACAAACGAAATCCCATCTGGACACCGTGCGCCTGGAAGTCCGCCCAAGCGATTGAGGAACAGTAACTGTTGGACCTTATCACCTCAGGAGAACAACTAATTTTCTATAACTAAGATCTAAGGATCTCTTAAAATATGAAAAAGAAGCAGATATTTAACATTTCTACTATCTTTGTCTACCGGTTCGTACGAAATCGGCTCTGCCGACATGTCGATAAGTATTTTCAGGAAGTGTCTATCGATAAAAAAATGGTTTTAATAAATTTTTTTAGCGGCAACTTTTTTGCCAAAGTATTGCCGTTGAACCTTATTCTTATTTATTTTTTTTACATTTTACATTTTTACTTTTTTTTTTTGCACCACAACAGGCCAGGAGGCCTAATTACGGTGGTGAATTACATCATAGAGCACCCAGGCTTGAGAAAAATCACATTTTCAATTTTTGTGTTCTCACCGGGAATCGAACCCGGAACCTTCCGTGCGTGAGTCTAGCGTCTTGACCACTACACCACGGAGGCCGCCGGTCGGTTAATGTGGCGGTCAGTGCTATACAAGAAATACTTATTAAACATTTAAACGGCTGTGAAAATCCAACAATGTTTGAATATGTCCAAATGCTTGCAGACTGGCTGGAGTTCCTCCCTAGGGAGTTATTCATATTTAAATTTATTGCAATGGTGAATGTTGCACAGTGTGTAAAGTGGACACTTAAACCAGCCAATGACAGGTCATAAGCGCTCTAAACGCCTTGACTCCTATATTCCCTTCTCTAAAATGTTTTCCCTCTCTGTTGCAATAAATTTAAATGGAAGTTGTTTAAAAATTAAAATTAAAGTGAAAAAAGTTTAAATTTATTTCAAGAGAGAGGTAAAACATTGTTGATAAGGGAATATGGAAGTCTAGGAATTTACAGGTCTTATGACCTGTCATTGGCTAGTTTGAGTGGCCACTTTACACACTATGTAACATTGCTCAAATAAAAAATTAACTACCTGGTAAAAGAAGAAGTATGTAAATTGAAAAATTGTTTTCGGGCGTTGCCTAGTATGTGATTCGGTTCAGCCGGATGAATCTCACCCGCATAATAAAGGTTTCAGCTCTTTTGCTTCACAAAAGTCATCAGATGGAAGAGTTGAGGAAATTTGGATGTTAAAACATGGGCAGAATGGTGAATGTTACACAGTGTGTAAAGTGGCCACTTAAACCAGCCCTGTAAATGCCTAGACTTCCATATTCCCTTCTTAATAATGTTTTCCCTCTCTGTTGAAATAAATTTAAAGGCTATGAAAATCCCTGAAATGTTTGATTACTGCTTTCAATCACATTTCGCGAGGCAAACGATTGAATTTTTTAAATGTATATCAATATGGACATACGATAATGATACAAAACAAGACATATTATTAGTAAATACAAAAATCCTACCAAACTGCTTTTTGTGGCTTGTTGGTGGAAATTTACCCGAATAATCCTCCTTAAAAAACTGTATCTTTACATTATACAATAACATTGAAAGTAAAAAAACAGTGAGACTTGTTTTTAATTAGTCTTAAAAATAAATATTACAGCAAAACATATTATTCACATGAACATACGTACATACATATAAGGACACATCATTTTATAAACTATTGATCGAGTAGCCACTTACTTATTTTACTCTTGCTACATCTTATGTTAAATCTAAGGTCTGATGGAATTAAATTTCAAATATAATGTGCGATATTATTTAAAGTTCTGCTACCATATTTATTACAAATTTTAGGGATCCCAAATCCATCATAAGTAAAAGGAGTGTTATGATTATGAGTTTGATCAATTAAAACAATATTGCAATTATGATGATACCGAGCCACAATATTCCTTGAACTGGCTGTGTTTTGAATGATTTAGTAATGAGAGTGTTTTAAGGCTTTTATATCTTTGTTTGAATAACTCTACTGGTACAATTTTATTATGGATGGAATACTGTAGACCCTGCATCATTTCGATATTGGTTCTGATTGAATGACCCCATGATTTTATCCCATACCTTATTATGGACTCCACTAACGAAAAGTAAATAATCCCTGTACATTTTGGTAAAATAAAATAAAATATGCAACGTGCGGTCGAAACGGGCATCTACGATTTTTGCCCAGGTATCGCTGTCTCGGCCCCACATCGTTACTCTTCTAACATCGCAGCTGACCGGCTACCCCTGCGCGCTTCAGCCCCCGCGGAGGCCTGAAGGAAATCATCTCCGTCACAATATTCACCAAAAGTTCATTTATAAAAGTCAAAGAAGGCGAAGCTATTTATCTAAGCTGCCATACCGCTTCCTTATTTGGAACAGTCATGGTACAAGAAATTTTCTATCAAGCCTGTAGTTCATCTGGGTACTCGCAAGGTTTGCTTTCGACCTAATGAAGTTCAGTAAAAATCACGTGAGGATTATCCCTGGATCCCTGACAAGGCACTGCAGATTAAGCAAACTCCTTGCTAGAATTAACCTTTCCGAAACTTCTAAATGTAGAGTATGCAATGCAGGTGAGGAAGCTCATTCTATGTGAATGTGATGCTTTGCATCATAAAAAAAGCTTCATCTTCGGGGGACTACTGGTTAAACCTGGGGATGTTAAGGAGCTTGCTCCCTACCTAATAGCCCGATACTTTACAGATTTGGAAAATGAGAACTCTCGCCTTTCACACAGTAGCCAGGCTCTTTATGGGCCTGGGTTTGGAGTGCGAGAACTATTTACGGGGATCCGTAGTGACATCAGAAGCTTGCATAGCAATGACCCCTACCTCTAAGAAAAATAATAACAGGAGACCGTAGTCTATCACAAGGCTTAAAAATTTTGCAATCCCGTTTAAAATTATAGCCAACATAAACAACTTTTGATAAAACTCTTTGTGCAACTGTACGGCCACGAAAATCGATGAAATTAATGTTTGTTTACTGTTTTCAATTATATTTTGAAACTCAAATCGTTAGTCCTGATAACTAATATAGTCCCTTTTCCAGGTCTGCTGCGACTATGGCCTACACGTTGGCGTGACCTGGTGGTCGGATTCCGTGCAGCGAGAGATGGCCACGCTGTGCAGCGAGGAGTACGGAGTCAACTCCTTCAAGATGTTCATGGCATACCGGGATGCCTGGATGCTGGACGACTATGAACTGTACTCCGCGTTCCAGGCTTGCAATCAACTGGGAGCTGTCCCACAGGTCAAAAAACTTCAGTATTTAAATTCGCTGATTTGTAATACTAATGTCACAAATTTCGAGATTCGTGCATTCTGTAAAGCTAGGACTAGCATTATCGACAAAATCAAGAAAGGAGTGCTGCGTAGGTTTGGACATGTAGAGCCAATTGACGGTGAAAGACTGGCAGAAAAAGAGGAAGACGGCAGATAAATCCAACAAATACTTGAAGATGGACATGAGAGAGGCGTAATTTCCTCACCAGCTGCATTTTAGATATAGCAGACGTTGCATTGATCTCAACATTTCTAATGAGATAACAAATCACGATTCACATACAAATGTTTACGTAAGAAAGATGTATACATATTTCCTTAGTCCACATTTCTGCATAACTCGTTGCTGTAGCTACGACACTGGCTGTCTGTTTTATTATTTATGAGATTGAATTGTGTTGAATTTATCCTTCCCTTCATTTTCTATCGGATTCTAACTATTTATTTATTTATTTTTGCACCACAACAGACCAGGAGGCCCAATTACAGTGGTGAATTACACCACAGAACACCCAGGCTTAAAAAAATTACATTTTGATATTTGTGTTCTCACCGGGAATCGAACCCGGAACCTTTCGTGTGTGAGTCAAGCGTCTTGACCACTACACCACGGAGGCCGCCGTGATCAGATGAGACGCTACGCATTGAAATACCATTGTGTGGATTAAAAATATGCTTTAATTACTCCTCAACTATGAAAATCAGAACAGATATAATACTTTGTTTCTTTCATAAATAAATTTAATCCAATTTTTGTTTTTATGAATTCTGTCTCCAGGTTCATGCAGAGAATGGTCACATCATAGCCAAGAATGTGGAAAAGCTGGCCTCTAAGGGAGTCACCGGACCTGAAGGCCACGAGCTGTCTAGAAATGAAGAGGTCGAAGCAGAAGCCGTAAACAGAGCTTGCGTTATTGCAAACCAGGTACTTTAATTGGAATAAGTTTCGAAGTAAAAAAATAATTTAAGTAAATTAAGGATGATCTTCGGAGACTCGCTATCCATTTTCAAGAGGAGTGAAACGGCGTGATGGTTTATTCATTTTGTTGGTCAGCCTTTCTTCGTATGACGGCCGATCTGATGTCACGTCTCTGTGTTTCCAGGCCCAGACGCCCTTGTACATCGTCCACATGATGTCCAAGTCCGCCGTGAAGGCGCTGACGGACGCGCGGCGCCGCGGGCAGAACAAGCCCGTGTTTGGGGAGACCCTGGCGGCCACGGTCGGGACAGACGGTAAAAGCGTTATTTACTATTCACGCGTTGTGTGGACGTCCGCTAACATGCCTCTAACAGCATGCCTCCAACAGCAGCAAGTGCTGAGCCGATTCATTGGGAAAATCATCGTTGTTCTGTCCGGCTGGAAGTTTAGTCCTTCATTGGAATTATTATGGTCAAGATCAACTTAAAAGTTTCATTTATGATATGTATCATTTCTCATATACATCATTTATGATATGTATCATTTGTGTTTTGTATCATTTATGATATTTTATTTTTTTTTATTTTATTTTATTTTATTTTATTTAGAAAACATACAGTCATACAAAATAAGTACTAAGAACAACAATTTTTTAACATAAAAAGACCAATTAAGTTTTCATAAATTAAAAAGATATAAACATTAAATGTGACAAAAAATAAAAAATAAATAAGAATTTTAAGTGAGAAAAGGATAATTGTTGACATTTGCGTTTTCCATGGAGGTATTAAATTAAAATAAATAAAAATACCGAATGTACACTCCGAGCCATCCACGCACACACATGAACGCACATACACAAACATATACATTACATGTGGCACATATACATAGCATAAACCACTCAAGATGTACATTCAGCAACTATCCCAAATAATCGACCCCATGAAGAAATTTTCTGTACAAATGCAACGTGCAGTTAAAAATGTCTACATCAATACTGAGTCCGTTATAATTATAATATGTTTCATTACTGGTTTTTATCATTTGTAGTGTGTATCATTTGTGATTTGCATATTTTTTTAAGAAGTCCAATTGAATTTGAATACAGAGGGAATTACAGTACAGAACACCCAAGCTTGATAAAAATCACATTTAACTTTTTTGCGTTCTCACCGGGAATAGAACCCGGATCCTTCCATGCGTGAGTCAAATGTCTTAGCTTTTACACTATACGGAGGGTATCATACATGAAGAAGATAATTTATTATGTATATAATTATTTATGATGTGTATCATTTATGATGTGTATCATTTATGATGTGTATCATTCATGATGTGTATCATTCATGATATGTATTTTTTATTAATTAAAATCTTCAAGTACAAAAATATATGCACCTTGATCGACTTGTCGCCAAAAGTAATATGTTCCAGCCAACCAAAAAACAGACTGGTCAAAAGAAGAATTAATCAAAGTATGGGCTTAAAAAAATATTTAAAATATGTACCTACATAAATACACATAATTAATTTTCAATAACGGCTGCTTTTTAATGGGTAGATAAAGCTTGCAAACTTAAATAATAAAAATACTTATGTGTTATACACATTCAATGATGTTTCATTTGTGATGAGTATCATATGTGATATGCATCATTTTGCTTATTACGGCAATATCAAAACCTTTGAAAAGTTAGCCTGTCTCAAGTGGATTTTTTAAAAATAACATATCATTTTTGGTATGTAATATAATACATCATTTATGATGGGTCTCATTTATGGTATGTATTATTTTCTATCTTGTTTGATAAGCTAAAGATTTTGATTATTGCAAATACTTTTCCTTTTATAAAAGTTTTTACAGCTTGAATAAGGTAAAGTACAGATAAATACAGATTAAAAATACAACTTTAATTGTTTATGTCATAAATTGCTAAAAATTATCTTTAATTGATTCTCAAAATTAAGATACACAGAAGACAAATACAAACATTTCAATAACATGGATATTTTCAAATTACCATATCTTATCCAATCATGATCTGATAATTTAAAAAATATATGCGAGTAAATATTATAATATATTTAACTAATTCATTTTCAATTGCTTTTCGTTGGAAAGTTATGGGATCGAAATCAAAAGATTGTGAGTTCAAATTTATCAATACACTGTCCTAATTATCACCAAAGGCACATCTTACAGTAATAATTATTTCTAACACAATATGGCATCACTTAAATTACAGGGTTCAATCCCTACACCAGGTATATTTATTTACTACGAATATAGCAACTTCTGTTTTCCAATAAAAGCTATTTACCCGTGTATTGATTTTGTCAAATTTTATGTATGTGGAGTTGATCGGGACCATTGGCCTATTAATACACATAGACGTTCCCTACAGAGTAAAATACTTTTAAAAGTAGTGATACGAAAACGTACTTATGGTTACCGAGCTTGTTTATTTATACCAGTAGCTTAATCACAAATAACTATCGCCGTGCTTAAAAACATGCTAAGCATTTGAGCAATCACAATGAACGATAGTAAATATACTTAAGTTATCGCAGTCATAAGTCAACGCGTGTGTAACCTCTAAGTCAACGCTCGTGTCGTTTTGTTTTTTGTTTTCCTCGTAAATAAATACAATTCACTGGCGATAAATCGGCGTTTACTATAAAAATAATACAATATATTGCATTCGCAAAATAGTAAGGAGTATCTAATCCAAAAAATTGAAAATTTAATTACAATTACCATGGCGACTGCTTTTCTTGACATTTGGGTTGCCAACCGCAGGCTTAATGCAATAAATAGCCATGATAAATAATTAATTAATAATTTAGAAAAGCAGTTTTGGGATATTTTCCATATTTATACCGGTGAAATTCAAATATGTGATTACGCGGCCGGATTATACGTCGCGAAACGTAAATATTTTGACATTTAATATTAGGTGTTCACGGATATTCCATTATGATTACGAATACGATAAACAACCATCGTGAGAAATTGTTATCACGTCGCTTATTAGCACGCTGATAGTTATTTGTGATTGAACTACAGCGCTACGTTGACGAGTATGCTTATTCTACAAAATCTGGGAGGATTCCCAATTTTTTGTTTGTTTGTTTTTTAATTCCAAACAACATTCATTTTTGATGGATCCCAATCAGATTCTCTTAAATTCATTTAATTTCTACCAGTTTATTTTTTTTACCCGGATTTTTCGGAACGCTTAAATAATGTTAAATCACATATATTGTATTTTTAAAACCATGTTCTTACAAGTGCATCCCTGTTAAAAAGAAGAGCTTCGTTTTTGTCCCGCTAGGCGTAGTTTGACATTTAAAATAAATAATTATTATATTTGGATATTGATTATTTAAAGCTTCTTAACATATACTTCCCGGTGAAATGTTATCTCATTATTTTTCGAACGGTTTTTATACGTTTTCACGACACAAGCATGTATTTTGGTTTCGATTCTAAACGTCAAGCTCACGTCACACCCGGCTGGCGGTCAAAGACGGCGAAATACGCGTTGGGCATCACTGAGCGTTTGGGTATCAGTTAAGTGTCATCATTTTTGAGGGCTCAAGGCGCGTCATGTGTATTAAAAGGTTGACGATCGAGGCTACTGACGAGATTGGACTCATTCAGGAAGATAAAAGGCAAAAATATCTTGAAAATTGAAAAAATGCAATGATCGCATTGTAGCCGTGCATCTTTACGAATAGCACATTTTACACTTCACACTTATTTTTTTTGTTTAAATAATTTAACTTACAAATGTTTACACCATAGAACTATAATATACTAGAAGACGCGTAAAATCAAGTTTGCAATGAGCCACTTCTTCCGGAAGGACTGCAAACTGCATATCAAAACTGTCGATAAGCCTTTGCTATATATGTTTTATTGTGTTTCGTCTACCGTCGCTTCGTTGCTTTGCGCCTTCGAAACAAGCTATATCGCTGTCACCTCAATTTGAATACAAGATAAGTAATTATTTTATTTATTTCAGATTATTATTGAATATTTTTTACCATTCAAAACAGCATCTCTGTCATTTGAACGAAAAGAATGTCGACAGAAAAGAGATAAAACACATTAAAAAAACACGTTTAAGATCAGTGATTGGTACAGTAGTTTACATTTGTTTGAATAAAGTACTTTAAAATCATGTACACCTTAAAAAAAAAACATTTGGCAAAAAAAACCTCTTATGTATCATACAAAATTACTGATTTATAAAGTTTTTATCGTTTCCTGTAAAATTATCGTTTAGTGACTGACATTGTATCCAAAATAGAATCCTTTTATTGGATTTAATTCTCCTTCTATTTTTTTTAATATGTGTGACGCATTTCGTCTTGTTAGGACATTATCAAACTAACTTAAATATTTACAAAGTTTGCTTATATACTAACAATAATTGTTGATTAATGATATAGGTGCATAATACTGCCGTCGTAAGAGAGAATGACGTTTCTACATTTAAAAAAAACGGAGAAAATAAATATTTTGTAACTCGGAGATTGAAAAATTCGCTGTGTGAAAAATACTTCAAAAATTAAGTATATTATTATGCAACAGTATGTAATATGGTTTTCCCTAACGGAATTTATATTAATGTTAATAAATTTTACGTTATATGTTTAAAAATTAACATTTTCATCTTCTTTTTAGTAAAAAAAATACAAAAAAATATGTTCTACTGCAATGAAAAGACGTTTCTAGCTAGAAACGCTCTTTTTATTTAGTAATTAAGTGAACGTCTTTCTTTTTTAATGTTAATATGCCAATAGATTCCACTCAACTAAATAAAAAAGACGTTACTGGCCATTTACTGCTTTTCAAAATAGTAACGCCGACTTAACAATCAATTAGCTTCGAAATTACCAGCAGATCTTCAATTTAATTAAAAACTAGTATGTACATTCATTTTAGATGTTTTTAAAAACGGAATGGAAGAAAAAATAAGTATTTCAATCAGTCTTTTATAATTATATAAGTCAGAACAGCCTTTTGTATTTAGTAATCTTCGATATTTTTTGCAGTTAAGTCTCATTTATTAGTGAAAATAATAGGGTTGTGGTTATTTTAGAAAGAAATATGTATTTTTAGTAGATGCGTATTTTTTTCCTGATTCCGAATATGTATTTAACTCATTTTCGAAAAAAATGTTGGATGCGTCCTTCTTTCTTATGAATGCAGAATAGTGTTAATGGTTTATGAGGGGGGGGGGGGTATTTAACAAGTATTAAGGATTTTAATATGGACCAAGAAAAGTAACGTAATTAAAATAAATTAAGTTATACTGATTATTCATTAGGTTTTTTTTCTTGGTCTATATAAAAATCCTCAATAAACTACTTGTATAACGCGTCTGGTTATATTTCAAAGATATTTATTGATTCAGTTCATACTTTACATGCAGTACAAGCACTAGGAAATTAACTCAATACAATATCGTTGGTTACACGGGTTGACGAGCACTGATTTTACAGATTGAGAGGCAGCGGAATTGTTGTTCACAACAGGGGGTGATCTCGGGTTCCGGGTGGCCAAAACACGTGTGTGCCTCGGACAACCGAACTAGCTCTTCCTAGTAATGTGATGAAGTTAGCGAAAGGGCCGAACAGCCAGCATTCGTACTTCACTGAGTAGGTACTCGGGATCAATTACTAGGATCTCGATTAATCAAGCAACTGGGTTAGCAAGGGTTGACAGTATAATATGACTGTACGGGATGAGAGCCAGGGCGTAGCCTAGTGCCGAAGAGTTCCAAAAAAGGAAAGCAAGCTGGTTCGCTAGGAGAGCCCCGAGTGGGTGTCCTTACCAAAAAGTACCAAGAAGTTGGGTAAGCAGAAGGGTTAGAGGACGACCCGGAATACTCTGACTTCTGGGCTAGAAATCCGCCTTATAAAGGCCAAAATCGAGGGGGGGATGATAAATTTAGGGGTCTCGCGGGGCCTGCGGTAAGCGCGGGTGGCTGGAGGCATCGCATTGGAATGCGGCCGGATATGCAAACCTTTACCATATGTTAGAGGAGTTGTTTATACTAAGTTCAGTCATATCACTCCACTACCTTGGGAACTACACTGGCTACGTTTTCCACAGAGGGTCGAATACAAACTCTGTTGGCTTATGTATAAGTCACTGCACAACTCGGCTCCGGAATATCTAAGGGAACTATGCATTCCAGATGAACTAGCTGACAGGCGTCTCACGCTTAGATCAGCTACGTCTACGGCGAGAGGAAAAGTTATTATACCTCTACGCAAACAGTGCACTAAATTTGGCATTTTACGCGCATTTGCGGTCGCAGGCCCTATGGCATGGAATGCTCTCCCAGCAGAGGTGCGAGGCTGTGAAAGTGAAGTGATGTTTCGGAAAAACTTAAAACCCACTTGTTCTCTAAATCATTTGAATAAATCCGTAGCACGTGACAACAAAATAAATTATAAATATAAAGCGCCCTTGAGGTATTTTATTACGAAAATGGCGCTATATAAGTTATCCATAATAATTAAATAAGTAACTATCTCGTAAGAAACGGATAACAATATGCGAAAAAATGTATAGGGAAAAAGCGGGTGCTATACTTGTTAAATACCGCCATAAACTATTAAATTAATTAATTAATTATGGATAACTTATATAGCGCCATTTCCGTAATAAAATACCTCAAGGGCGCTTTACATGGTGATTCTATTGTTAAGTTAATTTAATTGAAGCTTTTAAATTTAGTTAGCTAGTTCCTCGTTTTCAATTAAGATCAATCAAAAATTATAATAGATAGGAGCTAGATTACAGGACGTCTTGCAGCTACAGAGCGCATAGACAGTTAGAACTTTAGCCCCCATTTACACATTTTAAAAATTGACAAATAAATTTAGTGTATTACAAAATAATAATAATATGAATAGTGAAAAGGAGTAAGATTACAACACGCCTTGCTGCTACTAAGCGCATCGACGATTGAAATTCTAGACCCCGTTTACAAAATTAAGGTATTTTAAAGTTGATATATGAAAGCTAGATAACCAATCATCGTGCAGCTACAAAGCGCATGGATGAGAGAAATTCCAGCAAAGTTAAAACAATATCAATAAATTTATAAAAAATAGAGTATAGTAGTGAATTGGTCAAGTGTTCATACCAAGAAGTAAGCAATAAAAAACTAAATAAATCAAACACTGTTTCAACTCCATGGTTAACAAAGGGAGATAGATGTCACTATTATGCACCTATATCACTAAACAGTAATTATTGTTAGTACATAAGGATACTTTGTAAATATTTAAGTTAGTTTGACAATGTCTTAACAAGACAAAACGCGTCACATATATTTTATAATAATTAAAGTATAATCAAATCCAATGAAGGCGTTTTATTTGGGATACCTTACCGAATTTTAATTTGGAATTCCACCAATTATCTGCATACGCAAAAAGTGACTTACATTGTATTCAAATTAACCGTTTTAGTGCTAAGCAATTTTGGCAAAAATAAATGAAAATTGCTATACACATATTGATTAATTTAGAGGAAAAAATAATGGTGTCAAATAAAACACTAACTTAGACAAATATCAATCAATTTTATTAATTATTTTTGCATTATAAAGATAAAATGTTAATTGTTTATTAATGTTTATTAAACATAAAGTGCGAGGTTAGCGTGCGTGCACTCCCGCGGAGCACCGAAAACACACTGAAACTCGCAGCGCTTTTGCGCTGCGCCGCAATTTTCGATACAAACGATCGCTGCGCTTTTGCGCCGCGTAGCATTCTAACGGTTAAGGCGACGATATATTTTTGGCAAAACTGTTCAAGAGAAACAGAAAACAACGCAAATTCAATTTCATTATAAATGTATTTTGTCGTTGTGCCGGTAATATCGGTTGAGTGATTTTTCTTTTTCAAAAAGTAATTTTAATTTATCAAGATTGCGCAATTTTGTTTCAACAAATAATACTTCATTATTTTTTCAATATAAAATTACGTATTTTTCCTTTTTGCTATCAACAAAAAAATATCTTTAAAAAAAATATAATGTTACTTGACAGAAATTGCCGGCGCAACGTCGATTTAAGTAAATAAACTGGTAATTATTTTTATGTTTAATGAAATTAATCCACACAGCAAATTTCACGGAAGCAGCAATATTATGTAATAATTTTATTTCATTGGATTTACCATTTTAAATTGAATCAAATTGTATTTAAATTATTTGTAATTAAACATATCGAAATACGAAAAAGATCAATCCCTTCTACAATGAGTTTTAAGGCTCTATTTTTCTCCTCGTAATAGTCTGATTTTACCTTTTTTTTTTATTATTTTATGAATAAAAACTGAAATGTTATATTTGAACTGTTTAAAAATGTAAATCCTTTGAAATGCAACTCTGGGTGCTTTTATTCACAATGCTGAAAGGTCCATCTTATATAGATTAGCTATCTGTGTTATTTATGATGCATATTTTTATTTTTTATATCTTTTTTCCGTTTTTATATATAAATTCATATATATTGTGGAAGGGATGCTAGTCCGAGACATTAAGGATTGTCTCCATTTTTTTATTTTTTTTTAAATTAGGGTTTGTTTTTAAGTATTCCGTGAGGAATGTTCCTTTGAAGTTTCGCGGTCTTCCCCCGAAACACCGTGGATAATAACTTTTCTTTGCATGCATGGCATATTATATTTCTTTGTCCTAACATTGTCTGTCCATTTTTCATATGATTTATTTATGTATTTGGTATTATTTTATGCTCCAAAGATATATATATATATTACTTTTTACAATCTCTGCACACTAGACAGAAATAGATTAGCAATTCAGCTTTAGAAGAGAGGTTCCAACATTTCGTATTTAAGTTAGGTATTTGATTTAACCTCACAAATATATATTAATTTTAAAATATTTTGATCTGCATCATTATCATAATGTTGCGTCGTTACTAAAATTTTGGCTTAGAAATGTTTTTTTTATCCTCTCCTAAATAGTATCAATAATAAAAAGTTACAGGTCCCATAGTTATTACAATAAGCGGATTCTATAGTCCTCAAAATTCAACATGATCAGAATGACGGTTGTCAGAAAAAGTGACGACATAACTTTGTAGTAACGTCAAAGGAGTTATTTATATTGACGCACGAAAAATCATTTGTATCTGGCGTGTTAATTTATTTTTTTAATACAATGCTTGAAATATAAATCAAAATTAATATGTATAATCAGCTTTAAAACTAAAATAAACCTAATTATTAACGACGTTCTTGCAAGGTTACATCATTTTGCAAAAGCGTTAGAGATGGTACAAATTGATCAATGTAAAATTATTTATTTATTAATTACATTATACATACATTTATTAAGGACAGAGACACAGTTTATAGCGACACAATCAGGAACGACCCATGTCTGTGAACTTGCTCCGACTCGCTAGAAAATCCGTGTTGAGTCGGGGCACTTGTAATGCATTCATAACCATACATTCTCACACATATATATTCGCACATACATATTTATATTATATTTTATAAATACATTTACATATATATTAAGTTTATACACATCGTTGATACTTTATACATTATTACATTTTACATTTATAAATACGATCCCTCAGGCGAATGTGCGGAAAAACAATGTATGATAGGTGCCCTAATGTCGAAATTAGAGCAGAATGCAAGGCTGAGTTAAGCATTATCGACAAAATTAAGAAAGGTATTTTGCGATGGTTCGGTCATGTGGAGCGAATGAATGATGAAAGAACGGCTAAAAAGATTTATGATGCGAATGTGTCTGGCTGTAGAAGTCGAGGAAGGCCGAGAAAGACATGGCATGATCAAGTACAACAGATTCTTGAAAGTGGTCATGTGAAAAGTCGGAATAATCGACGTGCGTGCATGAGAAGATGTATGAATGTGAAGGAAGCAAAGGAAGTGTGCCAGGACAGAGTGGTGTGGCGTTCTATCCTCTCTGCCTACCCCTCCGGGGAAATGGCATGATGGTTAGTTAGTTAGTTAGTTAACAGTAGAATATGAATTTAAAAAAGTTAAAAAATTCTGTCAAATGTATGTTATCCGTAAGGGTTTATAAATATATATATTTTTTTGGCTTAGTTTGATCGGTTAGGCCGTTCTCGATTATGTGTAACAGTAAAAATTAATTCCTACACCCGTCTCCTTTTCTCTCGCCAAATTCAATCATGTCCCTTTTGAAAAACAAATTTATAGTTATTATTTGACTCGTATGAAGACTCTTCTTCCTTTCATAGTTTAACTTCCCTTACTAAACGTAGAAGCATTTCTGATCTGTGAAATTGATCGAATTAAAAAAAAAAAGATTTAAACGGATATATTTCATATCCTTCTTAGCTGAAAAGATTAGCATAGCGCAGATTCTAAGTGTCGCGGAGTCAGGCAGGCTGCACCGTACACGACCATTGCCCATTCTGACCCCAGTTATTGTGAAGGAACCCAGTGTAAAAATGTTTGCTTTCGCCATGCTGCCGGACACGTGATGTCCCCCCCCCTTCGGCCGGACCCCGACACCCCCGCAGCCATCATAGAGGCACTCTCCAGGTGAGGATGAGGTTTTGCACCACAACCGGCCAGGTGGCCCGATCGAACGTAGATATGCAGAAAGCAGCCAGCCATGGAAAAGTGGAACTGAGATAATAGCATTGTTGTGAAAGGACTGAATAATCAAGTCTACACAACAATTAGAATGTTTTTGACTTTAAAAAATGATGAACAATGAAAACATTTTTTTTTATATGACAAACAAGTCATTTAAGTTTGTAAGTGAAAATTCTTGATGGAAGTTCACTGTAATTTATTATTTAAATAAAACACGAGTGATACTTTAATCCACAAATTTAGCATTATATCAATTCATTAGTTAACCCAAAGAAAATTTGTTGATAATGATCCTTAAGATAAAAATAACTTCATTGAATTTACTTACATATAACTTTGAATTATCTATCCTTACCTCTGTTCTGTATAAATACATTTAACTCTTCAGTAAAGATACCAGTCTCGAAGATGTCGCGAAAGCGATGAAACCGGTCACTGGATATTCCAAATTTGTGGATTAAAGTATCACTCGTGTTTTATTTATATAATAAATGACAAACAAGAATCTAATTATGTATTTGACCAGTTTCAATGTAAGTTTTTTCTAATGCTGTGGGTGTTTTTAGCAAATTAAAAAATGCTGTCTTTGTAATCGACACCATTTTCAGAAGCTGATTAACACAGTTTTTTTTTATGAAAGCGGTCTGGCTGTTTTTACATCTTATGACATTAATATCTAATTTTTTCAAAATTGGGGTCTGGCTGCTTTCTATATAACTACATTCAATTACAGCACTAAACACCCAGGCTTCACTTAAAATTTACCTTAAATATTTGTTAACATATTACTAGTAGTAATATAGAAGTCTCGGCATCTACAGGGCTTATGACCTGTCAATGGCCGGTTTAAGTGGCCACTTTACACACTGTGTAACATTCACCATTCTGCCCATATTTGAACATCTATATTCCTTCAATTCTTTCATCTGTTGATGTTTGTGAAGTTAAATAGAGGTTTCAGCTCTTTAACTTTTTTTACTATTTTTACTATTAATATGTATTTCATTGTTATGTAATCATGCTTTATTTTTTTGATACTCTGTTTTACCACTTATTTTTATTGTAAAAAAAAAAAAAAATTAAATGAAAAAATGACAGGTCATAAGCCCCGTAAATGCCTAGACTTCTATATTACCTTCTCTAAAATGTTCTTCATCTCTGTTGTAATATATTTATGTTAACAGCAACAGGTAAAGCGCAAGGGTATGACTGTATTGCAGCAGAGTTTATTAAGTCGGGTGGCAAATTAATTCTCACATGGCTACATAAACTTTTTAACTTGTGTCTCAAGGAGGAAAGGACTCCACCTGATTGGAGGAGGGCAGTTGTTATGCCGTTATACAAGGGAAAGGGTTCTAAGGTGGAGTGTGGGAATTACAGAGCTATCAGTCTTCTGAGCGCTGTCGGCAAAATGTATGGAAGAATACTGATAGAAAGAGTAAGAAACGTGACCAAGGAGAAAGTATGGGATGTACAGAGTGGATTTATGAATGGTAGAGGATGTATGGATCAAATATTTGCATTACGCAATATGACAGAAAAGTTTTTGGCGAAAAACCAGAAGCTTTTTTGCGCTTTTGTTGATTTGCAAAAAGCATTTGATCGAGTTGATAGGAAAAAATTATGGATGGTTCTATCGGAGTATGGAGTGAGTGACAACCTTGTCCGCGCTATTGCTTCCTTGTACAAAGATAGTGTAGCGTGTGTAAGGGTAAATGGGTCATTAACTTCCTGGTTTGACATCCCTAAAGGAGTCAAACAGGGATGTGTAATGTCACCGTGGTTATTCAACATATACATGGATAAATGTATGAGAGAATTGAAAAGTATGGATGTGGGAGCGAAAATGAGTAATCTTACTGTCAGTTGCCTTCTGTACGCCGATGACGCAGTCCTCCTAGCTGACAGCGAAGAGGAACTGCAATCCTTGGTTACAAAGGTTTACGAAGTGTGCAAGGAGAGTGATTTGCTAATGAATGTGCAAAAGTCGAACGTCATGGTCTTTGAAAGAAATGTAACTATGACTGAATGTAAGATTGTAGTAAATGGAGATAGTTTGAAACAGGTCGAAGAATTTGTATATCTGGGTAGTATGTTTACTAGAGATGGAAATATGGACAAGGATATTGAAAGGAGGGTTAGTGCCGGTAACAGAGTTAATGGTGCCTTAAAGTCTGTCGTAGCAAATAAGTGTCTATCGCAAGAGGCTAAATTAGCAGTTCATAATGGAGTTCTGGTACCAACCCTAATGTATGGAAGCGAAGCATGGAGTTGGAAAAAAAGGGACGAAAGTAGACTGAATGCTGTTGAAATGCGATCCCTCAGGCGAATGTGCGGAAAAACAATGTATGATAGGTGCCCTAATGTCGAAATTAGAGCAGAATGCAAGGCTGAGTTAAGCATTATCGACAAAATTAAGAAAGGTCTTTTGCGATGGTTCGGTCATGTGGAGCGAATGAATGATGAAAGAACGGCTAAAAAGATTTATGATGCGAATGTGTCTGGTTGTAGAAGTCGAGGAAGGCCGAGAAAGACATGGCATGATCAAGTACAACAAATTCTTGAAAGTGGTCATGTGAAAAGTCGGAATAATCGACGTGCGTGCATGAGAAGATGTATGAATGTGAAGGAAGCAAAGGAAGTGTGCCAGGACAGAGTGGTGTGGCGTTCTATCCTCTCTGCCTACCCCTCTGGGGAAATGGCGTGATGGTTAGTTAGTTAGTTAGTTAACAGCTCCCCAGGGAGTTGATTTAAATCTCTGTCTACAAAAATTAGGACAAACTCAAAATATTGTTAAAAAAATAAAATTTTCAGGTGTTGCCTAGTATGTAGGTGAAATAATTCAATCAGATGAATCTCACCCGCATAAATAAAGGTTTCAGCTCTTTAACTTCACAAGCATCAACAGATGAAAGTGTTGAAGGGATATAGATGTTTGAATATGGGCAGAATGGCGAATGTTACACAGTGTGTAAAGTGGCCACTTAAACTAGCAAATGACAGATCATAAGCCCTGTTGATGCCTAGACTTCTATATTACCTTCTCTAAAATGTTCTTCATCTCTGTTGTATAACGTTAAGGTTTGACCGGTAGTCATCTTCAAGAAACCTTACCGTACAATTAAATGTTTTAATTTTTACCGCATGTAAGAAAACATTTTTACATCCGATTTCCTATAGCACTGAACTTCCTTATTCGAGTGCCCTCTGCACCTGCTGGTGTAGATAGAGAGTTTATGATATATATGTTTTATAGAGATGACCTGCAGCTGACGGGGAGCGACCACTGCACCTTTACAGAAGAGGACAAGGAACTTGGGAAGGGTGACTTCAGCAAGATTCCCAATGGCGTCAATGGAGTGGAAGATCGCATGTCTATAGTGTGGGAACGTGGCGTTCATTCCGGTATGTTGACCATGATAAAAGGTACAAAAATCATTATTAGAATGACGCTTCGATGTCCCCCAACTTTCCTATTTGAGACATTGTTCCAATTCATGAAGGTACAGGACATTAAACAATTTAACAATAATAGTCATTGACAAATTTCTTGTCATGCGGTTATAAGAAGAGATTCCAGCAAAATGCTCGTACGAGGTGTTCCTGTAATTTGGATTATTCAATGCCAAAACACGTATCGGAGGTTCAGGTCCAATCGCTGGTTTCCAGATAAAGAAAGCTGTGCCATGTATTCCGCTCACTTAGGAACATCTTGACATTGGCACTCTCAGAACTGTGTATTTTGCTCTTTTCCAATCAGTCGCAAGTCAGTGTGGTGTAGTGGGCTGGGGAGGTTGCGCTGCGTCTATCACGAACCCCCTAATAAACGTACACAAATTAATACCAAGAGTGATGCTGCGATACCCCCCCACTTTCCCATCTGAGACATTGTTCCAACTCATGAAGGTACCGGACATTAGACAATTTTTTTAAAAGAGTGATTGACACATTTCTGGTCATGTGGCTACAAGAGGAGATTCCAGAAGCTTCCAATTTTTAAATCCAGGTTCAATGCCGACAGGTTAAACAAATATTTACCCCCCTCTAAATTTCATTTAACCAGTAAATCGATCGTTTCAGGCGCCATGGACCCCTGCCGATTCGTGGCGGTGACCAGCTCTAACGCCGCGAAGATCTTCAACATCTATCCGCAGAAGGGGCGCATCGCCGAGGGCAGCGACGCGGACATCGTGGTGTGGGACGCCCAAGCTTCCAAAACCATCTCCGCGCAGACTCACCATCAAGCCGTGGACTTTAACATCTTTGAGGTGAGAGAGATTCTTTATCAAATCATTTTGGTGAATATTTATTTTGTTTACTTTTCTCTTTGTGGTTCTTGTGTGGCTATGATGCCGCACGAGTCTACGTAGTATACAAGACAGGATATCGTCGCCGTTCAGGCAAATTGTACAATCTTTATTACAGTATGGTATTTTTGGATGGGGTGGTGAGTTCTTTTTGAAAAGTCTATAGGTGATTTTCAGGAAATTGTTGACAAACTTCGGGAAAACTCAATTCGTCTGGGTCTTAATATTAACACAAAAAGACTCGGATTACGTGCAACAAATTCTGTCCTGACCCTGATCGGCCTCTTTATAATAATGGACAGAGGATTGAGAAAGTTGACAGATTTAAATAAACATATTACAACAGAGATGAAGAACATTTTAAAGAAGGCAATATAGAAGTGGCCACTTTACACACTGTGTAACATTCACCATTTCGCCTATGTTTGAACATCCATATTTCTTCAATTCTTCCATTTTCTGATTTTAGTGAACTTAAAGAGCTGAAACCTTTATTGCTGTTAAGAGATTCATCTAACTGAATCATTTCACATACTAGGCAACGCCTGAAAACAATTTTTCAATTTTTAAACTTCTTCTTGGACCAGTTGGTTTCATTACAATATTTGAGTTTGTCCAAATGTTCGTAGACAAAGGACTGGATTTCATCCCCTTGGGAGTTATTAAGATTAACAAATAACAACAGGGATGAAGAATACCTTAAATAAGGTAATATGGAAGTCTACGCATTTACAGGGCTTATAACCTGTCATTGGCTGGTTTAAGTGGTCACTTTACACACTGTGACATTCACCATTTCGTCTATTGACAATTAATTCACGTACATCTATATTATTTATATTACAAAACGCACAATGAAAGAACAAAAACCTAACATAAGCTATAGACTTGTGGAGCAGTTGATTCAATATTGGTTTGGGCGAACGAGACAATCCATTTTGCTTTTACCTAGCTCCACTATCCCTTTTTTTATAGCCTTTTTGAACATTTTCTCGTTACTAATTGTTTTAATAGACAGTGGAAGTAGGTTATAGATTTTAATTGAATAATACTTAAAATCCTTTTGTTTATGTTGTCTTTTTGTCTTTGCTCCTATATAAGAAATTATATAAATTAACCCTTTTTTCACAGCCCTTGGGGTGATCTACCTCCTGAATTTTTTTCACGTCAAGTATTTGGCCACCTGTTTGTCTATAATAGCACGTAACAAATACTTTTACAAATTATGAATATTTATGTTTGAAATTAAATGTTATGCTTATTTCAGGGACAAACTGTCCACGGAGTACCCCAGTACGTCATTGTCAGTGGAAGAGTTTGTGTGGACGATGGTGATCTGAGGGTTGCAGAAGGTAATTTCACATTCTTTATTTATTATATAGAGAGGTGTCTCCCTTTTATGTATGCCAGATAAATCATATCGAATCGGTGCAACATCGTTTGCTAAGAAAAGTAGCATGGATGATTGGCCTCGAGAGGGGAGACTACACTTACGGAGAAATGGAGTCAATGTTCAAAATCTCAAGTCTACAAAAACGTAGAAATAACATTGACTCCATATTTATGTTTAATTTGCTGAATGGCTTAATTGATGTACCATCGTTACTGGAACAGGTGGCATTCAATGTTCCAATCCGCCGGTCGCGAAATAATAATGTGCTGTTCCTCGATCAACACAGCACAAACTATGGCTTGCATGCACCAATGTGCCGATTGTGTCGTATTGTAAACTGAGACAAGATCTGGACTTTTTGGTGTAAGTCTTTATAGATTTAAAAAATCACTCAGATAGACCAGATCTTGTCTTGAGGTAATAATTTTTTTTATCCTAGCTTTAATTTTATTTAGTTGTATTTTTTATTTATTTACAATTTAAAAAAACCCGTTAGGGTTACATTAGAAATTTTATATTGTCTAGTCATTTTATGTCTCGTCTAGTCTAGTTAGTTCAGTCATCATTTGCTTTTCTAGATTGATTTTAAATTTGTCTCCAGTAAAAGTTTTCAAGTAGTAAGGTAAGTCGTTGTAGTGTTTAAGTCCATTATGTAGTATTTTTGACTGTCCTCTGTTTGTCTTTGCTTTTTCAATATGATAGTGTTGTTGTTGTCTGGTGTTATATTTGTGTATATCAGCATTTTTGGCTAATATTATGTCGTCGTCTTGTATGTTTCCCAGTGTTATTTGTGCATAATTTTTAAGGCATCAATTTTAGTCAAGTAGTTTATGTCAAACTGGTGTGTTTTTTTGTACAGTTCAGTCGTAGAGGTCAGGTAGGGTAGGTTATATGTTAGTTTAAGAATTTTATTTTGTTGTCTTTGTATTCTTGTTATGTCTGCCTTGTTACCAGTTCCCCAGAAGGCGATCATGTAACTCAATTTACTTTTGACATAGGCTTTATGTTAGTTACTTTTTACTTACTTTTATTAGTGCCAGTTTTTATTATAAGAAATTGTATTTACCATCGTTAGGATGGACTGCGTAAGTCCGTCAAATAAATAAATAATTAAAATCAACTAAATCAGACAAAAATGCGGATCATGGCCGCTCATCGGTTCATATCAAGACGGTATAAAGTAAAATCTATATTTATTTACAAGTGAGTATACTTGTATGAAAATTTAAAGTATCTTCATCGGTAAACTGTCATTAAAAATGTTTTTTTTTATGTAAACGTATTCTATTTTTCATACAGAAAACTAAATTTTACTTTGTAGATAAACTTGGAATACTGGCCCAGGGCCTAGATTATGAACGCTATCTTCATCTGTATATATCGAGACGGTATACTTAACTTCTGTACTATCTGTATCTTACCTCGGTATGTTCTACCTACTTGCCATATCCACATCATATGATCGAAACAAGCCAATGAATGAACACAAAAATTAGTCCGCGTTCCTTACTTCATTAAAATTTAAAATAGTTCTCATTTGTATTTTAAATAGGCTTCTGTGATAGAAAGTGCCCACGTCAAAGCGATTATAAACTCCAATAAATCTCAATTCCCGATTTTTTTATGACTTACAACCATAAAACGACATGTTTAACGATCGTCTGCATTTATCTACTGAAGTAGTACTAAGCGATTACAAGGCCGACTCTCAATATGTTCTCTCAGAAAGATAGTAAAACAGATGGAAGAAATATAATAACTAAATTTATTTTTTACAGTGGTAACTTTCTAACGCCTAGATACTCTTATATATTAATAGGACAAAACTTAGAGACATTATTTTTGGCATCTAGGCATTCGTTTTATTAAACTGACAGTTATGTCGGAATTTAATTCGCCTTTAAAATTTACTTATTTTTCTCTCATATTTTGAATAGGCTTTTAAGAAAAAAAGTTCCAACCTCAAAACGATTGAAAATTTAAATAAATCGTAATTAAAGGAAAAATTGCTCGGTGGAACCAAATTTTTGACACTTTTAATGCGTAGATAAACGTATCGAGGGCTTCTAGACCCGTTGATATAAACCGACGTCCATCAAAAGTTGATGGTGGGGGGGTCGGCAGTTTATCTTTGTAGTCGGTCGGGAGAATTTTATCTTCAACTATGACGTCATATAGAAGCTATGTCATATTAGAGCGTAGATTCAATAAAAATACGTTTGTAGAAAAACGCGACGTGTTTGGCCTTGGTTGTTGTGATGTCAAGATTTGCGATAATGTTATAAACTAAATTCAATGGTTAGGAACAAATAAACATGAATCGTGACGTATTAGGGGCGCGGGCGAAGAAATAACCGTTTTTGTGGCAGTGCTGAATTACAAATCAAAAAATATCTTTAGCTTTAATTCACAGTTTTAAGTTGTTGTGAACCCATTTGAACGCCAAAATTCTCCATGTTTTTAGGTCACGGCAAGTTTGTCAAGACGCCTGTCAACAGTCCGTACGTGTTTGGCTCCACACAGCTGTCGTCCTCGGTGCCCGCCGTCGACGAGCCTCACGAAGAGGAAGACTTCCATCACGAAAAGTACACCAACGGAAGAGCTAACTTACCAGGTATATCAATCAATAAAAAAACTCTTTATATTCTATTTCTGAATGCGATTTGTCCAGGTGGTTAGGCAGGGTGTTATCTGTAGACTTGTGACTCGTCATCGTCCTCCAAAATAGAAACCAATACGTCTCCTACCATCTATTTGCCTCAGGTGTTTCTATACTTTCTCGGGTGTGCCGCAAGGCTCTAACCTGGGTCCATTGTGGTAAATAATATTAAAAAAGACACTTTGACTTCGCACTTTCTGTTATTTGCGGATGAGTAAAAACTGTTTTTAAAGGGGACAACTTTTGGCGATTTTCGTCTTCTCCAAGCGCATACATCTAATATATCTGAATGTGGAAGGTGAAACAAACTTAGGTTTAATGTTTCCAAGTGTTTGTTCACGTCCTCCCCTAGAGCCCAAAAAACTCTATTTTTTCGCTACAAAATGAATGACTAGTATCTGATACGAACATCGAATGTTAAGGATCTGGGCGTTAGATTTGTGAGCACCCTGACATTTCATGAACACACAGAGACAATCAGTGGTAATGTATTGAAAATGTTAGGATTTGTTCTGCGTACTGCTAGGGTTTTTAAAAATACTCGCATACTGAGAACTCTTTACAACTCTTTGGTGCAAAGTAGACTCGAGAGTGGCTCGATGATTTGGGGGCCACATGAACTGAAGTACTCTCTTATGATAGAGAAAATCCAAAAGAAGTTTCTGAGATATCTCTATATGAGAGAGTGCGGGTATTATTCTTGGCTCTACCTGACCGAGTTTCTCCACGGTATGCTAGGCTACAACAGTTTAGAGACTATAAGGAATGTGTATTTGACTACACATTTTTATCAAATGTTGCGTGGTGTGATCGGGTTTGTATGTTCCTGATAATTACCTAAGAGCGTCAGCATGGATTGTTTCATATTCCGATATACAGGACCAACCTGCCGATGGTTCTGCCTGTTGGAAGGGATGCCGCTATGCTGAACAACATCGCTCTGGATGTTGATCTGTTCCATGTATCTGAAGGGGTTTTCCGAAGGAACATACCCGCCGTCTGCCTTTTGTGACCTTATGTAGTCCCAAAAGGTATTCGGATCATGAAGAATATTGCTTTCCATGTTGGGAATGAACTCCCGGTATGCCAATCGAATGCTACGTCTTACGACAGATCTGTAACACCCAAACATCTCATAATCACCACAGCCAGAAGCTTTCCACTTTTTATTATAAAAATGTTTAGTCTGTATGTTTATCTATAACAATATCCCCAGACAATATCCCCAGAAAACCACTTCGGATATCGCCTCCCACCAGTAGCCTGAGATTTCATAGGGAAGCAGGAATCAAATACACTTTCAACAATACAGTAAAAATATTGTACCGCTTCATTTATATCTGATATTTTATACATCTCGCCCCAGTCGATACCGTCCATGAGAGAGTACAGTCGGTCAAAGTCGCATTTGTGAAAGTTCCATCTTCTCTGACTAACCGTACCCTCCGTGGGAACTCTGGATCGACGGAAGCGATCTGCAATCGATTGTAACAAAATTCAAGTGAATCGTCAATAATCTAGTGTATCTGATAGCGTGACGATCATTACGAGAAGATTAATTCGTCGTCCTTTAATATTACGTTTTGTCTTTCAGAGCTGAACATCATGTCTCCTGCCAATAAATACTTGGAGGACATGAGTGCCTCTTCAACCTGCTCAACCCCGACTGGGAGAAAAATGAGAGAGCAAAACCAGAGGAACATGCAAGACTCTACCTTTTCTATTAGCGGTAAGTTCAATGCGTTTACCTTTATAAATGCCTAAAACGTTTTTATTTCAGGTTGGGGAAAAAGTAAGGTGTCGAGCGACAGAGATCGCGGTCGAAAGCCAACGAAGCGGCCCAGACCGTGGCCAAGCCAGGACTGACGGCCAGGAAGGTATTGCTGTGTGTTTAGTGGGATTGGCAGGGAATATTCTACTATGAGCTGCTCCCCTATGGCCAAACGCTCAGTTCTGCCCTTTACTGTGAATAACTCGACCGTTTGAAGCTGGCGATCGAACAGAAGCGGCCAGCATTGGTGAATAAGAGAGGAATCGTGTTTTGTCGGGACAATGCCAGGCCGCACACATCTTTGATGACGCGCCAGAAGCTCCGGGAGCTTGGATGGGAAGTTCTTATGCATCCACCCTATAGTCCGGACCTGGCACCGAGTGACTACCACCTGTTCCTGTCTATGGCCAACGCGCTTGGGGGTATAAATTTGGCCCCAATAGAGGCTTGTGAAAATAGGTTGTCCTAGTTTTTTGCCAATAGGGACAAGAGCTTCTACGAGAGGGGTATTATGAGTTGGAATCTCGTTGGCAACAAGTTATCAAATAAAACGGTGCATATTTGACTGAAATCGAACGATTATAACACTTTTTTTAAAGCATTGAAATAAAGCGAAAAATACGAAATTACTTTTTCCCCAACCTATTATATCCTTAGAATCCTAATTTCTCTTTTTTCTTACCCAATCCCATAATCAATCCACTCTATGCATCCTTTTCCTTTCTTTTTCATGTAATATGTAAGCTTTTGATCTGCACCTCATGTCTGAGGATGGTGATCACGCCTGACTCCAGGCACGGCTCGCCTGAGGACAGTCTTCCTCCACCTGAAACGGTCTTGTGCTTCTATGTAGGCATTAGCCACTGATCTTGTCAGTTGACGTCCACGCGACCTTGTCCCTTCAACGCTTCCCAGGAGCATGGTTTTCTCTTAAAGAGTTCCTTCTGGAAATATGTTCAAAGAACTGCGAGATTCTTTTCTCGCACATAGATGTTAGTCTTTCTCTTATGTCTTGTTCCTGGAGTATGGATATGTTTGTACGTCTGGCTGTCCATGGAATCCGCAACATTCGCTGCGAACACCACATTTTGGAAGCTTCGGACATGAACACTGAGAAGAAAAAAAAACAATCGGAGAAAGAAAGCTATTCGACCTGAGATATACTGATGACACCACACTCTTTGCATCGTCAAAAACTGAAATGAAAGAACTAATTGGCCGAATAGATACTGCTAGTTCAGACCATAGTGTCTCAACGAATTTGAACAAAACCAAGCTTATAAACTAATAAAGTAGCACTATAAATTTTGCTGCACAACTTAGACAGAGCCAACAATATCATTTACCTAGGTTGCAATGGTGGTGTGTGTGAAGGTGAAATACGGACACGTGTTGGTTTTGCCAAAAGTTCTATGAGTCCGCAGGTGAAGATTTGGAAGATTCACAGTACAACCATTAATAGCAAAAAGAGACTGGTGAAGGCCTTGGTAATATACAAATCAGATCGCTATTGGATCTCCGAGTCTCATAATGTTGAGAAACTGATCGGTGTGTCTCTGTTAGTACGAGCGACCAGCACTGCCTTCAGTAAATACTTCTGCCTGATATCAAGCACTGCAATTTTCTTGAATGGTGAATCACTGATATCTGTAGGACCTTTTTAGGATAGTTTTCATCAATGCTGCTGGGTCCAACTTTGTTAAATAACTTGTATTTGATTTCAGAGGAGCTAGAAGGCGTCGACCGTCGCACGTCTGTTCGCGTCAGAAACCCGCCGGGTGGCAAGTCTTCGGGTCTCTGGTAGATCCTCGAACCCCGCCACTACAAGAAATGGAATCAATGGGACGCAATATCCCGACAAGGGTCTGGCGACGTGGCCAACTACTTATGCAATCATTCTCCCCAATTAGCAACCATCTAATTTATCCCCATCTCGCAAGTGTCTAATTATATCCCCAACTCGCAAGTGTCTAATTATATCCCCAACTCGCAAGTAACTTGCAAAATTACCAAATAATATTCAGAACTTTTGACCTGGCATTAGCTGGTTAAAATGAACAAGTTTACACATGAAGTAATCATCGTCATCATCTCCCTTTCCGCACCCAGTGGTCCATAGGACACTGCATTGGTAAACCGAGTTAGACCATCTGTTACACAAAGGTAAGATGATCAATCTTATACTCAGTGTGATCATTTAAATCAGCCAATGACAGGGTCATACCTGGTAAATGCCTAGATTTCCATATAATATAATAATTTCCTCTATATAATTTATTTTTACCTCTCTGCTGCGATACATTTCAATCTTGATAATTCCCTTAGATCTAAAAATCAAGACGTGTCTACAAACATTTGGACATGCTTAACATATTGTTCATCTTTTTTTACATGCGACATTGCTAAAGAATGTAATGCATAGATGATTTTGAATGATTGCCAGTAATTAATTGGATGACGTCGCCAACAGCACTTAATATGACTGTTAGATGAAATGGATACATTAGATGGTAATAACTTGCAACAAAAAGGAATTCACTCATCATCGTCACCAATATTTTAATTTCATCATTTATTTAACATTTCATCATTATTTAAATTAATATTTTGTTTCGTGTTTATCGTCTTAAATTTATTAACCTATTGACGTGATTGTCCCTAAAAGATTATTATTTTAAATATTGAGAACTCAACGTGTATTTTACAATGCTGTTTTATACATAATATAATAATATTGTAGTTTTTGTTGATACTTCTTGATAAAACTCCATAGTTAATGATTTTGATAAAATTATAAATAACCTTATCAATGAAACTTCTTGGTATAGTTTTACTTTTTATTATTTTGACCAACGAGCGCTTTCGCCTAAGTAAGCATCTTCAAGACTGGTGAATTGTTAAATCTAAAATCTTGGTCTAAACCAAGAAGTTTCATTAATAAGTTTATTTATAATTTTATCATAATCATAATACAATATGTTCTAATGTCCAATCAATGACTACCGTTTCAGAGATCTGGAAAGATACCTTAAGAAATTTATTCAATAGTGTTTAGGGCACTACAGTGCATTGTATGCAGATTTACCTTAATCATAATCAAAGCATAAGACTTATCTTGTTTTCACAAAGCAAATTATCGAAATACTTTGCTATTCACATACTGATGCAGTTTCCTATGCACTATTGAGTGTTAATAATGAAAAGAAAGAAAATATGGGTCTATGGGTTTGTTTTTCATGAATTACGTGAGTTTATCTTTCATTTTATGTTTAAAAAATTTCGGTATATCTGTGACCTGTTTTTATTTTAAATGGGTTATTTTTAACCCAGACATTAATGTGACTTGTTTTCGGCTTGAATAGGTCGTTGTTTGACCTACGTTTCGCAAATCTGGCTATAAACCTAAACATTAATGTGACCTGTTTTTGACTTGAATAAGTCGTTGTTTGACCTACGTTTCGCAAATCTGGCTATAAACCTAAACATTAATGTGACCTGTTTTCGACTTGAATAAGTCGTTGTTTGACCTACGTTTCGCAAATCTGGCTATAAACCTAAACATTAATGTGACCTGTTTTTGACTTAAACGCGTTATTTTGACGTTTACAGAGCTGGGTATAAACCCAGACATTAATGTGACTTGTTTTTGACTAGAATATGTCATTTTTTTACCTAAGTTTCGCAAACCTGTTTTTGACTTAAACGCGTTGTTTTGACGTTTCACAGACCTCTCTAAATCCAGACATTAATGTGATTTGTTTTTGACTTAAATGAGTTATTTTCTTACCTACGTTTCATAAAATACATACATTAATATGACATGTTTTTACTTCAATGGGTTATTTTCTAACTAACCTATGTTCCACAAATCTGGCTATAAACCTGTGACCTGTTTTTGATTCAAATGGATTTTGTTACCTGTAGTGAATTTTTACAAAGCTATCTTTCCAGATATGTATTTTTACAATATTGTGAAATCACATTTTACTAATCATCATATTTACCCATAATCTAACTATCAATGATTACAAATCATAATTCTAATTAAGTTTAACGTCATTTTTATAGTAATTATTAATTTAGTCATATTACCACAGCCAAGTAAATTAAAAATTGTTGTATTTTTAACTTCCACAAAGAATATTCTGACGTAGATATTAACGTAATACGCTTTACGATAAAAAATAATCTGCGTTACAAAAAACGTCACAAAAAAATCAAACCTATGTATGTATGTAGTTTTCTACGTAAAAAAAATGTTAATTCATTTTTTTTTTTTTTGCAATATAGTGTCCACGTTCATATCACTTTTAGGATATTTAAAAAATCTACTATACAAACGCTGCTTTCTTTTTATATACTAGTTGTTTACTTAGAAAAGCATTTAAAATGTATGACAATTGATTATACATTGATTTAAAATATGCATTTTGACAGATGTTTGATATTTTTTAAATATTAATATGTTTAAACTTGAGGAATACGGACAGAATATTTTTTTAATTTGATGCCCCTCCCCACGACCAATCAAATCAAATCTTTCTAGACATAGAACAGATATGGAGAATACTTTGAGTTACGAACTGTTATTGACAGTGATAACTTTGGCTTATGACCTGTCATTGACAATGATAAATTTGGCTTATGACCTGTCATTGACTAGTTTAAGAGACAATTTTGGCTTATGTCCTGTCATTGACTGCCTTAAGTTATCACTTCGGCTAATTATTGTGGTTTTTTTTACACCACAACAGGTCAGAAGACCGAGGCTTGAAAAAATTTACATTTAATTTTTGTGTTCTCACTGGGAATCTAACCCAGAGCCTTCTGTGCATGAGTCGAGCTTCTAAGCCATTTCACCAAGGAGGCCGCAACGACCTGTCAATAACTGGTTTATGTGATCACTTTGGCTTATGACCTGTTATTGACTGATTCAAGGAGATAACTTTGGCTTATGACCTGCTATAAACTGGGTTTAAACATAAACAATAACTGTGAAAATAATGCATTGTTCGGTGTCTCAGTTTCTATTTTTTAACCAATCAAATTCTGGTTTACATCCTACGAAAAATATTGTTATCTATTTTTGGAGTGAAATGTTTCAATACCGTATCCATTTGTTTAAACATAGTTGTTTTTTTTTTTTTTATTGATTTCCATTTCCTATTTAACTGTTAATGCTTACGGAAATTCGGCATGCAGCTGCCATCTTTGGATAAAGATTAATACTAACGTAGAGTACTGCATTAAAAATGCAATAATAATGGTCGTCGGTCTTTAAGTATTTGTACTTTTTTAGCTTGTGCTATTTTGGACTTTCGTATTTTTTATAATATAATATTTAACCAAATATTAATCCAGGAATCGATGCCTCGTGAAGCTATTTATTCAATTACCAGCGTATATCCGTGTTTGGTTTATGCGGTAGAAATGAACGGTATCTACATTGGGTTTATAAAGGACATCCGGTTTATAAAAATATCCGCACTGGGTTCACACATAGTTTATATGACGGATGTTGCCCGAAAAAAATCAAAACATGTATTTCTTGAATTTAGCCGACTAAAACTTATTTATGTAATAAATATGTTTTAAACTGACCTGGATCCCGATTGCAATGGGAAGTTAAAAGATTTTTTTTAATTGTCTATAAAATAAAAAATAATTTTCTGTACAAAAATGTGTATATTTGTATAAAATTTTTAAGTACCTTCGTCTATATGTAAATGAAGATCTTTAAAAAACAACATATAAATGTTTATTTTTTCATACAGAAAATTCGCTTTTACTAGACAATAATTACTAGTTGCTCGTCCAAACTCAACACAGGACTTTTAGTTCCATGGAGTTGGGACTTATGTCTCAAATAATGAGTAATAAACTGACTTTAACTAAATAAATAAAGATAACTTTTGTTTACTTCTCACTGTAATCAGAGTCCTGGGTATATTTATCTGACCTGGGTTTATATGACACGCATTTATCAAACACACGGTTATCTGACCTTGGTTTAAGAAAAATCTAATGAATGGCTTCATGAAGCATTAAATTCTAAGAAAAAATATGCTAAAACAAACCAAAAATATGTTAGAATTGGTGTAAAGATATTATAGCATACTCTAGAATTAATAATTATACCTTGGAACCAACAAATGTGCAAAATTATGTTATATGTTCACATATTAAGCAAATTGTGCATTAAGAATTAAATGTATTCTTAGTATAGGTAGAGCTAAATTGGCTTGCAATTAAAAAATCTTAAAAAATGATAGTTTAATGAAGACTTGATTTTTTAAAATGAAAATCAAAGCCAATTTAATCTCTACATTTTCCCCAAATTGGTCATAGCATAATTACAAACAGTTTTTATTTTGTACTCGAAGTTTGATATAATTATCCTAAGGCGTAGATAGGATAAGATATAAATATGGCAAGGAATCTGTTCAAAAGACCGTGTACATTGTCAATCTCTAACTGGCTAAAATAACGCCTAATCGTGATGGGTTAAAAGAATCAGATTACCAATGTAGAGACATAGAAGATTCATAGATGGTTGCTTTAATTGCCTCCTGAGACGCATCAACTCAACCCGAGCACCCATTTGCAGGGCCATAACTGAAAGCTTTATTGTCCCCACTTCCACCTCAACCGAGGAACAAACTTCTTCTCCACCAAACTGACTTTTGTCCATTTCACTATGGTCAATCGATTGGGCGCTTTGGAGGAATAACATCACTGATCGGACCACCTGCCAGAAGATCTATATCAGTAATGTTACTAATTGCGTTGTTAATAATTCTCTAAACTCCAATTCACAATGACAACAAACACTCACCTTATGTTGGAGTTCTCCACCTTATTGTTCGAATTCTTCTTGCGGACAGGTTCTATGGGATGTTGGGTTGAATAGGGCACTTAAATTTAAATAGTCGCATGCAACGACATTGTACAACTTAAACTAATAAGGAATTCTGCGGTGCAAGAATCCAAAATTTACAACGGCGAACACTTAAATAATTTATCAGCCATCGCCCGGTGATACACAATCACATGCACACGCAGAGATGGTATCAGATTGCCGTAGAAAAAAGGTATTGTAACCCACGGTTAAGTTGCTATACTTTTAATCAGAGTTCGGTAGTTAAATTAAAATTATGACACAGCAACCTTCATAGTAAATGTAGCGCAACCAATCGCAGATAAACTGTGTACAAGACATAGGCCAACGGCAAAAGCTGGCCTATAAAGACACGGATTGTTCAAACTATACAGTTTCAATAAAATAAACTTTACGTGCATTTCCAATTTGGGAAAAATGTGAATTTGAATAACATAGTTATATTTAATTTATGTAGATTATCAGAATACCTCTTCTTGTTGTGTTTTTAAGTACAAATAATTTTGATGACATCTATTACAAATGTTGATAAGCTTCGTTTTTCTAGTCTTTTTCTCTTAAGTATTTATTATACTCTGTTATGTAACGGCTCGCGAAGCAGCTAATTAGCAGCAAAATATCAAAATTATTAGTAAAATTCAAGTTACTTATTATAACTGGGTAGATTATAGAGTTAACAATCGTCCCATATCGATTCAAACTATCCCAGATTTTAAGTTGCTGTCCATAGGAACTCGATTAATATCAAAGTTTGTTTGTCTCGCATTTGCCTGTGAGAGTATACTGTACTGTAGTCTTCTAATCAGGAAAGATTTTCTAATCGGGAACATAATTTATTAAAGAAAAGAAAAATGATAGAAATAATTGTATTGCAAAGGCAGTAAGCGGTGTACTTACATTTTGTAAAAAAATATCTGATTGAAACTACAATGTCTCGCGAGCCGTTTAATCTTTGACAATATTTTGCACAGCGAGTAACACTTGTTTTTTTATTGTTTGAACTGTGTAATGAACAACTGTACCCAGCAACTTTTAGATAATATTAATACGATATCTGGGTTGAAACTAATTTATTCTTCGCTTGGGACTATCGATTGGATCCCAGATTGGTTCCAGGCGGAGGTTCCATCTCCAAACCTAGTATTTGGAATTTGACAAGTTTTCCTTTGCCAGAATCAAATGGTGACCTAAGAATAGATTTTCTTTTTCACGTATTTTCCCTAATATAGAGGTCCGATTTGAATACTGTCCAGCAAAGCTTGCATTCATTTCTCTCTGGACTTTTTAACGTCTGACTGTCGACAAGCAAAACTGTAAAGATGGCTACTTAGCTGATGAAGTTTTAAATGGAAATTACAGAAAACAGTTGAATTTTGATTTATTTTCTGGCTGTTTTTGGAGCACAACCATCTTTAATATTACCAAAGCTTTACACTGAATTACAAACATTAACATGTGCTCAGTATTTTGCGTCAGACTAGGAAAAATAATAAGCGATTGTATTGGATTGAAAGACATTCTATTAAAGAATTTAAAATTACCAACAGTCCATTCTGACCAACACCCACGCCTCTATTTCATTGCACAGTTCATGTACGTTGCATTTTCTTATGGTTGGTTAAATCGAAGATCTTTATTTCGTTTGTAACTTAAATACGAATATTGTTTTGTTGAATGGATTCACGGCAGCAATGTCCAATATTTATCTTGTTAATAATTTGTATGTACGGATTAATTTTAAAAATAAACCAAAGGGAAATATTTGAGTTTTATTTCATAATATATTTATTTATTAACGGTCACTGTCCATGTATACAATTTATAGGGTTTAAATATTACAATAAAAGAATAGTTTAAAATGCAAAAAAGAAGAAAAGAAGCAAGAAGAACATACATAAGGGACATCAAGACAAGATCTGGACTATTTATTTAGTGCTTGTTTAAATCGTAAACTTAAACCAAAAAAGTCCAGATCTTGTCTCGAGTTAACATTACGACAAAGACAAGTCATTGGATAATTAAGGCCATAGTTTGTTCTATGCTGATCGATGAACAGTACTTCATTGTTTCTCAACCTGCGAGTCCTACGAGAGGAATATAGAATTTTACTTGTCCCAGTAATGATGGCACATAAATTATACCAAACATATGGAATCAATATTAGTTCTACGTTTTTGTACGTTTTTGACTGTATATCAGCATAAGAATAATTACCTCTCTCTAGTCCAAGCATCCACGCTACTTTTCGAAGCAAGCGATGTTGGACTGATTCAATGTGATTTATGCGATTGACATAGAATGGAGACCAGACTACTATTCTAGGAGGCATATTCTAGAAGAGGGTATATATGAAGGACACACCGCGATTATGGGCACATTTTAAAGATTTTAATGGCATTTTTTATCCTGAATAAGTATTATATAATGTTACTTTTGGGAAGTTCAGTGCCTAGGGAAATCGGATATAAAAAACGGTTTTGTACATGCAGAAAAATTAGAGCATTTCATTGTATTCCGAAGTTTCTCAAAAATGTATGAAAAATTCATAAAAATTAACTATTGAACTGAACGACGTCACTAGTTCTTCTGAATCAACCAATGTGTGTTTTTTTTCACCACAACAGGCTAGAAAGCCCAATTACAATGGTGAATTACATCACAGAACACCGAGGCTTGAGAAAAATCACATTAGATTTTTGAGTTCTCGCCGGGAATCGAACCCGGGCTTTCCGTGTGTGACTCAAGTGTCTTAACTACACCACAAAGACCGCTCTTTGAATTCAAAGAGTGCTGTGATAGATTTCCAATTTACTGAAAAAAATATTAATAAAGGATATTTTTTGCAAGTCTTCGAGTTCTATGCAAATTCACAACAGCGATTGCGCCTCCGGCCCTGTTGAGGTTCTAAAGTTGACGTGGGCAATGAACCTGTTAACACCCAGTATATTTTAGAAAATGTGTTTTTCTCCTTACAATGCAAAAGGCCAAGTGGTGTAATGGTCAGCGTGTTTGCCTACCATGCAAGAGGTCTCGGGTTTGATTCCCGGCATGGTAGACATGAAATATTAATTATTAAATATTAATAATGTGACTATACTTTGCTTCATTGAAAATAATACTTTTTTTATTTAAAATAATAACATCGTTCAATTATTGTGAACTCATCAATTTGATTAATGTGTGAGTGCCTGGTCGAGTTACTCGATGTAAAATACTCTGTTCTACTGTGGTCCATCATCGACCAATTACAGCGCGAATTCACCAGAGTGCGGATGCATGTACTTGCGAACCAATATGCTAACAACATCGATGTCTTTAACGTGAGTCTTGTAAATTTTAAATATCAATGGATATGTTCCATATGAAATTGAACTTAATATTCTGTTTATATTGCATTGTAATAATTTGTACCTAGCTGCTTTAAACTGTATTTTTTTAATATGTTTGTATTTTATTTATCTATTTTTTGATTTTTAATATCTAACTTCCATAACTTCTTTTTTTTTTTATATATTTTTAAAACCAACTATACTTCTAAACAATGTTCCTATCTTTCATTTCTTTGTATTGTATTTTTTTAATTTATGTTGTTTATATACACATCTTTTTTTACACCAACTTTACTTCTAAACACTGTTCTATCTTTTATTGCTTTACATTGTATTTTTTAAATTTTATGTTGTTTTATACTCATGTTTAATATAACTTCCATGTATGTTAAAGCCTTATGGGCGTGAAAAATTAATAAAATAAAAAATATATATATATATATGACCACACTGATGATTACATGTCAAATGATGTATAAAACTGTTTAAAAAACTGGAGAAAACTAAAACGATTTGGTCCATTCGACTTAGTTAATTTTTGATATTTTGGGTCGCAATAATCTTCATAATGAAAATAGTCATGTTTGGTTTTTATGTGTTCATATTTATTTGACGTTTAATCATCAGGGCAGCCAGATATGAAACAAAGTGTAGTCGGATGCAAGGAAGATTTAGACTAGAACCCCAGGGCCCTGATTTCAAAGGGAAGTTAACATTTATCTTCAATTTTATCTACAAAGTAAAATTAAGTTTTCGGTATGAAAAGCAGAATATGGATACAATTTTTTCTTCTAAACATGTTCAATTATAGGTTACCGACGAAGATACTTTAAATATTCATGCAAATATACATGAGTATATGATATTTGTGTATGAAAATGATTTCATACACAAATATCGGTTTTTCTGACAGTCGAAGATAACTCTGTTAACTTCCCATTGTCATCGGGGCCCCGGACCTGAAGCGTAAGACTGATCACCTTACCTTCATGTAACAAAATTGATCAAGATACGCTGCGATTGGTGTACCAATCCAGTGCCCTATGAAAGAGAATGCTGACGATGATGTCAAAGGCAAAATATTGTCATTTATTGATTATAATAAGATAAATAAAACACAAGAATATTATCGATATAATATATTTTTTATCAATTATTTTACGTAGGTACATTCATTTTTCTATACAATTTTACGTAGACAAAACTTTAATCTGATTTTCTTTTACTTTGTTGCAAAAATCACACTCCCCCATCCTCTTAACAAAACTTCCTGTTCATGTTCATAATCCTAGCGCTGCTTATTTACATATTACCTCTTTATAATAATACAAGGACAATAGATATTGTTTCTAGCGCCTATTCGCCTCCTAAACCCGATCGGGTCAAACAATATTACAAAAATCTTACAATAATTTCAACAAGTCTCCTTGGTCTAGAAATATGTTCGTATACGGCCCGTGCTACATACATTAATAATCAGTTTAGGGCGCAGAATTCATTCCATTTTTACAAAGACATACTTCGGATGTGACAGCATACCCACTTTGAAAATACAAGTCACATGCGAAGAGATATTGCTTATTGCTAAACAAGAATAGCTACTCGAAAGAACTGCCCGTAATTTGTTAGCATTGACGATGCAGAATGTAGGTAATCCATCAGATAATATTTAAGGGCTTAAAGGCAAAATGCCACTGACCATGTTCACAAAACCAGAAGGGAAAATTGTGCACATTGAACTTAAAACAAATGGTCTTTTCGTTACTTGTTATGAGACGCACACAAGTTGTGCATCGAACTTAAAGTCTTTTTGCTAGTTTTGTTGGTTTTCTCAAAAACAGTGATCATGTGCTCAATTGCGCTTCAATGGATTGGGAAAAATGGAGAAATTAATTATTCAGACAAGGATAAAATTTTGGACATAATCCAATATGTATTATCTTTTAAGCGATCCTATATAGGTTATATTTGACTATCAATGCCGGAGCTATCTTCAGGTTTATCCTGCAACGGTAGCCCAAACGTCGGGACGAATCCAACTCACCCAAATCACGCTAAAAAGACAATATTTTCTCAGTCATTGAAGCATTTATTTCCCTCTTTTCTTGAATGAAGCGCATATTATCTATAATTTTGATATTAACATCGAACACTGATTTGAGTCTACTAATTTTGATTATATTATTTTTTATACACGAGCATTGGACAATTGTTTCGCCTTGTTAGGGCATTTTAAACTAATTGTTTGGGACATTCGTTTGAACGTCCCAAGTCACATCCTTTGAGTAGCCTTTTCTTGTTTGCCAACAAGCAATATTTCTTTGTTTGTTGTTTTGTTTTGTATTAAGGCAGGAATTTTACTATTCATATCAACCAGCATCGAGCATATTAGTACTCAAAACCACACTTAAGAAAACCTTTATTTAATGCGGTAATTAATTATGTATTATTTAAGGTAGACTTATGAGAGAGGTAATCTTATGGAAGGTAATCTTAAGGTTATCTTATGTGATCCTACATCAGTTTGAACTAAATTCAGACCCAAGTGTGAATCTATCTTGAATTACTGATGTAATTAGATTTTTAGTTAATAATTTAAAATGTCCTCTAAGGCAAAACATAATGTCGATACATGGAAAAATAAATAAAAATGCAGCTTTGAAAAGTGTGTTAGATTCATTGATATATGCATACACTAGATGCGGACCTAAACACCCAACTTGTGTTCCATTCGACGTAGGTTCCAAAGCTTATCTTGTATTTGGTGGGAAATAGTGTTTTTGTATACGCTAGGCAAATGTGAAGCAGTGCAAAAGGGCGACACGTACAGCTTTGAATTCAAAGTAAGCGGCATAAACAGTTAGTCCTTTTTACTCTACTGCGTGTTTTGCATGGCAATTTTGTTCGATAATTTTAAAAACATGATTTCAAATTCGTGTAAAATCTCTATGGTCTCTCAGCGGTTAGTTTTGAACATAACATTCAATTATCAGTCAATTATTACTAACAAATTACATAATAATTAAGTTTTTTTGCATTTAAACAATCAATAATAAGTTTGGTAAGAGAAATTTTACTGCAGTATAGTCATTAGTAAACTGACAAAATGTAGATAGGTAATATTTCAGACTCCCAAAGACAAGAATCAAGGCAACTCGGAACAATCTGGACCATAAAGAACAAAAGATGTTTAATGAGTTTCCAAACGAGATTGAGGATGCTGGATCTATCCCATCGTTTCGGGGATGGAAATGGTTTTTGTTAAAAACAAACATCTATAAAGGTAGCTAGAGTGTCATCAGAGAGAGTCCGAATTAATAACATTAAAAAAAACATTATTATATGTAATATTGTGGAGTAATTACTACAACTGGGTAACTTCATAATTGGCATTTTTTAATTGTAGTAATTACCCCGCGATATTATGTATAAGATAAGAAATTACAATTTGTTGATTATTTTTACAGCTGCATTACATTTTATGATGCGCTATTCTGACGTCAAAATTGCATCTGACATGAGCCATATATGAACATATTTCATAGACACGCTGTAAAAATACGAAATAAATGCATGTGGTAAGATCAAACATATTCAACAATAACAATTGTACCAAAGAATCAAAAATAATACATTAATAAGTTGGTATTTTGACATCTTTAATATTAATACTCTAGAATTGATTGATTGCGTCTGTCCCTTCTGCGAGCACGGGAAATTGAGCCTTATTATACTATAGTAAGTATCAACGCTAAATCAGGGTCATTTTTGCCTGTTGAAATTGTACGCAACAGTTGGCCACAGCTGACTGTTATCTTTTTTAATGACTTATTATTTTCTTTGTAATTTTAATCGCTTACTAACCAATATTTTTTGCGTACATATTAAATATTTCTTTGTGGTTTTTGTAGCATTATTCTGAGTGAAAGATTATTCTTTATTACTCTGAAAAACAAAAAAAGCGAGGGCCAAAGGGACGACGCTTCTAGGCGGCCGGGATTGTAATCAACCAAGGCGCGAAGAGCCGAAAACCGAGGCCTGGAGGGCCGAATCCTCTAGCATGTAACAGTCAGCGACAGCCGACTGTTGTCTGCCAGTATTTATAAATATTGTCACAATTTAATACCAAATTTCCACAAATATGTTGCTCGACAATCGTACATATTTCTATTGATCATTTTCGCACAGAATCTAGCATAAATCAAAGAACTAAAACATGTGTGCAAGATATTTTGTAAACAGTGCGACAATTAACTTAAAAAATCAGTCATGGAAATATTAATGTTGATAATCTCAATTTTACTATCGTTTTCATTTGTTTTGAACATGTTGTGACAGAACACTATTTTGTCTATGTCTTGTTTTGAAATTCAAAATTGGAAAACGGAATACAATTTCAATCGTCCGGTTCATTGTTCACTGCAGTAGTTTTACTGCTAAAAAACTCAATTTAAGTAGGCAGGATCAATGATTAAAAATCAAATAGATCCGTTATAAACCCGCTAAATATGGCATTTCAATTTGTGGGTAACTGCCCCTCTTTATAGTCTTTCGGTGATGCTACGAAGAAAATTTTTACGTATGTAAAAGCGTATGCTTTCAAATAAATTATTATAAAAATAAAGCTTTGTTACACGATTTTATTATTTCACAAGAAAACTACTACAGTTTCGGGAGAGCACTCTTCGCATCGAAGGGTGATATAAAATGGGAGTTTTGCTGTATGGGAGGAGTGCTCTCCCAAAACTATAGTAGTGTTCTTGTAAAAGTATAAAATCGTTTAACACTAATAACAAAGTTTTATTTTTATAATAATTTATAATGAAGTGTTACGAAGTGAATGCTGATTCAATCAATAATTCAACGCTTTGAAATATTTTAAAATACATGAATAATAACACTGATAGTTGCTTGTCAACATGTACCGCTACGATTTGCTCTATCTTAGGTGTTGCAAGTATAGGAATAACGTGTCTTTTAATAATTGCATCATCATTCATCAGCAGAATTAAAGGATGATATTTCTTGTAAATTGTCAAATCAGCCAGAAAAATTGATCAATTTCAAGAACAGATGGACAATAATAGATTTTGGCGACCGTTCGAATATTTCTTTTCTCACTAATGAGCCGGACGATTGATTTCAAAACACCTTAAGGGCTGATGCACCGAACAGAGCCGGACGGACCTACTATAAGGTCAGTCAAAGTACCGGGCACTTGCTTACAAGGGAGGGGAGAATAGTATGCTCCAATTCATTCACAAGTCTGTATATCCCCGCCCCTTTTTAGTAAGTGACGGGCGCTAGATTCGGCGCTGCATTGAGATTTAGTTAGATATTGAATAACAAACAAAATTACATTATTTTTTGTGTTCATTTTGTATAAATCTATAGATTATGCTTATAAGCAAATCATCCTTTAGCTAACAACACCACAAAAGCTATTTTTGTTGTTTTTACCAGTTGACGAAGACAATTGTTTATTTTATTGAAATCTTAACTAAATTACACCTTTAAATTTATTGAAATGAAATTTTTATCAATAAACTGTCGCCTATTAAAATCTCTAAGTCTAGTTCCACTTAAACGACAAAGTTCGGTGGTTTTTTTTTTTTTTTTTATTTGATAGTAGACTATCAAACTTTTTTTGTATGGTAATATCAGCGCTGTGATTTTTTAAAGTTTAGCATAGTGAAATTACTCCGCCTGTGATGTCACAAATGAACTGGCTTCCCGTAAACCGAAAATCTATCACAACACTTGATTTATCATTGGTTGATTCGGAAGAACTGGTGACATAGTTCAGTAGAACGTCTGTTTTTATAAAAATCATTATTATTATTTTTTTCGTACATTTTCAAAAAACTTTGCCATATAATTTAATGCTCTAACTGCACTGAATTTTCTCATTCAATAAAATAAGCAGTTTTTTCATCGTCTTGTAAAAAGAACAAAAAATACTTAAGCGGAAAAATTGTGAGTGTTATTTTTGTGTATATTTTTCTATGGAAAAGCATAGTATTAAGGTTCGAAGCATCAATTTTAGACCAAAAATAATACATCAAGTACAATTAATTGTTCGAAGATAAATCATTTAATTTATTCAAAATAACAAATGAAATACAGAGACATGTTCAAAATGCGAAAAGATAAACTGATGAGGTAGGAAAATGATAATTATTTAGTCATTTTTTAATCATTATTATTTATATTTTTATCTTTAAATGTCACCTAACACTAAGCATTTATATTAAGATCATAAGTGATCGTAGACTTGGCACAACATTTGTTCAGGGCTTAGCTTCGGTTAAGAATAAACGAGTCAATAATAAATTAAATTGGACATGAAAAAAAAACATTGAAGACTACGAGGACAGTATTTGAAAGAACATTTTCATATCTTTTAATTTTGAATCGGGAGTCTTTATAACTGCGAAATGTCGTAAAAAGGTTGCTCTGAATGAACCGTTATAGAGCGGCCGATAGAGGGGCGGACTCGGTTCTCCCGGTATACTAATAAGCTAATGAATTAACGTACCCTATCACCATCATAATTGGGAAAATAAGATTAATGGTAAAAGGCAAAATTACTGTGTATATTGGTGCACTGATAAATAGAGCCTTATCCTCAGGGGGCCACTGGTTAAACCTGAGGATGTTAAAGAGCTCGCTCCCTACCTAATAGTCCGATACTTTACGGATCTAGGCACGGAGGGGGAGATTTAGCAAAATGAAAACTCTCGCCTTCCGCACAGTAGCCAGGCTCTTTATAGACCCGGGCGGAGACCCGTCACAATAGATCTTCACAGGTCACAGTGACGTCAGGAGCTTGAATAGCACTGACCCCCACCTCTTAGAATAAAAATAAGAGGTGCACTCATGCTGATAGGGGATTTAAAGCAATAAATGTAATTTCTAAATAAGTCAAATCTTTTACAAAGGACATTTTTTCAAAAGTAATTAAGCATTCATGAAAGCTCAAAATTAATTTTTGTAATGTAGAGATCTGAAAAGAACTTCACTTCACACTTTTAAGAAGTTAAGAGATTTAAAAATTCAGATAAAATATATTTCAGTCTAATAGATTAAGGTTCTGTGAAAAACTACAGCAGTGAAGTTGAATAATATTCATTGTCACTACGATAGGTGCACAAATGTCGAGATTCATGCATTACCCACAAAATCAAGAAAGGAGTTCTGCGTTGGTTCGGACATCTAGAGCGAATGAACGGCAAAAGAAAGAATGCGAATGCTGATGGATGCAGAACGATTAAATCCAACAAATACTTGAAGTCAGAATAATTATAAAAAATGCCATTTGTCTTTCTCGGTCTTTGTCGTTTTCGTCATCCATCAACAATCGCATCAGAAATATTTTTAGCCATGCTTTCGCTGTCCCTTCGCTCATGTCTGAACCTCCGGGACTCGAGGTGGTGAAATGATTCAAAATAGTTTATTCTTAACCAAAGCCAACCACAATATACCCGCAGGTGTTAAAGTAATCTACAACTAATCTAATTATATTCTATAATTAGTTTATCTTTCATCACAATGTTTTTTGCAAGTCAGCTTTAAAAATAAGTGTCAATAATCAAAAGAACCATTAAATAATAATAATGTTTTTGGGTAAGTCCACATTCATTTTGAATTTGAAGATGACTTGATTGAAAAATAATATCATTTTATATATTTTAATTTCAGTTTTGCGCAAGCGTGGACCTATTAAGGATTTAACGCCATTATGAGTTAGCTGAATGTTGTGTACGCTTCGTAATGCTTGATTAAATTACTGAATAAGATTGAAAACCCCGTCGCTTGTGAGACAAGGTCTGCGATGCGAATTATGGGAATGATCCCTTAATGCAAAGAATGTTAAACCAGTCCACATTCAAGAGATGATCTGATAACATGTGATAAGACTGATAAGTGATTCAACGGCAAAGAGATGGATGAGACAATTAAATGGAGGTCGTGGTAGCGTGCAAGACGACGAACAAAATGGGCTATTTCCTTTTATGAAGAGGGAATACAAGAGCTAGTGCCACGTATAACGCGTAATTTGTCATAGACAAGTGCTTACTTGTATCCCTACGGCGAGAGTTACATAAAAAAAAAATATTAAGGTCTTAAGATATTTTAACAATTTTTTTTCAGACAACAATATTTGTAACTTTTAATATTTTTTGGTAATTTTTATATTTCAATATCTATGTTTTAATTATGTGTCCTTGCGGATGGAGAGTACACTCCTGTGTGTGAAATAGAACACACACGATAGTAGGCTATAGCTGTATTTTCACAACCAATGTCTTTTGGACTGACGACTGACTGACTATACTGAAGTCATAAGCAAAAGGGCAGTTTTTTTATTTTTAAATCATAAAATGAGTTAAATACGAGGTAATGTTCGACAAAAAATTTTGAACCATTTGATATAAACGGTTTTTCAGGGCCAGACTCCGAAACTTCAGAGGAACATTCTACACGGTAAGCTTTAAAAAAAAATGTTTTTTTTTTAAAAAAAATTTTCCTAAAACTCATTTTGAAAAAAAATAAAAATAATCTCAAAAGTAAATCTTTCATTTCTCGGACTAGCATCCCTTCCGGAAACCCCTACCCCTCCTCAACAACAAGTCTTGAAATTGAGATAAAAACGTATTTGACTAAGAAAGCCATACGCACCAGACGCAGACAAGTGAAGCGGCTGGGAAAGGGAATGATGATGATGATGTATATAAATAAATTTATATTATTTTTCCAATAACACTCTCTCTTAACTCTAAAAGTGACAGACACTTTCAATTCGGCGACTGATTTTAAAATGTCAAAGATGACAAAATAATGGCCGCCATGACACTTTAGAGCTATAATGTATGGAATGTCCACTTTTGATGCAAAGATTGTAAGTAACTGTCCGTTTTTTATATAAGTTACATATTTAATACCTAAATTTCTACTCCAAATGGCCGTTTTTGATATGTAACAAGTTTTCTATTAAGAAAATCATTTTTTCTTTCATAACCAATCAAAAACCCATATTTAAAAAAATGCCAAATGTCCGACTTTGATACTTGGGTCTTTATATGACACACACAGGTTTTAGGCTTGATAAACAATTGACATACTATATTTTTACTCATAATTAATTACAGTTTTTTTTAATTTTCATAAAGTTGATAAATACTAAACGTGATTTTTGAAAATAACTGCTTTTTTGCTTATGACCGAGTGCAGCCATTTTCTAAATTAGAGACAAAATTTTGATGGCTATTGCTGGCATAGTCACGATGTTAAAATGAATTAAAAACATGTCAATAATGAAAAATGTGAACTTTTAATATAAAAATCAAACACTGATTTGAGTCATTAAATACTTCATTTTATTTTTACAATGTAAAAACGAAATTTTATTTGACAATTGTTTCACTTTAGTTTGAAAATGCCCTAACAAGGCGAAACAATCGTCACAGAAATTTTATTTTTTACATTGTAAAAATAAAATAAAGTGTTTAGTAGATTCAAATCAGTGTTGAATTTTTAAAAAGTATAAATATGGAAGTTCTACAAAATAAATGCCAAATCAATATAAATAAATAAAAAATGTGGTTCAAATTCAAAATGAATGCGTTCTAAAAATAACGATCCCTAAAACACGTAATATTTTGACAGGAAAAGCTGACTCATAATAAACTGAACTCTGAACGAAAGATAAATTAGACCCGAAGTTGAAAAAAATGCAACACGAACATACTATCAATAACAAATAAACAATTATTTTATGAGATCAAACTCATAAAAGATATTCTCCTTAATCCTACGATCATTTACACTAGAACTAATTAAAACTAAAAACAGTTTGCACCACTTTTTACTAAATTAAACACGGTTCATAGAAATTCACTTACGATAAACGAAAGTTTAAAAACTTAGGTTAAATTGGCACAGAGGAACATTTTGCATTAAAAATTAAATTTGAATTACAAAAAAACACAAATTTTACACAAATATCTGTCCAGTATCATCGAGTCATGTAAATAAATGCAAAAAAGCTACAATTATTCTTACTGCATCGTAATGAAGAAGTTCTGTGGTTTTAAATTTTTTTTTATTTGTTAATAAACTTAAACTAAGCCAAATAATTTTTATGTATTTTATTATCAGCACTATGGCGTCACAAGTTCTAGTGGGCGAGTTTTGCTGATCGGTGAGTTGGCTTCCGGGAACCGGAAATCTAATACAACGCTCTATTATTGGTTGATTCAGAAGAACTTGCGACATAGTTAATTTTTATTTATTTTTTCATACATCTTTGAGGGACTTCGCCATACAATTAAATGCTGTAATTTTTACCGCATGTAAGAAAACATTTTTTATATTCAATTTCCCATAGCACTGAACTTCCTCATTGTAAAACCAACGTGAATGAAAAATTCTTGTAATTTATTCCAGCTTAATTTTATGGGCATTCAGTAATAACTGACTAAAGTACAATGTTTTTAGTTTGTACGAATTTTTGTAGACACGGACTGGATTTGGAATTATTAAGATTATCATATTACAACAGAGATATAGACCAATTAAAAAAATGGAAGTCTAGGGATTTACAGGACTTATGGCCAGTCATTGGCTGCGTTAAGCGGACACTTTAGACACTGTGTAACTTTAATGATTGATTAAACTAACTGGTATAAGTATGAAAATTCAGGCGATTAGACAGCGCCAACATAGACCATTCCACATGACAATAAATGGGACCAACCTGCCGATGGAAGGGCTATCTCTATGTTGAACAGTATTACTTTCGTCGTTGATTAAGTTTTTCGATGCAAACTTTCTATTTTAAAATTTTCTCAAGATATAACATGTACTTATTTTTTTTTAAATATATCTATTTTTTTAAACTTTTCTTTACTGTATATGCATGAATTAAAATGTAATATTTTGTAATGTATATATAAATTGATAAATTTAATTGGATTGAAAATTATCTAATTGAACAAAAGAGCACCTACAATTCTTTTTATAAGATTTTAACATTTTTGGCAGGGAATCAATGAAGTTCTGGTGCCGACATTAAATAAAAACGACGTAAAACGACGCATGATAGGTGCACAAATGTCAAGATCCGAGCACTATGTAAGGCTGAGACAAGCATTGTCGACAAAATCAAAAAAAAGATGCTGCGTTGGTTTGGACATGTAGAGCGAATGGGCAGCGAAAGTATAGCTAAAAGGATCCACGATGCGAATGTTGCGAATGCAGAAATCGAGGAAGACCGAGAAAGACATGGCACGATCAAATCCAACAAATACTTGAAGATGGACACGTCAACAGTAGGAATAATTGGCATGCGTGCATGAGAAGATGTATGAATGTAGAGGAAGCGAGGTCTGTATGCAAAGACACAGTGAAATGGCATTTTATCCTCTCCGCCTAGCCCTACGGAGAAACGACGTGATTGATTTGTTGTTGTTGTTAATATTTGTTGTAAAGCGTGCACTTAAACAGTTATCAGTTCACAGTTTACGTCTTCGTTCTTATTCTCAAAGAACCCTCTGGATTTCCATCCACACTTCCTCGCTCGACTGTAATATCAACTCTCATCCGCTATCAAAGATGTTCCCAAAATAGATCTGTTTAAATCACGTCTGAAGAAACATCTCCTTTCCCTTACTTAATTATTCCTATTTTCTTCTCTAAAATGTTCTCTATCTTTGTTGTAATTTGTAAATCTTAATAACTCCCTAGGGGGTGTAATCCAGTCTTTTTTCTACAAACATTCAGACACACTCAAAATATTGTATGACAAAATGACATAAAACACATCTGCTGTAGTTCTGAAAGGTATGATTAAGGTAGTTTAATGGGACCTTTAAGAATCACTAAAATATAACAAAAGTTTGATAATGTCTCAAGAAAATTTGGTAGCTGTTTATAATTTAGAATATTTTGCACTTGTATAGATTTTTCGAACGCAGTTTATTCGTCAAATATCATTCCCAAAATTAATAATGTAATGAGTGATTTCAGCATCATTTCAATTAAACGTAAATTGTAATTATTACTATTTGAAACATAAATTCTGTTAATTTTAAAATTACAATTAACACTCTGAACACATTGCCACATTCAATATTTGAGCAAGTTTTGATCATTTTAACAATCCTTAGTTTAGTGTTGTGTTATTATGTTCCGAAACCGGTCTGTAAATTTAATTATTTAACGATTTTACATATGCTAATGTTCTCGGGTTTATTTAAAAAGTGTTTTTACATCGCAATAATTCAAGACTGATCTATGGCCGAGATACACAGCGATTGCTGTATGAAAACAGTGCCCTATGGACCATATAGATGTGGGTAAAATTCGTTTGACTGAATGAGAAAGTTCAATAGATTTTTATATTATTTTATTTGTTAATAGACTATTTAACTAAGCAAAAAAAAAATTCTCATCAAAAATCAGCGCTACGATTTTTTTAAGTTTTGTATTTTCGAAATTACTTCGCGAGTGACATCTCAAGTTCTCTTCAAGATTGGTTAGTTGACCTACCGTAAACCGGGAATCCATCAAAACTCTCTTTGGTCGATTCGAAAGAACTAGTGACGTCATGCTAAGTAATTTGTTTTTATTATTTTATCCATACATTTTCAAGAAACTTCACAGTAAAATTTAATGCTCTAATCGCGCCTAAAAATACATTTTTTATTTCAAGTTCCTCATTATTTCACCTGCTAAATCTCACCCACATCTTTAAAGGTTTCAGCTCTTTAGCTTCACAAAAGTCAACAGATAGTTGAGTTAATAGAAATGTGGAAGTTTAATCATAGTTAGAATGGTGACTGTTACAGTGTGTAAAGTGACTTTAATGACAGGTCGTAATCCCTGTAAATACCTAGATTTACATGATATTTCCTTCTGTAAAATGTTCTATGTAAAACACTTGTGATTTTGTGTAGCCAGCGTTAAAATTGGTTGTAGTTTTAGCTGTTTTCTACCATTTTTTTGACATAACAGTAAGGGAATAACATTTGACAAAATAAAATGCAGAATTCTTAACGACGGCAAGCAAAAAATAATTGTCAATACACATTTAATTCATTTGTATAATCAGGAAATATTCCAAGTCAGAAGTAAAAAACAAGGTATAAACAATATTTGTGACAAGAAAACTTCTAAATATTTTAAGTTCTTTGTTATCAAATAATCCAAATTGATTTCATGCAAAAATTAACAGAAATGATAGTTTTTAATGCGTAAATTCATTAAAAGATAAACAGATTGAACTATTTAGAATTGAATGTCAAAGAGATAAAAATTTTATTCAAATTTCGCATTGAATCATAATAGTAATTTGTGCAAAGAAAATCTGAAACATTAAAAAATTACATCGCAATATAAAAATCGTATAAAAAAACAATAAAATAATACACAACATGATTTAAAAAGTGATCTGTTTAAAATTATATTTACAAATAATAAAAAAGGAAGATTTACAATTAAAATTATGAATGTTTTTGTGAAAACATAACCTTCAAATATATGTAAATTTCAATTTAAAACATGAAAAAACTTTCTGACGTTATTGCACGTTTTTTCGATTTTCAATTTTGATTAATATTACGTTTTCGCTTAAGAGGGGAGTCCTTCGCACTCTAATTAAACTAGGCATCCAAAAAGGACGTGATATGGCAAAATCAGTTGAAAATTCAACATCTGACGGTTGTATTCTCCAGTCTGCCATCCACTGTAAGCATTTGCACAATTTTCCTCTGAACGAAGCCGGACCGGACCTACAGTTCAGTTGGCACGAAAAACCGGACACTCGCTAACAGGGGAGGGGAGAATCACATGCTCGTATTCATTTACAAATGTGTATATTCCGCCCCTTTTCAGTAAATGACAAGGCGCTAGATTCAGTTAGATCTGGCGCTGCTTCTAAAAAAAAGTAAACGGTAAGTTTATTCAGAAAGTTTCCAATATCACTGTTGATTCTATACTGTTTTATTAAGCCAGAATTTTCTATGTAGTGCAGTTTTTGGCGAACCGCAAAATTTTATTTATTAAATAGAAGTGTAGTAGACAAGTTGAGAAATATTTTCAGGCATTGCTCGGATAATCTCAGGTAAGAATCCTGGCCCTGATTGCTTTGAAAAGTTTTTTTTTTAAAGAAAAAGAAATATTTGCGTTCCTATGATTTACTCAAATATTTAATTTTAAAGGCCATTTTCAAAGAGTTGTAAAAAACTCACTATTAGAAAGTGGGAATCAAGTCGGGGTAGAGTGGGATTCGAACCACGGACCTTTGAACCTCGAGTCCGAGACACTAGCCACGGGACCACAACCCGATTCTACAGAATTATCTTCAATATCTATAAATTAGATTTTTTAAACAAAAATGTAAATATTTAGTCATGATTGTAAAACAACGGCGTATGTGATTTTCTTCAACTTTCCATGAGAGCAGTTTAAAGTTTTCTTTAACACTTTCGATAAGTACAAAAGTGTAACCTTCGATACATGGGTTAGAAATACATTTTTTCTTTTCAAACCTCAGCCCTGATTACAATGAACCGTTATCTAAAATATTTTCGACTGTCTATAAAGTAAAATTGAATTTCATGTACGAAAATGTGTATCTTTGTATGAAAATTTGAAGTATCATCATCGGTAACATGTAATTAGCCCAATAGGCCCTGGCCTGACTGTGGGTTGCCCGAATGTGCTCCTCGTAACGAGCTCAGGTCATGGGCCAGGAAGCAGAGCGTATCCCTTCGGCAAAAAGTACCTGGTCAGCACCGTGCGAAGGATCTGAGAAAAGGGTATTCGCAAAGGTTTGCTTTTGACCTAATAAAGCTCAGCCTCATCGAGTGAGGGTTATCACTAGAGCCCGCCCAGGGCACCGCAGATTGAACAAACACCGCGCTAGACTTAACCTTTCCCAAACTTCTAAATGTAGGCTGATGTGGAAACACCTTTACACATTATATGTGAATGTGATGCTTTACATCATAAAAGGAGCCTCATCCTCAGGGGACCACTGGTTAAACCTGAGGATATTAAAGAGCTCGCCCCCTACCTATTAGCTCGATACTTTATGAATCTGGGCTTGGAGGAGGAGATTTAGCAAAATGAAAGCTCTCGCCTTCCACACAGTAGCCAGGCTCTTTATAGACCTGTCACAATAGATCTTCACATGTCACAGTGACGTCAGGAGCTTGCATAGCGCTGATCCCTACCTCTAAGAACAAGAACATGTAATTCAACATGTTTTTGAAAAAAAATTATAAAAATATATACAGTTTCGTACAGAAAATTTGATTTTACCTCGTAGACAATTGAAGATAACTCTGTGAACTTCCTGTTGTAATCAGGGCCCTGCAAAAGGAAATCGAGTGGAATCACGTCCTGGATTTGATGGCCGGGAGATACTGATTGAATATGTGGTTTTGAATTCCGATAAAGTCCCTGGACTAGCGCCCGCGGCATCAGACTGGTCATCTTTTAAAGGAATGCTGCGCAAATGTCTATGTAGGGACTAAGAGAATACAACGTTTGCTCGGGACATAAAGTGCGAACTCCCATCTCTGAATAACTCCATAACTTACAATACATAACTCATTCCCAAAAATGGAATCCAAAAGGTTCACTTGAAATAATTAGCTCTCAGTTCAACAGACTTACAAAACTATTTAAAAAATATATTTACAGAAAAATTACAAATTTGACGTTTTGTATGACACAGAAAATATCGCAACCTCTCGGATCACGCCGATCAACACTCCTTTCATTATTCTAATTGTTTATTTATAATTATAATTATTTAAGCGTTTTATCTTAGACTCGATTGTCCGTTAACATGGAATTGTACAATGTTCAATGTCACTCACGATAATTTTAACAATACTAGATTGATAAGGCCTTCTTTTTTCACTTTGTTTTTATGTCTAAGTCAAAAGTCAATATGTGCTCTGCGATTGCTTAGGACTATATGAAAGAATTGCGTAAAAATACTAAAGAAATTGAAATAATAACAAATGTCATGCAAGAGTGATTCTATATAGACCTAACTTTGTAAAAATGAGAATGAATTACGATAAATTTCGTTTGTACATACGTAACTATTTAGTATATACAAATAAAATTTCGCGCTTATTCGTAGTATGAATTAGATAAATATAACGCGTATCTATTTATTAATTAATAAGCACATTGAGTGGGTAACACGAGCGATTGATTATCACAGAACACGTATCGACTTGACAGCTAAGACTATGAAACGGAAATGACCTTATTAGAATTATTAGGGTTGTTGTTGCCGCTGCTGGGCCCGTTGGAGGAACTCGCGGAGGAGCCGGGGTTCCCGTTGCCGCCGCCGCTGGCCGGGATGCTCCCGTTCCTCGGAGGCTCGCCCAGGAGATGGTGATGACCGTGCCCGAAATTTGTGATCGGACGCGAGTAGTCGGCTAGGATGGCGTTCGAAGTAGACGGCGGGCTCTTCGCAAAGTCGGGCTGGAAAGGCAGGATCTGTTGGGGCTGGGACGTCGACCGCAGCGCCGATAGGTTCGCGAGGTTGAGGTTGCTCAGGCCGCACGATCGACTCGTGAGTCTGTTGACGCTCAGGGGGTTGTTGGCGTCGCGCGGGTTCGTCCCGACCGGCAGGCGCGGCAGCGGGGGGGGTATCAGGTTCGGCGTGGGCGATTTGTTGACGTCCGGGTGGTCCATCGGAAGAGGCGAGGGCAGCGGTCTCCCGGCCGGGGACGCGAGGCTCGCCGGGCTCGGGAGCAGCGCGATCGGGCTCGTCAGGGACGACAGGGCCGACAGAGCGGGGCTGCTCACGGAGCCGTCGAGGTCTCGCGCTGAAGAGTCGTCCGAGTCACTTCCCCCGTCGCCGTCGCCGTCGTTGTCTCCGTCGTGGTCGAGATCCTCACCAGGGGCGCGGCCACCGCACGCTGCCGCCAGTGCCTCCATGTACCGTACGCATTTTTTCTTGCGCCTGGAAATATTTAAAACACATTAAAACGAGGCACCAGATAAATGTTACGAGTAAACATAATTGGTTTGAAACAAGCGACCTAACCTGTGTAACAAAATAGTGTATATTTTACTATCATTTTCATTAAATTTGGAGAAAGCAACCATCCCATAATATGTGAATAGAACTTTTAAAAAATGTACTTAAGATAATATTTTGTTTTGTATAAATGCTTTTAACTCGGTAGTCTAAAGATGTCGGCCTCGTGGTGTAGTGGTCAGCGCGGTTGCTACCGTGCAAGACGTCTCGGGTCGGATTCCCGACATGAAATATTTATTTAAAAGGGTGTTTTTACGCTAGAATATTTCATAATTCCCCATTACGTGCGGAAAGTAAAATGTTTAAAAGATGCCTGTTAGAGGGTGACGATAATTGTATTGACAAATCGTAGTCAAATAAATTAGTGAAGGTGTGCCAAGGACTTTCGTTTATAACTTATTCCTTAGCCATGAAGATAATAATTTACTTTTATAACTTGTTTCAAACCAATTAATACTCTTTTAGACTTTCACGTAGAGAAACCTTAGTATTCTTATTTAAATATATCTTAAATTAAGTTTTGATAGAAGATTTTTTAAATAGAAAAGCTAACGCAAGACACAAAATGTACCACAATAATAGTCACAAAAATTAATAATCATCAAAAAACTATTTTAAACAATATATCTAAAATTTAAGATAATCAATACTGTACGGTTATAATTACTGCACCTAACCTAACTTAAAGATAATAGTACAACAAAACACAAAAACATAAATACAATTATTTTTAGTAGAAATACAACTGAAAAAAGGTATCACTTCAAGAACATGACAATAATAACATCAAATTCACAACAAACATGCAAGTATTCAATATTAAATTAAAAATAAACAAAAAAACTGTGACATAATTAGCTTAACCTATTTATCGACATCTGCTATTTTTTTACAACTGCGGTTTCAACAACAATTGTTTTACATCCTCAATTTGCGACAGTTCTGGCTAGTTTTTTTACTTTAAATTTATTTCAACCCAGGGAGAAAACATTTTTGAGAGGGGAATATGGAAGTCTAGGCATTTACAGGGCTTATGACCTGTCATTGGCTGGTTTAAGTGGCCACTTTACACGCTGTGTAACATTCACCATTCTGCCCATGTTTGAACATCCACATTTCCTCAACTCTTCCATCTGTTGACTTTTGTGAAGTAAAGGAGCTGAAAGCAAGCGGGTGAGATTCATCCGGCTGAACCAAATCTCTGAAAAAACGTCTGTAAACAATTTTCCAATTAAACTGTTCTTAGAATTTTGACACGGAACCTAACCTCATATCTTCCATTATATTTGTGTTCATTTTACGCCGACTTCACAGAAGTCAACAGATGGAAGAATTGAGGAAATGTAAATGTTCGAACATAGGCAGAACGGTGAATGTTTACTCAGTGTGTAAAATGGCCAATTAAACAGTGACAGATCATAAGCCCTGTAAATGCCTAAACTTCTATATTCCCTTCTTTAAAATGTTTTCCCTCTCAGTCGCAACAAAATTGGTTCAAGGTATTTCATTTTATAGATATCATTTTTGTTTTTTTTTTCCATATACTTTGAAAAATTTCGCTGTACAATAAAATGCTCTAATTTTTACTGCGTGTAAGAGATTTTTCCCAATTTTCCAAAAATGGCGCTATATAAATTATGCTTAATAAATAAACAGAAATTTCCTCATTTCAAAAGCAGCGAACATCCTCTTTGAAGGTTTCAACTAAATAAATAAATAACGCTTCAAAAATTATTAATAAACTATAACGGTAGGATTAATAAATGCTTAGATTTCAATATTCCCCATAATCTCTGTTGAGATTATCTGTCGATCATCAGTATTAGTTGAGACATTAATTAACACACCATAAAACTCATTCAATAAATGCAGTCACAAAGAAGCCTCCACTGGCAAGATCGCTGCCAATAAAACAACGGGTTAGAAATTATTTTGCTCGTATTGTGTGCATAGTAAAGTTAGATGAAGCTTTGTTACAAAAATAATCAAGTGTTTTAAAAAATAACTTAGCATTCATAAAAACTATTATAAAAAGCGGTAAATTTGTTCAAATCTCCATTCGTTACGACTAAATTTAACAGTAGAAGAGATGTCTTAGCGATAACTATTTGAATCTTCTTATTCGTAATATAAATGAGGTGCTGAAGACAGTTTATAGTCATTTCGTGGACTGTACCTACAGTTCGTATTACACGGAGATAATCCTTCTGCCAAATCTTTGGCCATTTTATTGGATGAAAATTGCGCAGTACGTAGATAATTTCGGTGCCCTGACAGAGAGCGAGCAGTTGACTAAACGAGTTATCTTGTGACGACGCACCATAATATATTATTCTGGGATCAACCAACATCAGGTTTCAATTTTTTAATGTTAAATTAAAAGAAATTGAGCGCTGCATCAACGAAATCAGAAAAAAAAACAATTTTCAATTAAAAATCTGCGTTTTCTATCAAAATTACTTCTTGCGTGAATTTTGGGACACCCGTTACATACCCAGTATACAATAGGGAAATAGCACGTTTTTTGAGTAAAAAGGGTCTATGAAATACTGCCTAGTAAAAAAAATATTTTTTGCTACTTATTTGTAGCATAAAAAGTATTTTTAAATTTGTAATTTTTACTTCCCGCAAAATGGTCATTGCTTAAGCCAGGCCCCTAATACGTCGCGATTCATGTTTATTTTTAACTTTGTTCCTAACCATTCAAATTTTTATGGAACATCGTCACAAATATTGACATCACAAATATTGACGTCACAACTGTTGCGTTTTTCTAGTGACATATTTTTTTTTTGTTTAGTTATATATGAAAACATTTCTCCACAATATTGATTTTGAAAATACAATTAATTATTCTAATTCCATTTCGTATATTTTTATCGGTATTCGTAGTACGTGATATATCCCTATTGTCGCCACCGTAATTTCTTAGATTTATCTATAGTTTCAGCATTGTCCAGAGTTGAGTCTCTTCCAAGATTGGTTGATCAAATAAAGCAATTAACGGAACCTTATTAACCCATTGTGACAGAATAATGAACACGACTTGCCCCGCGTAACCCCATATTGTACAAACTACAAGTCACACTCAACATTGATGGTTTGCAGGTTTAAAAAAACTAGAAAATGGCAGCCAAATTTTGTAATATCAAAGGACTAAAATTAAAAACGTCGACACATTTCTCTTCTACCGTGAAATCTTGCCGTTAAAATTTACAAAATCACTAATTTAATACAAAATAAAATTAAAAACACATAAAAACAATTATAAAACTAGGAACTAGGTAATCAGATAAGAGACTTAGAAACGTATTTTTAAAAAAGTTCCAAAACACAAGTTTAGGTTAAGGCTTGTAAGATAACTCGGAAAGCTTTAAGCCGGATTAAGGATAGGAAGATTGCATGCCTCCAACTGGAGCTCAATCACAGATGGCTATCGACATGCTAAAAAACGTGCTAAGTATTTGAGCGATCACCACGAACAATCATGAACACGCTGAAGTTAAAGCGGTCGCGTTGCAAAACGAAATTCAACTTCGGTCAGTTCAAGAGGATTGGTTGAATCTCGCACAGGAACTTATCTATGGCGTTTTGCAACGCGACCGCTTTTACTTCAGCGTGTTCATGATTGTTCGTGGTGATTGCTCAAATACTTAGCACGTTTTTTAGCATGTCGATAGCCATCTGTGATTGAGCTCCTGGTCTTATTACATTTCATAGAGCTTTATATCGACTGCGCTAACTTTCACCAGTCCGTACAATAAAAGCTTTGCTACTTCTGTATATCTTCTTACAATGATCAACCAAACAAATGGATGGTCCCTATTAAAAATGTCGGCTCTGCAAAATGACTTCTTTTGAGTAGAGCAGTTCAAAGTTAGTTTTACCAACACTGTTGCTGTTGCATGGACAAAGTTATTACTACCGAAAATATAAGCCTAGAAACTAAATAACATGATTTTCAATCAAATAAATTATTGTATACCATGTAACTTTTTATTGCAATAAGTAAAAATTGATCAAAATGTATATCCGACATTGTTCAAAGGTACCATTAAAATCGTCTCTGAAATAACCTGGTATTATATTTAAGGTGATTCTAAATGAAAATATGTAACTAATCATCCACAGATGGCGCTTTTATAATTTTTTATTAAAAATTCCATTTTTACGTTTATTTTCTATGGAAATTTTACAAAACTTGGTTTGCGGAAACTTTACACTATATTGATTATAATAACAAAAAATAAGATGAATAATTTTTTGTTTTGTACGGCATTTTGTGAAAAGGACATAAATTATAAAGTTTCCACAAACCAAGTTTTGCAAAATTTCCATTGAAAATAAATGTAAAAATGGAATTTTTAATAAAAAATTATAAAAGCGCCATCTGTGGATAATTAATTTTATATTTTCGTTTAGAATCACCTTAATTTCACAGTTGAAGAGGAAACGTGGGTGACTTTTCTCCATACAAACATACTCTCGTATTTTCTCCCTGGATTACAGCACTACAGCGTTGATTTTTTGACACGCTATAGATATTTACCATTGGCGTGTCTCTATTATTTTGTTTTTTTGATAAATTGTTTCTTACGGGAGCTAAGACAAGGACAAGAAAAATTACTGATAGAAAAAATGGCTACTGCTACTACTACTACCATCCCGCCATTTCCCCGTAGGGGTAGGCAGAGAGAATGGACCACCACACACGTCTATCCTGGCATACATTCCTAGCTTCTTCCACATTCATACATCTTGTCAGATAATGCCCTTTGGTTCTGTCTGCTTTTGACATGACCAGACTTAAGATTTTAGTTTATCTGATCATGCCACGTCTTCCTTGGTCGTCCTCATCTCACGTTGCCGTTCATTTTCACCATATATACTTGTTTTACCATTCTTTCGTCGTTAATTCGTTCTACGTGACCAAACCATCTCAGAGACCCTTTCTTAATCTTATCAATTATACTTGACTCAGATTTACACTCTCGCCTGATTTCATCATTCGTAACCCTGTCATACATTGATTTCCCACACATTCGTTTAAGAGATCGCATTTCAACCGCGTTCACTCGGCTTTCATCCTTCCTCTGCCAGTTCCATGTTTCACTTCCATACATAAGTTTTGGGACTAAAACTCCGTTGTGCACTGCAAGTTTAGCTTCGATTGACAAATATTTTTATTAGAAAGAAAAAATGGGATTCTGATTAACTTTCTTAAAAAAAGCAACCAAATCTGCGAAACGTCGACTTTCGATTTTAGTAAGGAAAAATCAGTCCGACGTGCAGTTGTCTGTTTCGCACAGTATCTAGGCATCTGCGAGACATATATATTCATTAAACTTCTCTTCCACGCATATCTTCTAAAGAAGACGTAACCGTATATTTTTCAAAGATTTAAATATTGTTTGATTAAAATAAATCACTAAATGTCTCTGTGCACAATTCGCAAAGCTAAAAATCATGTTTATTGGATTATGACACTATGAAAATTCCTGTATACTATTATGACGTCCATCTTGTTTTTGTAAGTTCGGGTTTTAGGCAACAGATGGTGTTAGTACAGATGTCATTCTCGGTTATTTAAAAAAGGACTTCATTGTTATAAAAACCAGAGTTAATCCAGAAAGATAATTTATGTAAAATTGTTGCATAAGAATTTTATGTTAAGTCTCTTAATCTGATTGTTTTCGGTGAGTAGATATATTGGAACAGTGGAAAATAACATTTCTAAGATGTAGACCTTTTTAAATAGATATATTAGGTGTTAACATAAGTCGTGTCCGTTTTTTCCAAATTTAAAAATGAGCATAAAAAGTAAAACAAAATGGTAAAGGTTTATACACCATTTGAAATAATTTTTTCTGATCTAAAAGATATTGTTTGTTTTTACGTTGTATAAATTATTTTATTTGATCACAAGCCTTCCAAATGGAATGTAAAGCAAACGAAAGTGAGCATTTTCAACACCTCATTCTGTTCGCCTTCAATCGAGTTCAAAATACTGGGGACGTGTTTTCAGCTCGGTGGCTACTCTCGGATAAAAATCCTGAAAAATAAAATCGAGTGGAGAAAAGCCTGGATCGTAATGTAGTAGTAGATATGTTGTCGGCCTCGTGGTGTAATAGGCAGCGCGTTTGCCTTCCAAGCTAGAGGTCTCCGGTCCAATTCCCGACATGGGTGATATGAAAGATTTTAAAAGGGTGTTTTTACATTAGAATATTACATAGTCCCTGGACTGGTATCTGAAGCGTAAGACTGATCATCTTACTTTCGTGCAACAAAAATGATCAAGATGCGCTGCGATTGATGTACCAATGCAGTGCCCTATGCACCATTAGGTGCGAAAAGGGAATGATGAGTAGATGTGTTTGCCTACAATGCCTAAGGTCCTGAGTTCGATTCGTGGGAAGATCAAAGTGAAATATTTATTTCCATGGTGGTTTTACACTGCCATATTTCACTGTCCCTGGATTGGCAACTGAAGCGTAAGACTGATCACCTTATTCTTTCTGTAACACTCATCAGGATTATGGTTCTAATTCACATACAGAACAGAATTCTTTGGGAAGGTTAAGCACTACAGAAAACTAAATTGAAAAGATCTTGTCATAAATATAGCACATTATAAATTGTCACAATGCTTATTACTATCTCAAACTAAAGACTAGTCTTTTCCACTATTCCAATAAATCTTTACAGTAAAATAATACGAAATCATAAGTTTGATGATGTTTTTCTGGATTGTTAAGGAGTATGCTGCTCGCACTTCCAATTGACGTTTCAGACAGTACTCTGTCATCGGCTCGGAGAGAGAACGCTTAGTCAACGGGAGCGAACAGCACACGGGATAACAACCCAGCGGAACACCGCGTAAAGCCGTGAACAACATAAGTGGTAAGAAACACTAAAACGACATTCTCCAATCTACTGACTGACCACAAGGGGATGCAGGGCAAGGTCCCGGCACTAGAGGTCCACGTAGGTAGGCTCCTGGGGCGAGCCCAGAACCGTGGGGGGGCCGCCCGCCCCCCGGAGGAGGCCTAGGGCTCCTCCTCCCACGGCCGCTGATACGAGGACTCCGCTTGATTCCGGACTGAGTTACATTATCATCAATCCATGCCGACGTTAAGGTCCATCGTACAATACCACGACGACGTTTTGTTTCATCATATCATCATTTAGTTCCACCGTTATATCATCGATTACATGACGATGTTTTGTTCCGTTGTTATATCATCATAACATGAGGATGTTAAGTTCCATCATCATAATATTGTTCCATAATCATATGATGATATTGTTTTTTCATTATTAAATCATCATTTCGAGATGATGGAGATATATTATTAAGTTTTAATACCAATTGCATTGTAATTTATTTATTTTTTCAAAATGATTTTATCCATTTTGGTCATTATTCCCAACGATTCATTCAATTTTGGTAGTAATTCACAACAGATCATTCATTATTTGTAATGATTTTGAATAATTCGCAATCAATCAGTTCATTATTAATGGTTAATCCAAATGTTTCATTAATTTTTGGAACAATTCACATTCAACCAATCAATTTTTAGCGAGTATTTCCATTTACCAATAAATTTTGTTGATAATTCACAAGAGATCATTGGTAGTTTTTTCAATCATTATAAATTTGTAGCAATTTGCATCGAATCATTTCAGTCAAATCAAACACGGATTTAAAATCATATTATCGTTTTCAAGGGATCATTTTGTGTTTTAGAGACATTTTGGATTTGATTTCACATTTGTTGGGTGTTATCGCAAATGTTTAAGTCCAGAAGAGTTGTCGATTCAATGCGAGCGATCGAAGACAATCCATCGGAGAAGCAGCAATCATAATCATGAGAGAACATTACATTATTCAACAGAATTTGACAAATTACAGTCATGGAAATTAAAAACGAACAAAAAACACGTAACTTTGAAACCTGGTGTCAATGGTATAAAACAAAGATAAAAATTCTAAATACAAGTGTGTTTTGTGGTTTGAAATGAACTCAGAAAATATGTCAACAGCATGAACAGACAGAAGAACTTTTAGAATAATTTTGACTCTACTAAATTTTAAAATTCTTTCAAGTAATTATGATTGCTGATTCTCTTAATATTTTTTCTCGGTTTTCAGTACAAAAGTGACGAATTAATAGCATATTCTAAATATAATTGTGGTCTAATTCTTCAATATCAAATAATCTAATTGAATCTACCACGATTTAAGTTAATTTAATGTACATCTTGATTTCTACTTTAAAAAATCTTCTAATCTTCATTTAAAACAACGGAAATATGCAATTTTTGGTCTAGCGTTCTGTTCCAAGTGAAAAGACACATTTTCTGATTGTGTTGTTTTTATTTTGTTTATTTTTACTTCTTGTTTTGTTTTTAGCAATAAGGTGTCTATAACAAGAATTTGAGTGTGTTTTGTATATTATATAATTGACACGAGCTTTCAAAGTACAAATGAATAACAAATTAAAAACAAATGAAAAACATACACCGATTTAAATAAAACAAAATTATAAGACAAAACAAAAGAATATATAAAAAGATAAAAATAAAGTTATTATAAAAATAAATTCAGTCTTTCCACATAGAAACAATACATAGACACCAAAAATCATATTAAAACTAACTTATGTAACTAAAATACTTAAATTTAAAGCTAAAAAATATTTTTACTTTTGTCAAATCAAACACAATTATTGTATTTTCAAAATATGAGTTTTAAAGTTAAATTAATTACTAAAGTTAGCATTTTTCAAAAAGTGATAAAAATCTTTAATATTTTGAATCATTGTTTTAAACCACTTCAATAAAGTATTAAAACCTAGTGCTTTGTAGTAACAAAACACCGAAATAACATTTCAATAATCGCAAATTTGTATTTATTTGTGGTTTAAAACAAATAAATATTTCTAACTGGAAAATTGAAAACAAATAATAATGTAAAAAATTCTAACTACAAATGAAATAGTAATAATCTGTGATAGTTTACCTGCAAGGCTTACACCACTGACTTTGTTGGTCCAAACCATATCGTGCTCTGCATTTTTTCAAATTGTTACCTAAAAAGTCGAAGAAATCATTACAACATTTGTAGAAAACGTGATAAATTTTTAAAAATTATAATGTTTACACCACTAAATGTGATCGATCGTTCATTAAAAGAAGCTAAATTGCTAACATTGATTTACACCACAACTGGTTTTGAAACACCAATTTATGACTTTGTATAGACTTTTACGTGGTATATTTATATAGACACAACTATTAACACATTATTTACAGTAATTTATTTATCCTTTTTGCATAATATAAAAAGGTGTTGGAAGACAAAAGCGTTTGTCATTATCAACAAACAAAGATTTGTCATTGGAATTTGTACTTTCAATACGGATTTCTTTATTTGACACCAATCTATTTTATAAATTTAAAATTATTTGTTTTATACCACTATGTAAACAATAAGCTTTAGTAAAAAAACAATGTGATTTAAGAACTGAAATAATGTGGTATGGAACCATTTTAAATAAACGATTACGCCATTAAAAAAAGTTGTGGTGAAAATGTGAAACCGTGGTTTTCAAAAAAATAGAGCCACGTTAAAACTTTGTTTTAAAAAGTAAAATAAATGAAATTTGAATTCAGATGCTAAAATAAGAACTAATTATGTAATTACATTACTACATAAAATATTTTTAATGTTTTAAAACCTATTTCAGTATTAAAAAAGCATTATAATCAAGTAAAGTTGTAATGAAAATGTATTTTTTTATGGTGTAAAATACTTTAATATCATTATTAAAGTATTTCACGCCATCGAAAACTTAAATAACAAACATATATTTATGACTGCAAATTGATAGTAAAATGCTTTTTTAATATGGAATTCATATTTTAAAAATAAATATCTAAATCAAAGGGCTTTTATTTCAAATGATTTATTGAAGAAATATTTCGTTTACAATTTAAAATTTTATCACTGATTTTAAAGTAACTTTTAAAATAAATATTTCATGTCAACTTTGTCGGGAATCGAACCCGAGACCTCTTGCATGGTAAGCAAACGTGGTAACCACTAAAAATAAAATCACCCCCCTTTCCGCATCGAGTGGTACACGGGGCACTTAATTGGTAAACCAAATTAAGTATTGGGCATAGAATAAAGAATGGTCCAGAAGGAGCGTAGAATCACATTTGAATACATCGGACTGTGTCCAAAAAAAACCCCCGCTTTGCCCCAATTTCACCGCGCGCATGCGTGAGTCGCCGCGTAATGTTGCCAGATCGAAAAATATAATCATAACACAAATGTAAGATATATATTTTTTTAAAAGCAATTTGTTGATTTCTCTAAAATTTTAATGTGCACGCGGAAATATTGATTGACACAACAGAGTAGATAAGTAAAGGGTCATTTGATAAAAGTAATTTAATTAATGAACTTTGAAATTTAAAAATAAAACAAATTTTATTTGACATAAAACGGATATTTTTATGTCATGTTATTTGATGTTTTAAAGATAATGTCGGTAAAATGTCCACCACGGCGTTGTTTAATCCGAGTGGTCAAATTTCCATTAGTTCTCTCATTAGATGAGCAAAGTAGCGTAAACATTTTGACTACCCTGGCAACACTAACAAAATCTCCATTTTGTTTTCTTTGTCAATCTAACAGATGGAAAAATAGTTCAATTTTTAAGCAACGTATTTGCTACTTACACATTAAATGTGATCCCATCCTGTTTCTTTAAGATCCCATCAGTATTTCTACACTTTAAAACGACACAATACGGCACAGTTGAATTCAAATCGGGAGTTGCGTACTGAGCGACGTCTATAATAAACTAATGGGTCAAAACGTCAAACTACTCCTTTAAGAGTAGTTTATTCGGCTTCTGTTTGATGCGCGTCTGCGGTTTCTGAACTGTTCTTAATTCTATGGTATTAGGCTACAGGTGCCAGACCAGGAACAATAAAATATTGCAGTTTAAACAAACTGTAAAATATTTTTTTAAGTCCACCCCGTTAGGAATCGAACCCAGGAATTCAAGAGTGGTAGGCGAGCGCTTTAACCACTAAACAACGAGGCGAACTTATCTCCAATCGATTTGTTTAATTCGATATCACTGTTTTTATTTTTTAAATGTAAATATTCACGTTCTAAAGAATTAGGCAATCATTTTAAATTTTGAAAGATTTTTATCTACACGTGTTAGAAATTTATTGGAATCTTGTTGTGATAGAGCGATATTTGAACTTCAGGCTTCTCATCCGCAGTCCAAGACGCTACCACGGGACCACAAACCATTCATAATAATATACCTACAAATTCTTGTTAATTACGTCAGTTTAAAGATGTCCGTTGCGCGGCGAAAACATGAATTAAAATCCTTTTCAAAGTCACAAATAACAATTCTTCAATAAAACATTTAAAATCAATCTTCGAATAAATACAAAAAAATATCGATAATGTATTATGTAAATATAAGTCTTTATCTCGTTTGAATGCAATATTATCATTATGGATAACTTATACAGCGATATTTTCGCAAGTAAAGTGAATTATTATATATTTAAAATATTGTGTATTAAATTGGATGCGTGATATAACTTTAAAAAGTTAGGCTTTTGGAATGGGTATTCATTTGTTTATTTGAGACACCACTATTGTTCCAATGAAAAAAATAACATTTATATTTGTTAAAAAAAACACAACAAAGAACACAAATTAAAGATTTTACTACGTATTTGTATGATATTTACAGTTAAAATAAGTTACCGAAATAGTTATATTTGATAACCATTTCAAATCAACCAAGAAATCAATGATTGATATAAATTTCAACCAAGATATTCAATGATCGATTTTAATTTCAACCAAAATATTCAATGATCAAAATTTATTTAATATAAAATAAATATTTTTTTGCCCAAATACTTAAATTTTGGGACCATTTCCTTTTAGTCATTAATAACTGGGTTAGAAAATGAGAAACAAGTTGTGGTAGAACGGGGTTTGAACCTCGGAACTTCTGTTCCGGAACCCGCGAAACAATCAGCAAATTCAACCAAAATGTCTAATGATCTTATTTCATCCGAGATATTCCATGATCAATATTCTACTGTAGTTTATAAAATGTCCCAGTTAGAACGCCGAATTCAACTGTAGCATAACATTTACTGATTCTACAGGGTGTTCTTTAAGCCCTGTCACATCCGAAACCACAATGATCAGTATGGGTAAGAAGACGTATTAAAAAAAATATTTAGAACAAAGAAATTTTTTTAAAGTAAAATATTAAAAAACACAAATGGTTGCTTACTTCTGCAGGGGAGAAGTGAGAGGAGCACGGTGTAGTCAGACTCCCCCATCCCCCTCCTCGTTTCTCCCTTGCAGAAGTAAGCAACTATTTGCTTTTTTTGATATTTTATTTTTAAAATTTTTATTCGTTTTAAAAAAATATTTAAATGTGTCAATATGTCTGCTTGCTCATACTGACCATCGTGGTTTCGGATGTGACAGGGTTTAATGAACACCCTGTATATTTAAAATTAAAGGTTTGGAAACAAAAAAAATAATTCGTTTTATGCCATAATCAAATTCGGCGTATTATCTGTGACAATATTGAGCCCATTACTGGTGAAATGAACCAACTGACAATTTGGTCAAACTTTTATATTCAAAGTTTTAACTCTATTATCTTTTTGCCTTTTTTAGATGTTTTACTGTTTTGAGATTTTTAATCGACGTGGATGTTTCGTACACAAAAAACCAGGAAAAAAGCTTTTTTGGATCGCAGAAATGGATCGCAAAAATTGGATCGCAAAAAGGGACCACAGAGAGTGTTTACGTCACCTTAAATATGTGGGTTCACTTCACGCATAATGGGCGCAATTATGATTAAGTAAATCTAAAAAAATTCATGCAGGTTAGTCAATAATCTATCTACCATCCACCATAGATAGCATGCAGAGGGATATAAAAAAGGGAAAAATGGGGAAAAGGCATACAGACAAATAATGTAATAAATAGGTTTGGTAAATAGTTTAAAACAATCGATTTTCAAGTTCTACACTACAAATAATATAAGTTCAATTAAATTTACTTACAAATGAAACAAAAAATGATTACAATAAATTAAAAACTAAAAATACATTGATATTATTAAAAAATCTTTGTATTTTAAGCAAGAAGCAGAATAGGTTCAGTGTGTTGGAACAAATGACGTAGATATATTTTTTAATTATGGCCAGCTCAAAATAAACAGAAGATAAGCAAAATTATATATTACAGTATTCAATAATGATTATGTTTAAAAAATGGTTTAGCAATGTCGGCAGCCGACCGAAATAAGAAAAAAAACGGCGGAAAAATTCAAATGTATGCAGTGAAAAGAAAAATTGGATTCAAGGTTGTTGGGAAAATTAAGTTTTTTTTAAAAATTAAAATAAATTCTATCGTTTTAATCATTTTACCCGAATATTTTAATTTTTATAGCCATTTTTTACGAGTTGTAAAAAACTCCCTATTAGAAAATGGAAATCAAGTTGGGGTAGAAAGGGGTTCGAACCTCGGACCTTTGATCCGTGTGTCCGCAATACTAGCCACGGTATTTCAACCAAGATATTCAATGATCGATATCAATTTCAACCGAGATATTCAATAATCGATATTAATTTCAACCAAGATATTCAATGATCGGTATTAATTTCAACCAAGATATTCGATGATCGACATCAATTTCAACCAAGATATTCAATGATCGATATCAATTTCAACCAAGATATTCAATGATCGACATCAATTTCAACCAAGATATTCAATGATCAATATTAATTTCAACCGAGATATTCAATAATCGATATTAATTTCAACCAAGATATTCGATGATCGATATTAATTTAAATAAAAAAATATTTAATATTGTCCCTCGTACTTTACGAGAGAAATAAAAGACGAATGATAATAAAACCACGAATTTGGAATTACAAGTGACCGGTTTCATCACTTTCGCGGCATCTTCAAGGCTGGTATATTGATTATAAAATGAAATGGAAATGTACATTTTTTGGGTGATCCCATGTTCATTGGCTTCGTTCCGACTTTTCGGCTACCATTACAGGAGCTATCTTCAGGGTAAACTGTGTGTTCCCGCACAACAAAGGGCACTGGGCCGACGAACAGTCAGCAGTGGACGTCCAGGACGTCGAGAACCTGATACCTTGCAAAGCAGGCAAGCGTGGTTAAGGCTCTCAAGAGGCATCCGCAGTATATGGCCTAGCCAACAGTATCGCCTCCGCTTGAGCCGCGTCCGTTCTCTAATTACTTCATTCCTCATAAAGTCAAACCACCGCACACCCAAGATTCTTCTGAGACGCTTTTCTCAAAATTCTGAATTTTGCTGTTTTGGGCTCTAGTGAGGTGCCACGATTCGCATCCGTAGAGGAGAATAGGTGTTACGCTGGCATTAATTATTTGTCCTTGCTGTTTTTGCATAAATATGTTTAATTTTATGATGAAGATACCAGTTGAAGATGTCGCGGAGGCGACAAAACACGTCGCTGGTTATTCCAAATTTGCGTCACCCGAATTTAATTTCTATAATAAATTTAAATGTTGGGAAAATCCAGCAAGCCGACGCGTTTCTTGACAACTCCGCGGCCTCGATTATAATGGAAAATTAAAAGAGTTATCTTCAATCGTCTAAAACAGTGGTGTCCAACCGAATTTGCACCAAGAGCTACCTTAAAACCATTGCCATCTTCCCGGGCACAGCCTAGTTTCACTTCAATCTTAACTTTTCAAGGCCCGTTTTACTCATCCTACATTATGTATTCTACTGATGTAGACTGATATTTATATATAATTAATAAAATGAATAAAATAAATTTATACAGTCAGGTAAAATAAAAGAATTTTTTATTTTGCAACGCCATAATCTTGAAGCAGAATGCAGGAAAGATGGAATATCCTTAACAGATATCCACACTGTAGTTAAAAGTAGTTATCACGCGCCATTGTTCTTGGACTTTGCAACAATAGTGGTTGGACTCATAAAGGTAATAAACCAAAATCAGTGATCGAACATCCCATTTCCAAGACAAACAAAAACGATTTTTTCCGAGTATCTTAGCCTTGTAAATGACACGTAAGGCTACTAAATACAGGGGTCCAAATATATATATGTATATAAAAATAAAAAAAAACGTCATAATAAAGCACATTCGTTTTATATACAGAAAACATACAGAAAAAATATTTTAATGTCATATTTGACTATGGTCGAACTTGGTTATTATTATTATGGATAACTTATATAGCGCCATTTTCGTAATAAAATACCTCAAGGGCACTTTACATAGTGATTCTATTGTTAAATTAATTTAATTGAAGCTTTTAAATTTGTAATTTAATTAAAACAATTTATTTTGTTGTCACATGCTACGGATTTATTCAAATGATTTAGAGAACCAGTGGGTTTTAAGTTTTTTACGAAACATCACTTCACTTTCACAGCCTCGCACCTCTGCTGGGAGAGCATTCCATGCCATAGGGCCTGCGACCGCAAATGCGCGTTCACTAAATTTAGTGCGCTGTTTGCGTAGAGGTATAATAACTTTTCCTCTCGCCGTAGACGTAGCTGATCTAATCGCGAGACGCCTGTCAGCTAGTTCATCTGGAATGCATAGTTCCCTTAGATGTTCCGGAGCAGAGTTGTGCAGTGACTTATACATAAGCCAACAGAGTTTGTATTCGACCCTCTGTGGAAACTGTGGTTAATACGAGGAAGATGGGACCACTTGAATTTGCTCGTTATAAGCGTTACTCGTTATACCAGAGAAAAGTTTTATTATACAATCGCTATTGCACATTGTCACTAAGTAAACAAGTAAATACATATGTGTACATATAATTCATTCAGAATTTTTTACAGGATTATGTTTTAAGTGATCTGGTCTAGAACTCATTTGATATCACCCACTTGTAATGTTTATTGTGTATTGAAATAAGCCTAGAATTTAAAAAATCTAAAAAAAACAGGGTGAAAACCCCCGAAACAAGCATGTCATTCATAAACTACAAAAGCAGCTGCTGCATTGACATGTTTTCATACTTTTAAACTACTTTTAATTACTTATATTGTATATGTGTCATTAATTTTGAAGATGTTTTTAAATTGACTTAAATTTATTTTCTTATTTAAAGATTCTTCTCATCGTTTCTTTGAATCCCTTAAAGTATGTATGTGTATATTTATGTTTTTCCTTTTTTAAAAAATGTTATTATTATTTTATTTTATTTTTTCATGTGAGCATGTTTTTCATTCTTTATTTTAATTCTTAGCTTTTAATTACTTTTACAAATTTCCTTCATTTTTTTTACTTTGATTTAAATTTTCAAACAACTTCTATTTATGTTTTTTTCCTTCTCTTTTTTGTACTTTAATTAATAACCTTACATAAAATTACTTTATAATATGGAAACTTCACTGGTCCATTAGAGTTAAGTCTAATTGTGTAAAATATAAAACTATGTAACTGTACTGTATGTTTCCTAAATAAAAGAAAATAAAAATAAAAAGCAGCTGTAAATTGTAACAATGTGCCGAACCGGCACTTACTAAGTTCACAAAGCTTGGATTTTTTTAAAACCATGTGTGTTCATTTTTTAATATTGTCTGCAAAAATCCAATTAGGTACTTAGACACTTATACCCGTATGCAGAGACAAAACTTAAGGTGAGGAAAGTACATTCTAATTTCAAATGCAGAGAATAACCCGAAGGTTATAGCTCGTTATAATAGTGAATAATTGAACGAAGAAAACCATGAACTAAAATGTCAACTAATGTTTCCTAGTTACATCCGAGATCTCGCTATTTCCGTGATCGTTATAACCGAGTTCGACTGTATTTACATTTTCGGATAATTTCCTAAAATCCGGTTGCTCCGATGTGCATGCCAAAATGATGTTGTTTTTACATGCTCGTCAGTCAACATGTTGCTGTGTTTGTTTTTGATTATTTTCAATTGGGAGAAATTCTATCCATCTTTTTGTTTGCGGGCGCCTAAAATATGGGTCGCGGGCTACCAGGCGCCCGCGAACTACCGGTTGGAGACCACTGAGACTTTATAGACATAAATTAGGATCGAATTTTCTTTCTGTACGAAAATGTGTCGATTCTGGTATGAAAATTTTAAGTTCTTCGACATAAAATGACACATGTTTTAAAAAAAATACAATCTACTTTTACATATTTAGTTAATCTTATAACTGAAACACTCCAAAAAAGAGACTATAGTCCTTAAAATGTAACATAATTCGAATGACAGTTGTCAGAAAAAGTGACGACATAACTTTGTAGTAACAACAAAGGAGTTATTTATATTGACACACGAAAAATCATTTGTATCTGGCGTGTTAATTTATTTTTTTATTACAATGCTTGAAACATAAATCAACATTAATATATAAAATCAGCTTTAAAACAAAAAAAAAAACTAAAATAAACATAATTATTAACGACGTTCTTACAAGGTTACATCATTTTGCAAAAACGTTACAGATGGGACAAATTGATCTATGTAAATTGGTCGAATAAAAAAATAATTAATTTGATTTTGTTCATGAAAAAAGTATAAATGTCTCATTTTTTGGTGAATAATTGTGTTAAACACACTATAATAGGCTTGTTTTTGCGTTTTTTATATCAATTTTTGGAAACAGAGTTTCATGATTGCGTGAAATAACTGACAAAATCGATTTGATCAGTGATTAGTAATTTCCCATCACTAATGAAATTAGTTTGACAGCTGTCATTCTAATCAAGCTTTATTTTAAGGACTATAGCTATTGTGCTTGGAGAGTGACTTACACTGTTATAGTTATTTATTAATTTGAAGTTATGTAATTTCGAACAAAAACGAGAAAAAAAAAATGAAATAAAGAGAAAAACATAAAGTATTAAAACAGTAATACTAATTTTAATAGAAAGCTGTTTTTACGCGGGTTAATGATTTTTTTCAGATAAACGTCGTTTTGCGCCCGTTCGATTTACGCCGATTTACAATTACGCCGGTTCGTGCCGGCGTGGGATTCCCCGGTTTGGCCGATATCAGACGACAGTAGGCGCCGCGATTCTAATAGCAGACACACTTTTACACGTTGTTTTATTATATTACCGTGTACGCAAGCAGCCTATTGTGTGTGTGAAATTGTTTCCGAGTTAGTTTTCGTTTTGTTTTTAAGAAAAATAAAAACGTACGATTATATTTTTTATTTTATTATTATTAAAAATAAAATAATATTCAAATATTTGTAGTTTATGCTATGATTCTGCAAGAAAAGAAGCAACAATCAAAGCAAATGAAATTGGATACTTTTTAAAAAAAAGTGTAAGAATTTAATTTAGTACCGACGGACTGGTGAGTTAGTATTTATTGTAAAAAAAAATATTATTTATAACAAGAGATTATTATTTATTTTGTAAACGAATTTAAACTGTATTTTTAAATACATTTATAATTTATTTAAAATAAATATAGGATATGTATTAAATAAACATGTTAGATTGTTTAAATTTATTCCAACAAAGAGGTAAAACATTATTCAGAAGAGAATGTGAAGTCTAGGCATTTGCAGGGCTTATGACCTGTCATTGGCTGGTTTAAGTGGCCACTTTACACACTGTGTAACATTCACCACTCTACCCATGTTTAAACATCCACATTTCCTCAACTCTTTCATCTGTTGACTTTTGTGAAGTAAAGGAGCTGAAACCTTTATCATGCGGGTGAGATTCATCCGGCTGAACCAAATCACCTACCAGGCAACGCCTGAAAACAATTTTCCAATTAGATTGTTCTTAGAATTTTGACACGGGACCTAAACTTATATCTTCCATTATATTTGTGTTCATTTAACGCCGGTGTCTCTCGGAACGGAACCCTGGCGCAAAACGACGTTTACCTGTATTTATAAAATTTTCAATTTCTACAAAGTATATATTTGATTTTATTTCATTGACATACATTAAAAGTATAGTAAAATCGCGGTATTCAGTTTAAACACTCTCCTGAAAAAATGCTGGTCCGTGACATTTAGGGTTTTCAAAACAAGTTTTTCAATTGAAGATAACTCCCCTTTGTAATAAGAGCCCTGGGGTGGTGTTCTGAACGCAAAAGCGCGCGTGGAAAACGTATTTTCAACGCGAATTTACGTACTAAATACACGCTAACAGAGCGATCTCATCGCGCGCAATTCCGTTCAGAATACCAGCCCTGGGGGGCATTTACAAACACTATATTCACCGGTACATCTCTAGACGGTACAAATAAAAATCGATATTTATGTACGAAAGTTTGAAAAATCCAGAAATGTCGCAATTAAAAAATATTTCTTAAATCTTTTCGATAGTGATAATTATTAATATAGTTTATATAAGATGGTGTTTTACGTTTCTTATACAATAATGTTTTCTTTTTATTTCGGATGTATTAATTTGTATGATATTATATATTTTCAAAAATATGTTTTTTATTATGTACGGTTCCAAATGAATTTCTAATAACTCCTGGGAGTAAAATATGTCATTTTTGTATTATATGTTTTATAAATAATAAAAAAAATAAAAAACAAAATAAAGTTGTGTGAAAGTTCAAAGCGTCTTCGTCGGTAATCTGTAATAGGGAAATATCACGTTTTATTTTTAAAAAAATAAGGGGCTATGAAATACTGTGGAATAAAAAAAATGTACTTATTAGAAGCATAAAAATCTTTTTAAATTTCCGCGAAAACGGTTCATTGCATTAGCCACGCCCCTGATACGTTACGGTTCTGTTAAATTTTGATCTTCGTTCGTGACCGTTTAAATTCAAATAAAATACCGTCACGAATTTTGACGTCACAATCGTCAAGGGCAAACTCGTGTTTTTGTAGATATATTTTTTAACAATTTTTTTTTATTATGTATGAAAACTCACAATCAATAGATTTTTAAAACATTATTAATTTTTCTAAGTCCATTTTACACGTTTTTATCGGTATTCGTAGTATGTGATATTTCCCTATTAAACCAGTTTAGAAAATTCGGTAGTCAGATGGCAGAAGGGACCATCTGTATTTTTGTCTATGTTTTAGTTTTCAAAAGTTTTAATTAATATTTATTACACGCAGATTTTTTTTTTTTAATCAGCGTCATTTAGAATGGTAATTTATTATTAAAATGCAACGCTAAAATATTTGAGTTTGTGGATTAAAGTCTTGAAATTGAGACGTATTTCAGCTCTCCTGAACATTTTTGAAAATTACGGATGGTCCCTTCTGCCATCTGACTACCGAATTGTATAAATATTTCATTTTTCATACAGAAAACTAAATTTTACTTTGAAGATAATATTGAAGATAAACGTCAACTTCCCATTGTAATACGGGCCCTGGAAACGATAATGATTTCAGTCCGTAGCATATTAAAAATACAGTAAAAATTGCCTAATTTTATAATATATTTTTTTTCTTGCTAAAAACATTGCTTTTTCTATCATATTTGTCGTAATTTGTATTTGTTTCAATATCTACAGTACTATTTATCTAAAATACAGAACCAGCCGATGTTGCTGTACTATCAAAATATGACACGCATTCAAAAGATACATTTTTAGCTTTTATTTGCTAATTGCGGGTTTCTTACACTCTCCGTAATTTGACGCCGATAAAGCTAGGGTTTCCTAGGACAGCGGTGCCCGTATTTTAACGGCCGTAGTGAACGGTGATGCGGTGGATAACCGCCGTAACGGTGACTAGAGTGTGGTTTCCTAGGAAAACGGTGTTATCAACACCATTTAACACCGTTTCCCTAGGAAACCACTCTCTAGTCGACGTTACGACGGCTATCCACCGCATCACCGTTCACTACGGCCGTTAAAATACGGACACCGCTGTCCTAGGAAACCCTAGCTTAAGTGAGTAATATAAATGAACTAAGCCGAAAAGTTCGAAGTAGTGTAGGATAAGTCAGAAAGATGCATTTGACTTTTTCCCGAAGTGCCGAATTTTCAAGCATACGTTAGATAATGTTAGTAAAAGTAATTTTTCGTTTTTACTAGTACATTTGTCGTAATGGGTGTAAAATTTATTAACGAAATGTAAAAAATATTATTTTGAACAACAGAGTATGAATGATGTTTATATTATTTTTGTAAAATTAATGTAATAATTCGTAAAAAATAAATTTTCAAATTAAAAAAAAAAACAAAAAAAAAACTATTCACAGCAGAACTAGAGTCTATCATATTGCCTAGCACCATTGTTTTAATAATGTCTCTTAAACATTACTCTATAAAAAAATGATCATATTTGCGTATAAAAATATTTAGTAATTGATTTTTTAATTTTTTTGCTAATTGAGGGCACCGGAAGCAAAGATAGCACCTCCAAAAAAAATAATATTTTGTTATGTCATTCTGTAGTTAATCAACTTAATTTTTATAAAAAACATTAGTTGAGTTGCAAATGTACGAGTAGTTTAAAATCATACTTCCGATGGTATGTTTGGAAGCATAGCAATATCCATCAGCTATTTTATTCGACCAATGACAGGCTTGAGATTTAAATTTTTAAAATGGCCGTGCCATACAAATATTCAAAAAGTTTTTTGAATTCGTGTTTCTATTAAAACTAATTTATTAGTATCTTAAAGTTTAAGTTCAGAGAAAATAACTCTCTTTGGCATTAGTGTAGCAGTTTTTATTATTTTTCTCGAAAACACCAAAGCGGGAGTTTGCTTTCTTTGCTTCCAATGCCCTCAATTATAAGTAGCAAAAAAAAAGATTTTTAAATTTTGAATTCTCGCAAAAACGATCATTCCATTGGCCACGCCCCTAATACGTCACGATTCATGTTTATTTGTTCCTAGCCATTAAAATTTGTTTAGAACATTATCACGAATCTTGACGTCACAACAACCAAGGCCAAACAAGTCGCGTTTTTCTGGTAACGTATTTTAATTTTTTTTTAAATTACATTTATATCTGAAAACATTTCTCCACAACATCTTTATTTTATTTTATTTTATTTTTTTTTTTTTTTGTATAAATTTTTGTTTTTTTTTTCAATATACGTAAGAGGTAAAACAATTCAAAAAAATAATTTTGAAAAACAATTAATTATTCTACATCCGTTTAATATATTTTTATCGGTATTCGTAGTATGTGATATTTTCTTAATGCTTCAATTATTTATCATCATCATGCCTTTCCCACACCTAATGGTGCTTAGGGCACTGCATTGGTACACCAATCGCAGCGTATCTTGAACCTTTTTGCTCCTGACATTAAGGTAAAATGATCAGTCTTACGCTTCAGGTACCAGTCCGGGGACTATGAAATATTCTAGTGTAAAGACACCCTTTAAAATAAGTATTTCATGTCAGTCGCTACAGAACGTGCTGCTAACCTTTTTCCTATATTCAGGCAGATGAAGAATACAGTTCTGTATATGAAATAAACCCAGAACACAAGACGAGCGTTTTTGACTTTTGACTTTTTTTTTATAATTTTTTTTATTTAAATTTTTCATTGATAAACCCTTTTAACAAAATATTTTTACTTTTAAAATTTACATTCTTCTGTTAATAATAATATTTTTAACATCTTTTCAACATCTTCTATGAGTCTTTTTTTAAATTTTGTCTGGTAGTTTATTGCATAATTTCATTCCCTAGTTTATTAGTCTCGATTGTCCTTTTCTCGATTAAGAAGGTTGTATACGATATTTTTCTGATATTCTCGTATTGTGTCCATGTATACTACAGTTTTTTTCAAGTTTCTATTCTTCGTCTACAATTACATCAGTGGCTAATTTATGAATAAATTTTAACGACAATGTTTGATTATGTCCAAATGCTTGCAGACTGGCTGGATTTCCTCCCTAGGGAGTTGTTCATGTTTAAATTTATTTCAACAGAGAGGGAAAAAATTTTGAGAAGGGAAATGTGGATGTTCAAACGTGGGCAGAATGGTGAATGTTACACAGTGTGTAAAGTGGCCACTTAAACCAGCCAATGACAGGTCATAAGACCTGTAAATGCCTAGACTTCCATATTCCCTTCTCAAAAATTTTTCCCTCTCTGTTGAAATAAACTTAAATTTTAACGATTCTAGTTTAAAGAGTTCAGTTACATTTAATAGTTTAGTTTGTTTAAAAAGTTCTTTAGTTGCTGTCAGATAGCGTAGGTCATATACTAACTTTGATATTTTATTTCGCTGTCTTTGTAGTCTGTTTATGTAATTTTGATTTCCTGTTCCCCATAGTAGTTGCAAATAACATATTTTAGTTTTTACATAGACTACATACATTTTTTTACCTTTTTTGGAACAAAGTTTTTGCTTTAAAAAAAAAGACTCGATAACGTCGCCACTTTGCTAATTAAATTGTTGATATGAATTGTCCGTGTCAATTGTCTGTCTATTGTTAGTCCTAAGTATTTAACATCTTCCATTTCTTATATAAATAAAACACGAGTGATACTTTAATCCACAAATTTGGAATATTTACTTACATATAACTTTGAATTATCTATCCTTACCTCTGTTTTGTATAAATACATTTAACTCTTTAATAAAGATACCAGTCTCGAAGATGTCGCGAAAGCGATGAAACCGGTCACTGGAAATTCCAAATTTGTGGGTTAAAGTATCACTCGTGTTTTATTTGTATAATAAATTACAATGAACTTCCATCAAGAATTTTCACTTACAAACTTAAATGTTTTAGATCTTCAATTTCAGTTAGTCGTTCATTATTTATGTAAGCATCTACTTTATGACATTTTTTTCTAGATTCGAAATGGATAATATTGCATTTTTTTTCATTAAGTGTAAGTAAGTTTGTGTTTATCCATAAGTTAACACAGTCGAGTCTTCCTTTATATCATTGTTTGTTAATACGTCTGTCAGATTTTTATAGAATAGTCCAATGTCGTCAGCATACATAATATTTTTTCTTAATAATAAATAAATAACTCTCGACTCGATATCTGCTCTCAGATACCTTATTCATAAAAATATATTATTCCTTGTTGAGTGGTTGGCGCTTTCGCCTCATTTTCAAAGTTCTGGGTTAGATTCCTGGCAAAGCGAAGTATTGATTTAAAATGTTATTTAAACTGCAATATTCTATTTTTCCTGGACTGGCGCCTGCAGCGTAAGACCGAAGGCGTACCTTCACGTAAAAGATGATCGAAATACGATTATTTGGTTTGCTAACGCAATACCCTATGCACCACTGGGTTCTGAAAGGGGAACGATGATGACGATCAGGTTGATGCGTTTTTTCGGGTAGAAGTTATGGCGTCCTTATTTAAAAATAATAAACACGTAAATTAAAATAAAATTTTATGTTAAAGTAAAGTGGACAGCTTAAAATTATCACTTTTCGAATGCTATGTAATTATGAGGTAATTATTTTAAACTACTGACTAGCGAAGTGCGAGCGCACTTTTATCTCTGCGAAGGGTGGGGGCGAGTTTCCTAATACCGAAAAAGTGCCTAAAAACAGACATACCGAATAATCGGACGAAAATTCTGACGGAAAATAAATTGGAGATTTGCGATAAAAATGCGGTATTATACAAAAGTTCATTTATATATATATTTTTTTAAATTATGTTTTTAAAATGCTGCCGAATATCGTGTCGTTGAAAATTTTGTCGAAAATTCAAACACATCATATTACATTACATTACATATTTTTATTTGTACGAAATATTCCCAATCAGCAAAAGTGATGGTATGAGGGGATATTATATATAATAACAATAGTTTTAATAAAAAAATCGATTTAAAAAAACATCACATATTACTCGTAACAGGGGGCTGTTAGAACTGTTTTATTTAGGTGTTTTTTAAGTACGTATATGTTTTGAATATTTTTAGGTCATAAAAAAGTGAATTGTAAAAATTGATTGCTGTATATACAAAACTGTTTCTTTTTATGTTAGTCCTAGGTTGTTCGCAAGTTAAATAATTTGACGCTCATGTATTTATTTTATATATGTTGTAGTTTATTATATATAAAATTTAATATTCGTCTTTATTTTATTCTTTTTCATCTTAAATATCATTTTTATTTTTTCTGTGTAGATTAATTCCTATAGATCATAATTTCCTTTCCGCACCTAATGGCGCATAGGGAACTGGATTGATACACCAATCGCATATTCACTAACATCAACAGATGAAAGAATTGAAGGAATATAAATGTTCAAATATGGGCAGAATGGTAAATGTTACACAGTGTGTAAAGTAGCCACTTAAACCAGTCAATGACAGGTCATAAGCCTTGAAGATGCCTAGACTTCTGTATTACCTTCTCTAAAATGTTCTTCGTTTCTGTTGTAATTGTACTAAAACTCTTTTAATTGTACTAAGTAACTTATTGCAAATTGGTCGTTCAGACAAAAATAATTTAAAATAAATCTAAAAACAAAGAAATTCGGTCAGTTTTGTTCGATTTTCGGGCGAAAATAAGACGCCCCAATTTCGAATAAAGGTCCGTTTTCCCTAAAACGCCTGCTGCGTACAATGTATTAAAAAACCTAATTAAAAGACTGCGTTCGTTCCTACCTGTGCATACATAATTCTTGGGAATTCTGAACATACATGCGCACCTGTCGGCTAATTAACCAATGATAATTACACCCGAGAAGGTAAAACGAAGCTTAATGACAGGGTGCTTATTAATGAATTTAAAAAAACCTCTTGCAAGTTATCGGCAAGAAATTCAATTAGCTATGAAATAAAACCCAAGAACTACGCTTTACCAAACTACACGTTCCAAAATGGTACACATCATCTGCCTGTTTTGAAATTTGATCAAAAATAATTAGGCCACGGTGTAAATATTATTAATCTTTGTAAACAGGGAAAACATTTTTGAAAGGGGAACATGGAAGTCTAGGCATTGACAAGGCTTATGACCTATCGTTGGCTGGTTTGAGTGGCCACTTTACACTCTGTGTAACATTCACCATTCTCCCTACATTTAGATATATTTTGTTGCCCTTTAATAATAAGGAATATTTTTGGGTTTTTCAAATTTATTATTTCCTTTTTTAATTGCTATAAAAATAAAAAAAAACATATTATCTTTTACAGAATATTACACAGTGCATAAAGTAGCCACTTAATCCAGCCAACGACAACAACGAGGGATCGCATTTCGACAGCATTCAACCTACTTGCATCATCATTTTCCCAATTCCATACTTCGCTCCCATACATTAGATTTGGCACTAGAACTCCGCTGTGAACTGCTAGTTTAGCCTCCTGCGATAAACATTTGTTTGCCAAAGTAGATTTCAGTGCACCGTTCACCCTGTTCCCGGCACCCACCCTCCTTTTAACATCTTTCTCGGCCTCTCCGTCCCTAGTAAACATACTTCCCAGATACACAAATTCTTCTACCTGATTCAGAATATCTCCGTTCACGCTGATCTCACATTTAGTTATATTTTCATCCCTTTCAAAAACCATCACTTTTGATTTATCAATATTCATAAGCAAATCGCTTAAACATAAACACCCTTTTACATATTAATACGCACGCACACATTTTAAAATTTACCATAATTTAATATGTATGTATGATTTTTGTTTAGAAAATTAGCTGGTCTGTCTGTAATTTAATCATTGTTGACTGTATGTTTCTGTAAAATAAATAAATATATATTTTTTATCAATATTCCTACAGAGATGAGGTAGAATTTTTTTCAAATTCAGGATTATCGATATTCGAGCGTTTACATGGCTTATGACCTGTCATTGGCTGGGTTGAGTGGCCACTTTACGTTTTTTACAACATTCCCCATTCCGCTTATTAGCGAATATCGACATTGGTACCATTTTGATTCTTGTATATATCTTATTAAATGAGAAAGCATTCACTAGCGTGTTGGAGAACCATCTATGTATTGATATTGAAGTTAAGTATTTTTAATTAGCATATTACTTTATTTTATGTATTTAAGACTCTTCCGAGTTAAATTAAGTACTAGTAATCGCCTGCAGATGATTCTGCAATTTATTTATACTTATATTTTGACCAGATCTTATTACAAAACATTATTTTTTGGTATGTGTATTTTTGTACATACACAAATCTGGATTTCTCCCGATGGGGAGTAGGTATATATTTTATAAATAATAAATATATTTAAATATTTTTTTAAATATTTATAATATTTCAGAAGTGTTGTGTTTTCCGTTAGCGGTATATTTAATTAAATTTAATTAGACATTTTTTTTAATATTTTTTTTTGATGCACATTTACTGAACATCTCAAAACAAAGCCAGATGGACAAGATGAACTTTGGAAATGAGCGACCCAATTATAATAACACATTTTACATACAAGCCGTATTAGTTTCTTCGTTCTTATCCGCATCTCATGGTGCTTAAGGCACTGCTTAGCAAAACGTCAGCTATCTACATTGATCATATGCTACTAAAATGACGACAATGTGATACGTTTCCGTGCAGGGAATTCTTGTCGCGAAAAAACATATTTTAAATTAATATTTCACGTTGGCTTGTCGGGAAGCGAACCCTGGATTTCATGCACGCTAGAAAACATAACATGACTACTACACCACCGAGGCGGACACTTAAAAAATACTTCGTGTAATAATTTCCGAATTACGTCATTTAAAGGAGATTATCAAATTCGCGTGTTAGCAAAACGCGCGAGATAAGTATCTACATATTTTGTCGAATTGCATGTCGATATGGCTTGCAGATGTTTAAAAGTTAATTATTGTATGCAGCCGTTTTTACCAAGTGTACACTTTGATTCCTCGCTAAAAGGTGCGTCTGTACTCGAGGGAGCCCTATCCCACTTTTTCAGTCTGACAAGAGGTTCAATTTTTATGTTCCCAATGGTTATTTCGGCAGCGTCGGGACAGACTGCTTTACCTCCCGGCTTCCAGAACCAACCTGCCTCTGGTTGTGCCGGTCGGAAGAGTTCCACTTTGATCATTTTTGAGGTCTACATCTTTCACATCAACGAAACTGTGTTTAAGAGGCAAATACTCTTGCCATTGAAGAGTATTATACATCCATAATATCGAGCCATTGCTTAAGGGTCTGGCCTGGTATATTGTGCCAATTTACACCTTCAATATTTCGTTTTATTTGTACTGTTATTTTGGTCTAATAAATATGAATTTAATTAAATTTGGCGCCTGTTCACGTGTGTATAGCTGGAGTGTGATCGTAAAATTAACTATAGAAGCTATCATTTTCATAGATTCGACCGTCGGAAATTTTCATCATTAATTTTAAATCCTTTATTTTCTAAATTAATTTTCAGAAAAACATTCTAAATATTCTCATACTGATTTAATTTAATTTAATAATAAAACCAATGTTTGATACCCCTGATCTACTGAAATTGATTTCATTCTATGTACCACCTAGATTAAGCAGAACATATACAATATTTTATTGTCAAAATTCTCGAACGGTAGCTCAATATAACTCACCTATTGTTAGATTACAGAATACCGGCAATGAATATGCATCACATTTTGATATATTTAGTTTATCTCTGCCTAACTTAAAAAATAAAGTGACCAACATATTTTTATCAAAAAGAGCAAACCATCTTCAGAAGATTGGGTTGGAATAGTTATAATTTGATTGATTAATGTATTTTGTTATTGTATAATTTCTTTGAAATATGTATGTATTTCAAGTAATTAATAATGTGTATAGTATGAGTATATTCATATTTCATACTCGATTTTTTTTATTTTTAATCTTTTTATTTCTAAGCACTCTTTATACCACATATATGTAAATGGCAGAAATGCCGTATATAAATAAATAAATAAATAAATAAAATTTAATAGATCTGTACAGAGGTAAATAAAAACCGGTCTGTATCCTTGTAATTGATACGTGGAAAGGCCGTTTTATGCGTTTGTAGCACCTGTAACTTAGAATCGTAAAAATGTATTACGGTAATTTTAACAATTTTACGCGTAATGAAAAAGTTTGAAGTGCTGAAGATCTGTTTGTTTAAAATTGGAGCACTGACCGTGGACCGAAATAAGACTTTATAATATTTCTTCGGAGAGCGTATCACGAAGCATCGTCGATCAAACAAAGCGGTTTACAAAACTATCGGACGAGCGAAAGGAAATGAAAAGCCGGGACAACCATTTGAAGGGGGCCGAGAGAGATCAAGATCAAATCGACAAAACAAACAAAAAGGACTTGAAAAAAGTCAAACAATACTCGAAGGGTAATGAAAAATAAAGGAAGTTAAAAGGCAAGGTGACGCTACTCTTCTAAACCCAAAAGGCGCGAATGTTTGGCTTCATCGAGCTGGAGGGAAAGGAGCGGGGAGGAGGAACAGTGCAGGGTGATGAAGGGATCGTTTAAGTGGAAAATTATACAAAAAGAGCTCCTCGAATCCGGCTAATTGTGAAGCTACAGAAACGCAATGTCCTACAAGCCTTCGCAACCGTTGTTATCACTAAATGAAAGAATATGTTTGGAAAAGGGAGGTAATTTGGTAAGATTGAGTTCAGGACCAGCTTGATGCGTGAATGTTACTAGAGCGCAAAGGAGTTGACCATGGAGAAGTTAATTCCAGTTGGATTACGGAACTAATTTACACCGCGGAAATATTCTAACAGAGCAGCGGTGCTTATCCGGCGTCGGGACGTCAAGTCCTGCAGAAACCCGTCACGTTCTGTTAACTTTATTCTACGTTTCAAATTCTTATGATACTTCGCAATTCAAAATTGCACTAGGCTACATTTTCCCATTACCAGCATGCTTTGTCAAAATTAAAAGTAAAAATGAGGATATCATCACAACTGATAACATGTCGAGTAATCTCTCGCTTTGCCCTGGAGTGGAAAGACAGTACTCGACAGTCAAATAATGCATTTCGAGTTTATCGATCCCGAACGGATAATGCAAGCCGTTCGCGTTCTTCGTAGAATCTACTGTGGGCTAAAGAGCGCCGTGGATAGATTCTAAGAAGAACGCCGGGGACGAAAGTCGCACTCTCGCGGGGTGACCGCGAGATAACACGACCAAGCTGACGTCGTCCGATAACCGCACAGCGGACGACAGTCTAAAGCCGTCTGTATGCTCCGCAGCGAGTGCTAAGTGGACCGAGCAATAGGTACCCCAGCAAGAGCCGCGCAAGACGGTTTAGATCGGCGAACGCGCGGACCGTCGGAACACGAGAATGGTCGTGTTACAAATCCGTTAAATCACTACACCCTCAAACCGTTCCTCCTACTTGAGCTTGGACAACTTGAGACCAAAAGGCTAAAAGATACGAAGCGATCAACAGTGCTATATTGCTACAACTTCCTAATGTGGAGATGCTCTTAGTGGGGAGGAGGGGCGGGAGGGACAATGCGGGGTGTGCTGGGTGGACGGGATGGTCGAGGGCCGGCGTCAAGGGCAGTACCTCCATCGGTTGTCTCCTGTTTTCGCTTCCTCTTCTTGCCCCTTTGGGTGTTAGCCCTAGAAGACCAATCTGGGTATAGTTGCATGTGGAGCTGCCGTTCCCTGCGCGCTAGCTCGTAATATTTGGCCTGTTCCTCACGCCCCAGCGCGTGCCACTGTCGCGTTATATGAAAAGAAAATCACAATCACAAACACCTGCCGCACTTGTCGGTCTATCCAGGGAGGGCAAATACTCACGCATCGTATCGATCCATCAGAAATCATAATAGAGGAGTGATAAATATAAAATAATAAGTAAGTGTTCTGACATAAAACAAGAAGTATAAAACATCCGAGAACGAGGTATGCCTATTCTAGGTGGGTTATCCTTCCCGCCGCTCTGGAGGCTGTAACAGTGTGTAGATCGTATCGCAGTCGATACGCGCAAAGGGGTGCTAGAAAAACAGCCTTGTTCAAGGACACGGTGTATCGATCGAGCTCCTCAAATTGTTCACCGGTAATTTTGATAAAATTTTGTTTGGAATGGTTATAAATTGGCCAATTGTTTGAACGTGGGGTGAAAAATTTTGAACCTATTCTGCGTGTCCGATGTTACGACACCTTGAAAACCGATTGCTCTTACATCCTACGGGTTGGAGTGTGAGGGACTAAAGGTAACTGTCACGATCCACTGGTACATCACACACTAACCGACAAGGCCTAGACAATAGGACTCCTCGCGGGGAAGTCACAACCGCCGCTCGCACCGCGCGCCGCGTACCGACCTCTCGAGTGCGAGCCTCCGCTTGTGTCTTCCCCGAGGCAACAAATACTACTTCGCCACCTTTGTTTAGTCTAGATTAATGGAAAGCGTTGCGTCCCCGGTGACAGTGTTATTTCGAAATGTGTGAGTAACAAATGCGACGCAAGGCACCCGCGCACACTGTGAACCATCACTCCCGCTTAAGTCCGGCAGCTGCTTTTCTAGCACGATTAATCGGTGCAGAGTTCCCAGAATGAATAGATTACATCGAAATTAACATCACACCAAGCGAGATTTAATGAAAACCCATAAATTGAACCTCGACACCAACCCAGTTAAACATTGAACACGACAGTCGCCCGCGACACAAAGAGCTAGGTGGATGCTGTGAGATTCCCATCTGAGATACAACTAGCACAAAACAACAGAGATAGAGACAATACACACTCGTAACGGAAAAGAAAACAGAAAGATCAGTAGAAAAATCGAGATAATGTTGTTCGGGTAGGAGGGGACGGGAGTATAAATAAAATAAGAACCCATGGAATGAGGCGCGGTGGACGCAAAGCCGAATAAGGTCACCAAAATGCTTGTTCGGCTTTGGTCCAAAGCGCGTGTAGTGAAACCCATAGAAAGGAGACAGTAATTGATGGGTGGTTTAACATGAGGACAGAGGGAACTTGTTAGCACAATTTCGACTGGGGGATGTTTTAATGTTGGTTTATCGCCTTCGTTCAGCGGCTTAGGTGCTGTACCTCCCAGATCCGCGGGGCTTCGTTCCTTTTTCCGTTTTTTCTTTTTCGACCCATATCCGTAGTTGTCCCTAGCACTCCATCCGGGGTATAGCTGCATATGGAGCTGTCTCTCCTGGCGAGCCTTTTCGTAGTATTTTGCCTGTTCATCTCGACTTAGGGAGTGCCACTGTATCAGCGAGTAGGTAACAAAATAGCTGTTTAGTTATATTCATCGTAAACCTATTTCACCAGAACTTACACAGAAAACATAAAATTCAAGTAAATTTGCTCTCATGCAGAACATTATTTTGGTCTCAGTTTTGCTGAAATGGAATGCATTTTCTTCTTACACTCGTTTACTAAAATAAAAGTTTAATTCATAATGAGAAAAAATAAAATAAAATAACTTATTTCACAGTGCCTTCTAAGTTGATGCTGAAAAGGAAGTATTTTTAAACAGAAACAAAATTATCAACAAAAATATACAAAAGCTAATTACTACTTTAAAAAGAAACTTAATTTTCAATCATAAGATAAAAATTTGAAAAATTTATGTATTTTGAATTCTGATGATAATTTTCAATCATTATCATCCGGAGTGATTTTGATAACCCAAAGAGAAGCACAAGTATCATTTCTGACATATTCAACATTAAAACCATATTTATTAACTAAATAAATTAAGAAATTGTACAGCAACGTACCCGTCGGCCAAGAATTTGGTTGATGGCAGCGCTCTCCTTGAGCGTACACTCCGCCACTACCTTGGCGCGCATTTCCTTCATGTAAAGCATGAAGGCGTTCAGCGGCTTCTTGATATGTGGCTTCTTGTTCTTGTCGTTAGCGGCCCCGGTATTGCCAGCCTGAGGAGTTCCCGGGGCACTACCAGGACCGTCGCTCTTGTCACCAGACTTGTCCAGACCCCTAGAAGAAGAACAAATTGTTAGAGATACTGTCTCCGCTGTTACTGTTTCACAAAAATGGTAAAAAAAAAGTATTTGCGCGTCATTTTCTTTTGATCCGGAGTCCGCGACACTATTCACAGGACCACAACCAGTTCGACGTAACGTGTAACAGTCAAATTGGTACAAAAATATTGTATGCGAATTTTAAAATTCTGAACACACCACACCGTATTTTAATTCAAATTGGCTTATTCAAAAAAGTGGCCTATGTACCATTCGGTGCAGTTTGCACTCGGACTTTCATGCAATTTGAATTATCATCATCATTTCCTTTTCGCGCGCAGGGCTTCATAGATCACTGCATTGGTAAACCACATTCAACGTATTCCGATGATATGTTAAATGAAGCTAATGTGATCAGTTTTACGCTTCAGGTGCCAGTCCAGGAAGAATAACATATTGCATTTCAAAGAACCTTTCAATTCAATACCAGTCAAACCCAGGACCTCATGAATGATAAGCGAATGCGCCAACCACTTTATAATGAAGCGGACATATTTCCACTCGATTTTCTTACTAGGATTCTGCTTCTATTCCACACATAGAACTGTATTCATCATCCGTTCGGGCACAGAACTTTTGCCTCTTTTGGTATAAGTTTTTTTTTGCAACACAACACGCCTTGCGGCGCAATTGGTGTATTACAGGACAGTACACCCAGGGTTGAGAAAAATCACGTGTGTGAGTCAAGTGACTTAACCACTTCACCACGGAGGCCACCTCATATTTAAACATAGTTGAAAAATCAACATTTTCAATTAAATTTTTAGAGAAAGTAATATAAGTCTAGGCATCTACAGAGCTTATGACCTGTCATTGGCTGGTTTAATTAACCATTTTACACACTGTGTAATATTCACCATTCTGCCCATATTTGAAAATCTGTATTCCTTCAATTCTCTCATCTGTTGATGTCTGTCAAGTTAAAGAGCTGAAACCTTTATTAATGCGGATGAGATTCATCTAATTTAATTATTTCACCAAAATACTAGGCAACACCTGAAAATTGTGAATGTTACACAGTATATAAAGTGACCACTAAAACCAGCCAATGATATATATAATCACTAGATCCTCAACACATAAACATCTTAAACAAATACAAACTAATACCACTTTCGGACAAAGGGATTTTGAGTATTATTCAATTAAAATCTATAACCTACTTCCACTATCTATTAAAGCAATTAGTAATGAGAAAATGTTTAAAAAGGCTATAAAAAAATGGATAGTGGAGCTAGGTAGAAGTAAAATGGATTGTCTCATTCGCCCATACCAATGCTGAATCAATTGCTCCACAACTGTATAGCTTATGTTAGGTTTTTGTTGTTTTCGTTGTGTGTTTTGTAATATAAATAATATAGATGTACATAAATACCTTGTTTTTAAAACTGTCTGAATATTTGTTAATTATGTTTGTTTTTTAAGTTAGTCTTCTTTGTTTATTCTCAAATGTAATTTCAAAAAACTAAATTGTTAAGTGTCCTCGGCACGGGAAACCCCAGTGAGGTCACATTGTTTTTATTATTAATTAGTTTGTAAGCGAAAAATATGAATAAATAAATAAATAAAATAAATGTCAGGTCGTTGATGCCTAGACTTCTATATTACCTTCTCTAAAATGTTCTTTATCTCTGTTGTTAATAATAAAAAGATATTTTAGTTTATTTTAGCCAAATCATCCCAGCGTTGTGAGCAATCGACGAAATATTAATTAAATCTTAAATCAAACACGTTTATAACCTTTAATTTTTAATAAGATGTAATTCCAGATTATAGTTTTCGCCATTATGATAATGATTCTTGTTTATTTTATTCGTTTTTAATAGTGAATCTGGCATCATTTAACGGATGCGGAGACGCCATTTCGACGTGTTTATTGGCCGGCTCAAAGGCAGAAATAATTAAAAATAAGTTTCGAAGCTTTATTCGCTTATAGAAATGAATGTTAATGAAAGAAAAATGCAGACTTGTGGATTTAAAAACTAAACAAAAAATGAAATTTATTGCGACAGAGAGGGAGAACATTTCTGACAATGAAATTTTTATTTTATTTTTATTATTATTAATAAAACATATAATACATACAGGGTGTTTTTTTAACCCTGCCACATCCGAAACCACGATGATCAGTATGAGCAAGAAGACATATTAGCATGTGTAAAACAATATTTAGAACGCAGATTTTTTTTAAAAATAAAATATTTAAAAAAACAAATGGTTGCTTACTTCTGCAGGGGAGAAGCGAGGGGGGCGTGGCCATGTGGTTGATGTATCAGACTCCCCACTCCCCTCGCTGCGCTTCTCCCTTGCAGAAGTAAGCAACCATTTGTTTTTTTTAATATATATTTTTTTTAATTATTCGTTTTAAAAAAATATTTTCATGTGCCAATATGTCTTCTTGGTCATACTGATCATCGTGGTTTCGGATGTGACAGGGTTTAAAGAACACCCTGTATAGTAGATATACTCCCAGGAGTTATTTTAAAAAAACTCATTTGGGGCCGTACATAAAAAGACAACATTTCTGTGACAATACATAATATTATACATTGTTAATACATCCGAAATAGTAAAAAAATATTATATAAGAAACATAATCTAGCTCCTATCTGTTATTGAATTAAATTATAATTTTAATAACTACAACAGTGTACGTCACTCTCCAAGCACAAGATGAAAAATATTATTTTTCATTCGATTCCCTTCGCACGCTTTTTAGACGCGTTACACTGCGCGGGAGACGTGTTCTAAATTTATATTAGGATTCGAATTTCAAATGTACTCATGTACTTTCTTAGGTAGTCGACTGCTCTGCCTATCCTGGCGCCGACGCTCCGGCAGGGTGCAAAGAAAATGACATTTAATGGGCACAGTTCATTCACAAAACTACCACAACTTGATTCCTAATTTCTAATGGTGAATAATTTACAACTCAACGATATTTTGAGTACGTCCAAATGTTTTTCACCGAACTGCATTCCACCTAGGGAGTGAAATTTTTTGCAACAGAGGGAAAATGTAATATGGAAAGGATATCAAATTGAATACAAAAAATCCACATTTGCTATAGTTACCTAGAGTAACGGTTTCCCAGCAGCTCTTGACCTTAATAACGTAAGGTTAAGTAATGGTGAAAAGGATAGCAAATTGAATACAAAAAATCCACATTTGCTATAGTTACCTAGAGTAACGGTTTCCCAGCAGCTCTTGACCTTAATAACGTAAGGTTAAGTAATGGTGAATAGGATAGCAAATTGAATACAAAAAATCAACATTTGCTATAGTTGCCTAGAGTAACGGTTTTCCAGCAACTAGTGACCTTGTTAACGTTAGGTTAAGTAATGGTGAATAGGGTAGCAAATTGAATACAAATAATAAACATTTGCTATGGCTACATAGAGTAACGGTTTCCCAGCAGTTCTTGACCTTAATAACGTAAGGTTAAGTGATGGTGAATAGGATAGCAAATTGAATACAAAAAATCCACATTTGCTATAGTTACCAAGAGTAACGGTTTTCCGGCAACTCGTGACCTTGTTAACGTCAGGTTAAGTAATGGTGAATAGGGTAGCAAATTGAATACAAAAAATCCACATTTGCTATAGCTACCTAGAGTTACGGTTTTCTAGCAGCTCTTGACCTCAATAACGTAAGGTTAAGTAATGGTGAATAGGATAGAAAATTGAATACAAAAAATCCACATTTGCTATAGTTACCTAGAGTAACGGTTTTCCAGCAGCTCTTGACCTTAATAACGTTAGGTTGAGTAATGGTGAATAGGATAGCAAATTGAATACAAAAAATCCGCATTTGCTATAGTTACCTAGAGTAACGGTTTCCCAGCAGCTCTTGACCTTAATAACGTAAGGTTGAGTAATGGTGAATAGGATAGCAAATTGAATACAAAAAATCAACATTTGCTATGGTTACCTAGAGTAACGGTTTTCCAGCAACTCTTGACCTTGTTAACGTTAGGTTAAGTAATGGCGAATAGGATAGCAAATTGAATACAAAAATCCACATTTGCTATAGTTACCTAGAGTAACGGTTTTCCAGCAACTAGTGACCTTGTTAACGTAAGGTTAAGTAATGGTGAATAGGGTAGCAAATTGAATACAAAAAATCCACATTTGCTATAGTTACCTAGAGTAACGGTTTTCCAGCAACTCGTGACCTTGTTAACGTTAGGTTAAGTAATGGTGAATAGGATAGCAAATTGAATACAAAAAATCCACATTTGCTATAGTTACCTAGAGTAACGGTTTCCCAGCAGCTCTTGACCTTAATAACGTAAGGTTAAGTAATGGTGAATAGGATAGCAAATTGAATACAAAAAATCCACATTTGCTATAGTTACCTAGAGTAACGGTTTCCCAGCAGCTCTTGACCTTAATAACGTAAGGTTAAGTAATGGTGAATAGGATAGCAAATTGAATACAAAAAATCCACATTTGCTATTGTTACCTAGAGTAACGGTTTCCCAGCAGCTCTTGACCTTAATAACGTAAGGTTAAGTAATGGTGAATAGGATAGCAAATTGAATACAAAAAATCCACATTTGCTATAGTTACCTAGAGTAACGGTTTTCCAGCAACTCTTGACCTTAATAACGTAAGGTTAAGTAATGGTGAATAGGATAGCAAATTGAATACAAAAAATCCACATTTGCTATAGTTACCTAGAGTAAAGGTTTCCCAGCAGCTCTTGACCTTAATAACTTAAGGTTAAGTAATGGTGAATAGGATAGCAAATTGAATACAAAAAATCAACATTTGCTATAGTTACCTAGAGTAACGGTTTTCATGCAACTCTTGACCTTAATAACGTAAGGTTAAGTAATGGTGAATAGGATAGCAAATTGAATACAAAAAATCCACATTTGCTATAGTTACCTAGAGTAACGGTTTCCCAGAGGCTCTTGACCTTAATAACGTAAAGTTAAGTAATGGTGAATAGAATAGCAAATTGAATACAACAAATCCACATTTGCTATAGTTACCTAGAGTAACGGTTTCCCAGCAGCTCTTGACCTTAATAACGTAAGGTTAAGTAATGGTGAATAGGATAGCAAATTGAATACAAAAATCCACATTTACTATAGTTACCGAGAGTAACGGTTTCCCAGCAGCTTTTGACCTTAATAACATTTTTTTTTACATTTTTACATTTTTTTACATTTTTTTTTTTGCACCACAACAGGCCAGGAGGCCTAATTACAGTGGTGAATTACATCACAGAGCACCCAGGCTTGAGAAAAATCACATTTTAATTTTTGTGTTCTCACCGGGAATCGAACCCGGAACCTTCCGTGCGTGAGTCAAGCGTCTTGACCACTACACCACGGAGGCCGCCGTAAGGTTGAGTAATGGTGAATAGGATAGCAAATTGAATACAAAAAATCCACATTTGCTATAGTTACCTAGAGTAACGGTTTTCCAGCAACTCTTGACTTTGTTAACGTTAGGTTAAGTAATGGTAAATAGGATAGCAAATTGAATACAAAAAATCCACATTTGCTATGGTTACCTAGAGTAACGGTTTTCCAGCAACTCTTAACCTTGTTAACGTTAGGTTAAGTAATGGTAAATAGGGTAGCAAATTGAATACAAATAATAAACATTTGCTATGGCTACCTAGAGTAACGGTTTCTCAGCAGTTCTTGGCCTTGTTATCGTTAGGTTACGCTATTATGAATAGGATAGCAAATTAAATACAAACAAAAAACATTTGCTATATCTACCTAGAGTAACGGTATCCCAGCAGCTCTTGACCTTTCGTCGTTAGGTTACGTTATGGTGAATAGGATAGCAAATTAAATACAAACAATAAACATTTGCTATAGCTGCCTAGAGTATAGGTATTCCAGCAGCTCTTGACCTAGTTAACTTTAGGTTAGGTGAGGTTAGGATGTTTGAATCTTGATATAAATGAAAATAAAGAAGGGGCGTCTCTAAAATTAGTGGGTAGATTATTCTACAACTGAGCAGCTACTACAATGCAAGAGGAGGCAAGAAAGTTAGAGCGATGAAAAAGTATTAAATGGCTCTCTCGTTACTAGAGCGAAGAGATAGTCCATGTAAGAGCTCTCTCAGATAAACAAGCGTAGTGGGATTATACCAAACTGTAAAGAAGTGATAGAATGTGAATGTTTCTTCTATGCCTGATGCTGAGCCAGTGTAGTTGCGTGCGATACTCGGTTATGTGGTCAAATTTGCGAAGATTAAAGATATAACGAATACAAACATTCTGCAATCGTCCCAACTTATCAAGCAGTTCAGAATTAGTATCTGGATAACAGACATCTGCATGATCAAGGAGTGGAAGAAGTAAGCTACGGATGAACTTTCGCTTGACATAGATAGACATTTGCTTTAGCTACCTGGAGTACCGGTGTCCCAGCAGCTCCTGGTCCTGCTTGGGCTGTTGCTGCTGCTGGGCGAGCGCGGCGTGCGCGGCGTGCGCGGCGTGCTGCGCGGCGTGGTGCGCCGCCGCGGGGTGGTGCCCCGCCAGCGGGTGCAGCGGGGAGAGGGGGTGCGCGCCCGGTATCAGCCCCGGCGAGAACCGGTACAGCTCGCTGCAAGAAAAACAACTCGATTAAGTAACAATTGCTGTGTTTCTATTAAACAGAAGAATATTTCCGAAAAGCGAATGCTTGGGTAAATCATAAGAACGCAAAAAAATATTTAATAAAAACATTCCATAAAAAAGGTTATTATAACAAGTTTTAGTATGTCCAAATGTTTGAAGACTGGCTTGGTTTCCTCCCTGGGTAGTCATTTAGGTCAAAATTTGATGCTATAGAGAGGAAAAACATTTTTCAGACGGGAATTTATCATTTATTTATTCATATATATATACATTACAAAATAAAATATCTTAATTCATACATATAGAAATAACTAGGTAAAATTAGTTATATGTAAAAAAAACACATTAGTATACATAATATCCAAAGAATAATATGTTAAAAAAGTAAGAGAATCTTGTAACGAAAAACTCCCTCAGAGACGTGAAAAATGTCAATGTCCAAAGTGATATTGTTCAACATAGAGATAGCCCTTATGACCTGTAATTGGTTGGTTCAAAGGCGTGATGGTAGTAGTTGTTATAGTAGTAGTAGTAGTAGTAGTGGTAGTGTCTACTGTATGAAGTTTAAATAATTTATATAGATTTCCCGTATGGATAATAAATAATAAAATAAATAATATTAATTAGTTTGTAGTTGATCTAAGCGGAAATGTAAAACTGGATCTCATTTAAATGACAAAACTGGCTCAGAAGACGAATAAAAAGTGAAAGAATAATCACGAACTCGGCTTGCTCGTCCGTCTCACGCATATTCGTCAAGGCCAGATGGAAGGATGAAGCCCATCCTTAAGAACAAGCGAAGTAGGTCATAATTTGCCTTTCAATACTCGGAGACGACAAAAGAAGAATCTCCGAGTATTGAAAGGCAAATTATGAACCTACTTCGCTTTGTTTTAAGGATGGGCATTCATCCTTCATTGGCCTTGAGACTGGTGACGGAGAGAAGAGTTGGAAATTTCAAATTTGTAGCCATTTTATCATGATCGAACAGAATACTTAAAATTATATTTGAAGAACTAACTTTGTGGTTATTCATTATAATTAAATAAATATAAAACAATTTTGTTTTTAACCAGTAATTTTTTTCATCAAGTAGAAAATAACCTAATTTTAATAGCAAAATTTTGAGTTTGTCAAAATTTTTGAAGACAAGGAATGGATTCAACTCCCTGGGAGCTGTTTATATTAACATATTAGAACATAGATAAAGAACATTTAAAAGAAGGTAATATAGAAGTCTAGGCATCTATGGGGCTTATGACCTATCAATTGCTGGTTTAAGTGGCCACTTTACACACTGTGTAACATTCACCATTCTGCCCATATTCGAACATCTATATTCCTTAAATTCTTTCATCTGTTGATGTTTGTGAAGTTAAAGAGCTGAAACCTTTATTATCTGTCTAAAACTTTTGTTAATTATCTCTGTTTTTTAAGTTAGTCTTCTTTGTTTATTTTTTTTAATGATTTTTTTTTTTTTTAAGTATCAAAGTGTTCTCGGCACGGGTAACCCCAGTGAGGTCACATTATTTTTATTATAGACTACAGTTTGTAAGAGAAAAAATATGATTAAATAAAAAAAACAAAAAATAAATAAAACACCACAATGTAAAAATATAAATATATAAGAATTTATTTTTAACATTATTTACTTGAAATTTTGATTTCAACATAGGCACCAGGATAATAAAGAGTAGTACCTGCACATTACACAAATAATTTGTTTAAGTGTTAGTGTTGGAAAAGTTAAGTGGCGGGCACTCTACGGTTCAGTGAGATCCACAAAAGCAAATCAATAATTTTAAAAGTGCAATTAATATTGTAAAATTTCTCAATTACCTTGTTAGACTGGAGCTCGTGATCGGTAGGGATGTTTGGTATGGACTCCTGAAGCCGCTCGCTGGCGAGGATATGGGGTACATTGAGGGGGTATGCCTGAAAAATAACATGACTTTAATGAAATCACAAAAAATCGAATGTTGCAAAACAGGAGAAACGTTACATATTTTTATATAATGGGAAAACGTCACCTTTTTTTACAATTCTAAATTAATAATGGAATAAAATACTGTCGAGTAAAAAAAAAAAATAGTACTTTTGAGTAGCATAATTTTTTTTTCGGTATTCGTAGTATAATATTTCCCTTTTCTTTACTTATTTATTTTTTAATATTTATTTTATGTAAAATTTTGAAATATTTTAAAATTAAATTCTGTATATACAGAGTGTTCCTTAAACCCTGTCACATCCGAAACCAAGATGATCAGTATGGGCAAGAAGACATATTAGCATATTTAAACAATATTTGAAACGCAGAAATTAATTAAAAAAAATTAAATAAAAAACAAATGGTTGCTTACTTCTGCGGGGGGAAGTGAGGGGGGCGTGGCCATGTGGTTGACGGTGTATCAGACTCCCCCCTCCCCTCTCCTCGCTTCACCCTTGCAGAACTAAGGAACCATTTGTTTTTTTGATATTTTATTTTGGTAGATTTTATTCGTTCTAAATTTTTTTTTTAATGTGCCAATATGTCTTTTTGGTCATGCTGATGATCATCGTGGTTTCGGATGTGACAGGGTTTAAAGAACACCCTGTATTTCATTTATAAATGAGGAAGCACAGCGGTTTAAAATAAAATATTATTTATTAAAAGACTATCAAACTATGTTTTTTTTCATTTTTACGTGCCGTCAAGTTTTGTAATTTTGAAATTACTTCGCCCGTGAGGTCACTCCTTACGCATAAAAACACGCTAAACATGGCATTAATATACAGCAAATTAGTCAAAAAAGTATGCACCTTATTTTTTTATCCTTTATTCCCTCGATTACACGCGAACAGAACGTGTCGAAAACGCTCATTTTCGTCAAATTGGCATTCCATTTTGGAGTCTTGTTACGAATACAGTGCCCTATGCACCACTCGGTGCAGATAGAAAGATGATTTTAACTTTTGTTTAATAATTTATTTTTTCAATGACTTCCGCTCGCTTTCACTTGTGAATTCGCTCCGTACCAATAATGGCTTCGTTCTTCAAATTTTCTAATTGCCGTCTCCAATTAGCGGCCGCCCTCACACTCCCATCGCGCGCCGCCCGCGCCCCAGTACCGGCGGAGCAGTGCGAATGTGAAAACGACCGGTTCTAATTACAAACGCCACGTGGTCACATCCCAAGCGCGCGGGGAGCGGCCAGCACCGCGCGGGCGCCGATCGGAGTGTGCCTCGCGAGGATTATAATTAACGAGCGGGGGTACATCCGAAGCGCCGGCAGTTCGGGCCGCGCGCGGCGGATGCGATTAGAATGTGACAAGACAGAGATAGGTATAGAAAATTGTCACAGGAATTAGTATGCACTCGGTATTATGTACTAGCATACAAAAGCAACAAGAAAGTAAAATATATTTCTTTAAATATTTTTTTAATAAAAACTTATTTGTTTTAAACCACTTTAATTTTTTCTACAGACCGGTTTCAAAGCTACACAAGTACTACTTCTTTATCAAGGTATACTTAACTAATGAATTCTATTATATTTTATTTTATCAGTATTATGCAGTCTATGGAACTAATAAATCAAACCTTTTTGTCTTGTAAGGATGGTAATGTGAGATAGATACGCTCAAAATAAGACAGGAGTGGACTAAAATAAATATTGTTTATTTATTTATTATTTTTAGTTATTATGAATCGCTTTTTAATTTCTAGAATTTCCGAGTTGTCTAATTTTAATATTTTATTTTCAACATAAACAACTTTTAATCCAATTTCTTTATTAAATTATGATTATTTTCCAAGAGATGGTTTGCGAATTCAGTTTTTTTTAATATTTAGGCACCGTAAGTGTTCTATTATTCTAATATTTAAGTTTATTTTAGTTATTCCAATGGAGATTAATTAGCAATCATTACAATTTTTTTTTAAAGAAAGAAATATTTGCGTTCTTATAATTTACCCAAACTGAAAAAAAAAGACTGATCATCTTATCTTCAAGCAAGAAAAAATGTCAAGATACGCAACGGTTGGTGTATCAATGCAGTGCCCTATGCACCATAAGGTGCGGAAAGAGGAATGATGAGTAGATGATGATGAATAATTAATATAAGGCAATGCTTTTCGGTAGCTAATACCAATGCAACTACACACGTGCGTTTCCAGAAATTATCAAGCAGCCAGTGGGCCACATGGCGACGGTATCTACCTACTGTCTACAAAAGCTTCTCTTCGGACATCTATCTCCCTTTGTTCATGGAGTTGAAACAGTGTTTTATTTATTTAGTTTTTTATTGCTTACTTCTTGGCATGAACACTTGACAAATTTACTAATATGCTCTATTTTTTGTAAATTTATTGATATCATTCTAATTTGTTTTAGAATTCCACTCGTCCATGCGCTTTGTAGCTGCACAATGATTGGTTATCTAACTTTCATATATCAACTTTAAAAAACCTAATTTTGTAAATGGGGTCTAGAATTCCAATAGTCTATAATCTTAGTAGCTGCAAGACGTGTTGTAATCTTACTCCTTTTTATTATTCATAAAATTATTTTTTTTAAATATCATTAATACACTAAATTTATTTTTCAATTTTTAAAATGTGTAAATTAGGGCTAAATTTCTAACTGTCTATGCGCTCTATAGCTGCAAGACGTCCTGTAATCTAGCTCCTATCTGTTATCATTTTTGATTGATCTTAATTGAAAACGAGGAACTAGAATCCAAACCGTACATGCGCTCTGTAGCTGCAAGACGTGCTGGAATATTTATTAATTGTACAGCGCCCTAGAGGGGATTTTCACAAAAATAGTGCTATATAAATTATCCAACTATATGTATATATTTTTATAAATATATAGAACAAACCTATTGAACGATGAAAGATGGTGAATGGTAATTATATTTATTTATTCATGCATTTCATAATATATACAGTTTTTTTGTTCACTTTGCCTAGCTGTGTGAAACAGTATTTATGATTTTCTTGCTGTTTTACTGTAGAATGTTTTATTATTTAAACTTTCTACTGAATATGCTGTATAATTTTTAGGTAATTTTTAAAAATATAAATCTTGTATTATTTTTGGTTTAATTTTTTTGTATAAATCTCGGTTATAAGGAAATTCATGTTTAAAAAAAAAAAAATATATATTAAGCCAAATATGTTAATGTTATAAATGTTTGTAGTAAAAGGCAAATTTGCCGTTTATGTTTATAAAATAAAATAAAATAAATAAAATATATATATCTGTCAACCACACAAAGTTAGCTGTCTAAAAATGGCACATGTAACGTAGGACTGATCTTGACGAAGACCCTACCTTCGTGGAACAGATGATCGAGATACGCTGCAGTTGGAGTACCGGAGCAGTGCCCTATGCACAACTGGGTGCAGATGACATGTTGATAATAAATTATCTTATGAATTATAACGTTTTCTGTTTTAAGCGTCTCTGCCTATCCCATAAACCACAATTAATCTCAATATGAATTAAAGTCCTTACAAATTCTTTCCAATTCATTCTGTACTAAGAGACTTGGGCTTATTCTAATAAATTTTTCAATAATAACGACCGTTTTAATTGCCACAGTCTCATTCCGATCGCCGGCCGTCTCTACTGCTCATACTTCACAGCGTTAGACCTGTAGCTTCATAATGTCGAACAATTCATAATTTGTCTTATACAAAATTTTGGAGCGCATAAAATTATAAGTACCAGCAACTATCCCCGGTGATGTGTAGCTAGTACACATTGCGTCTAATAACTATAATATCTTTATAAAAATAATAAATATTGGAAAAATTTAAGTTTGTAAGTGAAAATTCTTGATGGAAGTTCATTGTAATTTATTATATAAATAAAACACGAGTGATACTTTAATCCACAAATTTGGAATATCCAGTGACCGGTTTCATCGCTTTCGCGACATCTTCGAGACTGGTATCTTTATTAAAAAGTTAAATGTATTTATACAGAACAGAGGTGAGGATACATAATTCAAAGTTATATGTAAGTGGATTAAATAAAGTTATTTTTATCTTAAGGATCATTATCGACAAATTTTCTATGGGTTAACTAATGAATGGATATAATGTTATTTTAATGAGTTTAAGTATTTTATTTTATTGTTGGTGTCCCATCCTTCGTGAGTGTGGTTTTTTAAATAATGATTTCTGGCCAAACGGGTAGAGCCAAACGGGTAGAGCCTTTAAAACACGCATAAAAGAGCACATACAATCATGGTCTAATAATAAAGATAATTCAAATTTTGCCAATCATTTAATAGAAAACAAACATTCTTTTGAATTAAAAAATAATGTAAAAATAATTCATATTGCACCCAAAGGCCATAAACTTGACAAATTAGAAATTCTCGAAATTAATAGATTAAAAAATAAACCCGACGTAGAATTACTTAATGAACAGATAACACATGTGCATTCCCCATTACTTTACCCATTGTAATATAATTTTACTAATGACTTTTTACCCTTTGTTTTTCAGAAATCATTATTTAAAAAACCACACTCACGAAGGATGGGACACCAACAATAAAATAAAATACTTAAACTCATTAAAATAACATTATATCCATTCATTAGTTAACCTATAGAAAATTTGTCGATAATGATCCTTAAGATAAAAATAACTTTATTTAATCTACTTACATATAACTTTGAATTATGTATCCTCACCTCTGTTCTGTATAAATACATTTAACTTTTTAATAAAGATACCAGTCTCGAAGATGTCGCGAAAGCGATGAAACCGGTCACTGGATATTCCAAATTTGTGGATTAAAGTATCACTCGTGTTTTATTTATATAATAAAATAAATATTGGGTTTAGATTTTCAGTATTCCTCCATTACACATTTACGTATCGACTGAAATAATTTGTTATTAAATAATAAGTACTTATAAGGCACAAAAAAAGCATTTTACCGGAAATCGAGGATAAATTACAAATATCATTAAAAGTATACTCTCAGTCAGTCACGTAATCCAGTACTATATAGCTACTTAGTATCTCTCGGGAAGTTGTCGCGGGTGCACGTTTCGCCCGAGTCGTTAGCGATACCCAATGGTTTTCTCATGTTTTCAGCAGTTAGATTTGAAATATTATCATCTTTGAATTAAACTATGGTAAATTAAAGCCATTCCCTATTAATATTCCATGTTTCCTTTTTTAAATTTCTTATTTTTTTAATATGTAGTGACTACACAGCACCGTAACCCGCGGGTGTTTTTAGGACAGTAAGGGAGGTGTTGTAATTTGTTAATCTTAATGACTCCCGAGGGGGTGAAATCCAGTCTTTTGTATACGAACATTTGGACAAACTCAAATATTGTAATGAAACCAACTGGTCCAAGAAGAAGTTCAAAAATTGAAAAATTGTTTTCCGGCGTTGCCTAGTATGGGAAATAATTCAGTCAGATGAATCTCTTCACAACAATAAAGGTTTCAGCTCTATAACTTCACTAAAATCTACAAATGGAAGAATTGAAGAAATATGGATGTTAAAAGATATGCGAAATGGTGAATGTTACACAGCGTGCAAAGTGGCCACTTAAACCAGCCAATAACAGGTCATAAGCCCTGTAAATGCCTAGACTTACACATTCCTTTATTTAAGGTATTCTCCATCCCTGTTGTAATTTGTTAACAGTAAGGGAAATGTTTAGAGCTAGGCAACGAAGGTCATTTGTTCGTGCAAAATGCAGGAATTTACCGTTGTTGATGCCTTTGGGAAAATAATTATTGGTCTGTTGAACAGACTACCGAGAGAGGTGGATCTTTTCCATGCTGAGATTACCAGTTCATTCTCTCTAACTATGTATCACAATGTGTATAAAGGACTTATTCGTCTTTGTTTACTATTGTTAACATAGACCTTAATAATATATTGTGCTTTTTCAATCATGTTTTTGTAGATACCTAATTATATAATCTACGTACATTTTAATTGGCAGTAGTGCTGTATTGTACATTTAAATAAATAAAATGTGTTTATGTACCTTTAAATTTTCTTTTGTGCTTTTTTAATCATGTTTTGAAAATATACTCGTGTGTACATTGTTATTGACTGACGTGGTGTAATATATGAGTAAATTTATAAATAAATAATAAAATTGATTCTCCAAACCTACTTGAAAGACTTCCATTCCGTGTGCCATCTAGACCGACAAGACAAAATCTTCTGTTTTACACTGAAAACGCGTCAACAAACTATTTTAAACAATCTACAATACCTAGAATATGCGACCAATATAACAATATATTTACCGAGGCTGATATTTTTTGTGACAATGTATGTAAATTTAGGTCAAAAATTATAGAAATTTTGAGAGAAGCAGACATTTAACTTTATTATTATTATTATTAAATACATATTTTTTCATAGGTGCGAAGGTTTTCACGGTCACTGTTACCAATATTATGTATCTTTTTTGGGTGATACCGTGTATGTTGGATTTGATCCGACGTTTCGGCTACCATTGCAGGAGCCATCTTCAGGGAAAACTGTGTGTTTTATAAAGAAATGTATGTGTTTATGTACTAGTAATTTGTACCGTGTCACAGTCAGCAGTAGGCACATTTCTAGTTTTGTAGGAAAGAATAATTATGTTTATGTACTAGTAATTTGTACTGTGTCGCAGCCGGCAGTAGGCACATATCTATTCGTTTTTGTCATATGTAGTGCTGGGAACCATGTTGAATTTAATTTAAGCCCGTCGTCATTGTTTATATTATCTGGATGTCTGTGTATTTCAATTGCCTCTTTTATTATTCGTGCACTATAATTACTAGGTTTATGTAGAATTTTTGGTTTCTCTTTGAATTCTCTTCTAAACTTGGGCATCCAGACAAATCCGCAATAGCGGAACACTTTATAGACACAGGACATTTTTTCGCCTTTGAACCAAAAATTTTACATAAACCTAGTAATTATAGTGCACGAATAATAAAAGAGGCAATTGAAATACACAGACATCCAGATAATATAAACAATGACGACGGGCTTAAATTAAATTCAACATGGTTCCCAGCACTACATATGACAAAAACGAATAGATATGTGCCTACTGCCGGCTGCGACACAGTACAAATTACTAGTACATAAATATAATTATTCTTTCCTACAAAACTAGAAATGTGCCTACTGCTGACTGTGACACGGTACAAATTACTAGTACATAAACACATACATTTATTTATAAAACACACAGTTTTCCCTGAAGATGGCTCCTGCAATGGTAGCCGAAACGTCGAATCAAATCCAACATACACGGTATCACCCAAAAAAGATACATAATATTGATACATATTTTTTCATTTCTTTTCTTCTTCATTTATTATATTGAACATAATTTAAATTATTGTATTAAGTGTGAACAATTTTTTTGGTGTGTGCATGAGTTTCTTACACTTACATACAAAGAAATTGGCAATATATGTGTACATACTGTTTGTTTACCCAATAAAATAAATAAATAAATTTTGAGTAAATATGTCTTACCATGAAGCGGCAACTTGAGACATCTCTGGACCAAGCATGGGGTAAGGATAGGCACCACCAGCAAACGGGTACATCGCTGGTCTTGTCAATCCTGAAACAATAAATCATCATTTTACAAAACATATCTTGTCAATCCTACAACAATATGTACAAGAAGCGCAGAGTTTATCCGCGTTTTGGGCATGGTTGCAGTAACGTGTCCTCAACGCGTTTAGTATGAAGAAGTACTATCATCTCCCAGGGAACAGCCAAATGTGAACCAAGTGTTTTTACAGTTATTTACTAGAAAAAAGACAATAGATCCTGTTTACTGCACACCAAAATAAAACAGGGACGAGTTTGAGTTTGAGTATCGTCTATTGTCTTGTTAACCTTAATAATAAGTTAAGGAATGCTATCTTTGTTTAGTTTTTTATATTTTACTTTTTGTGCTGTTACATGTTCACTTAATAGCCATACTTACTAGTTCTTAGCTCAATGTATTATTATTGCGTTTTTTTAATTTATTTTTTATTATTAACTTTTGAAAATCATCCTTATGTTGTTGAAATTCCATTTGTCGATGCGTTTTGAAGCTGCAAGACTTTTTGTGATTTTTTTTATTTTTTTTATTTATTTTTCTTTTTTAAATTCTAAACAATTTTTTTTTTTTAATTCCCGCCAAACTGCAAAAGCAGTTGTTTTGCAGGGATTTCTCTCTTTAAACATTTTTGTAACACAATATAATAAATGTTACATAAAATATTTTTTAAAAAATCTTAAAAATATCAATAAAATAAAAGTTTAAAAAAAAAAAATACAAGTAAATCACGTCTTTTTTGAAAACGAAATATATAAAAAATAATAAACAAACATATGATAGCTATCATATTATTTTTATCATATTATGTAAATGTTATCAACTATAAAATATCTGAATTTAGTAAATGGGGTCTAGAATTTCAACCGTCCATGCGCTCAGTAGCTGCAAGACTTGTTGTTATCTAACTTCTAATTTTATAAATTTGCTTTTTATTTCGTTTTTCAAATATCACTTAAACTCTAAACTTCATTGTCAAATAAAAAAAAAAATTAAAAAATGTAAATAGGGGCTAGATTTATTATTGTCCAGGGGCTCTGTAGCCGCAAGACGTTCTGTTATCTAGCTCATATATATCATAATTGTAATATATCATAATTGGAGACGAGGAACTAGAATCCCAACCGTCCATGCGCTCTGTAGCTGGAAGACGTGTTGGGATATTTATTTATTGTACGGTGCCCTTGAGGTGATTTTCACAAAAATGGCGCTTTATAAATTATCCAAACATTATTTTTATTATAAACAAATCTACGTCTCACTTAATCGTCCCACTGAGCAAAGAAAGGAAAGATGGAGTGATCTCTCAGCGGAAAGCAAAATAAACACAACATTTTGATACGTCTCTGGAGAGATCACGTGGAAAGAGCAGATTCGAAAAGAGTGGTGAATCTAGCGGCAGTCTATGAGATACCAGTTAGCAGCAGAACCCCGGAAGACCATAAAAAAGATAGCGGGACAGTAAGACATCTTCATCATAGGAACAGGCCACGAGCAATTACTGGACACAGTCCTGGAGAAAGCAGAAGAAGAAGACGAACATTTAGATAACATTCTTTAAAAGGCTTATATAATGTATCCATTTTTGTATCCATCATTATTTCTATCAGGGATGATATATATATATATATATGTATATACACATACATATACACCTACCCACATACACATACATGTATACACTAGAATGGGCAGATGATGCATAAAGTTTTTATAATTTTTTTAGATATCAAAGTGAAAGTGGTCTAAAAAGTTACATTTTGGATCACATTGAACGCAAAAATTATTTGAAAAAATATTTCATACTACTTTTGACCCTCAACCGAGGTTTGAAGTTTATCACTGTCTGAACATTTTGTTAATTATCAATATTGGTAAAAATTATTATTTGTTAGTAAAGATATAACTTAATCACTTAACAAATTCGAACATGTTTTAAAACTACCGAAATGCAAAAAGTTTACACTTCGCGGAACTGATGCCGTTGAGCGCCTGGCTAATATAGACGAAAACAATGGCTCATTAAAACAATGCTACCCATTTATTACAAAACAAATTGCAACACACGCCCTTAGATGCTTATTTAATAAGGTATAATTGAATTGGAAAAAAAATAATTGGACTGATTTTCTTACTTAAATACGAAACGACAGCCGGTTTAGAGTAAAAAAAAATCGTCTTTTTCTAAAACTTCCAAGCTTTGGTTGGGGGCCAAAAGTAGTATTGAATATTATTTTTGATATTTTTTGCATTCCGAGTAATAAAAAGGCAACTTTTTAGACCCCTTTCATTTCGAAATTCGGAAAAAAAATATTGGCCTACCCTAATATACACACATACATACATACACACCCTTACATACTACTAATACTACATTACCATCACGCCATTTCGTAGGCAGTGAGAATGGACCGCCACACACGTCTATCCTGGCATACATTCCTAGCTTCTTCCACATTCATACATCTTGTCATACATGCCCTTCGGTTCTGTCTGCTTTTGACATGACCAGACTTAAGATTTCGGTTTATCTGATCATGCCACGTCTTCCTTGGTCGTCCTCGTCTCACGTTACCGTTCATTTTCACCATATATACTTGTTTTACCATTCTCTCACACATGTTTTTATTTTTTTTTATTTATAAATTTATTGCAAAAAAATAATATACATACTTAATAACAGGGAATCTATATAAAACCAATTAATATAAAATGAAAACGGAGTGTTCTCTGTTTATGATAGTCTCCATCTAACATGGCACAGCCTGTTCTAAGATGGAGATTTTCTATCTTTAGAGCGCAAGTAGTCCTATACTAATAAAACAATAACATAAAAAAGAAAAAACTAATCCTACTTAATTATAAATGCCTAGCTAATCAAATGTAAGAAATTAAAAATCATTATTATACAAATATAAAGTATATATATATGTGCCAAGAATACATGTTACTTAAACATAAATAATATAGTATAATATATAATAAAACAAATATAAAGCAATGAAATACATAAAAATATAAATAATATGTGTACCAATTATATAAAGTACTACGTTTATTGATTTACATATATTTTTCAAAAAAATCTCTCGCTACACTATTTATATGTGTCGTTATTTTTATTTTAAAATTTGTTTTACATTTTGAGTCTTTTATATTTGGCAATAAAACATTGAATATTTTTGCAGCAATTACATTGTATTGCTTTTTACCAAAGGCGGTTGATACAAATGGGACAATACAGTTAATTTGTGTTGCTGAACGAGTGTTTATATTTTGTTGGGTTCTTTTGACCTCACTTAATTTATCATAAAATTTAAGTAGTAGGCACCTCAAAAACAATTGTCTTACATCCAATATCTTTAACTCAACGAATAGATTTTCCGTTGAATACCTCGAGGGTTTTTTGAGAATGATCTTCATGATCCATTTTTGTGCTATTTTTACTGGTTCAAGGATTGAACGAGAGCAACCTTCCCAAGCTAAATTGCAATATGATGGTTTGCTATGGCAAAAAGCAAAGTAAATTTGTTTCATAAGTTGAGCATTCAAAATATTTTTTAGGCTTCGTCTAAGGCATTCGTCTAAGAGGTCGCATTTCAACCCTTACATATATATATTTTATCCTTCTCGTCTTTGTATTGTATAGTGTTTAAATTGTCGTGGCGTAAAACCTTCTTTAAAATCAATATTTCACGTCGACATTCCCAGGAATTGAACCCGAGATCTTAAGCATGGCAGGCGAACGCGGCACAACGAGGCAGACTTATCTTCACTCGATTTCCTTATTATTTTATAATAAATGGCGGTGTAAAAGTCTCGAGCAACGTAAGTATGCGCCGGTCAGCACAGTGCCAAATATAAAGCTTTTCTAATGCAGCAGCATTAAAATTTATGTGCGCCCAAGATGCCAGTTCCGCTGGTGACTTTACGACGAACCATTACTTGTATTTTGCGTTCAAAAGAAATTGTGTGACGGCAATATCATGAATATGGGTACCCTGGAGAAGTTCTTTGAACAACCACGGTGGGCTCGGTACAAAATCTATCGAGGAATTATCGACTTAACGATGTGACAAACACTTGACAAAGGCGACAATAGTCCAGTTACGAGCGTGCAAGGGTAGCCATTTGCTGAATGTTGATAAATTGAATGTGATGCTTTTTAAAAGCAATGAAAGTATGAACAAATGCATAGAATTAAGAATAGTCCAGAAACCGCATACGCACATCAAACAGAAGGCGACTAAGCTACTCATAAATGAGTAGGTTTACGTTTTGACCCATTAGTTTCTTTGTAGACGTCGCTCAGTACGCAACTCCTGATTTGAATTCAACTTTGTCCTTTTAAAGTGTACTTTTAAAGTGTAGAAATACTGCTAGGATCTTAAAGAAACAGGATGCAATCACATTTCATGTGTAATTAGCAAATGAATGTGTATATAACAAATGCATTACTTAAAAATTGAATTATTTTTTCATCTGTCAGATTGTCGAAGAAACATAATGGAAATTTCGTTAGTGTTTTCAGGGTAGTACATTTTTTTACCCTACTTTGCTCATCTAACGAAAGAATCAATGAAAATTGGATCTCGGATTTAACAAATCTGTGGTGGAAATTTGACTGACATTATCTTCAAAACATAAAATATTATTTAACATGATATAAAAATATCCATTTTATGTATGTTAAAATTTGTTTTATGTTTTAAGTTTAAAGTTTAAAGTTCATAAATTAAATTACTCCTATTAAATGACCCTTTACTTATCTACTCTGTTGTGTCAATCAATATTTCCGCGTGAAAAATAAAATTTTAGAGAAATTGACAGATTACTTTTTTTTTACCTTGTATTTGTGTTACGTTTTTTTTTCCCCATCAAGCAACATTACGCTGCGACCTCACGAATGCGTGCGGCGAAAGAAGAGCATAGTGGGGGAATTATTGGACACAGTCCGATGTATACAAATATGATTCTACGCTCCTTCTGGACTGTTCTTAATTATATGACTTAATGTGAGTTTACTGTGAATAGGGTTTTTTTTATTTTTTTTATGGAAGTTGCATTATTATTTACCTTGCTTATAATATACAAGATTTATATTTCAAAAGTGGATTTTTCTGTAATTGAGATTCATTAAATTTATCTAAACTGTTGGGATCAGGAGGGATATACTAATGTGGGCCAATCAGAAACTTCTCAGCATTTGCTCATGTGGAGAGGAAACTACTTAAAACTCTTCAGGAGAAGCCGGCCTCTTGACAGCAGTCAACAGGCCTTCCGTTCCACTAGAGGAGTGTTCGGCATTTTGTTCCCTACTTTAGTTTATTTTACCAATTGCCTGCACTATATTAACCATGTATGATACTAACTGTCAATAGGCTTATACGTGCATCGGGAATATATGTTTACTAGACAGGGAAAGACTGAGAAGATATTGAAAGGAGGGTGAGTGCCGGGAAAAGGGTTAGCAGTGCACTCAAATCGACCTCGGCAAAATAATAAACACTGCAGGAGGCAAAATGATCATTTCAAATGTCGAGATCCGTCATTAGTAAGGCTGAGATAGACATTATCCACAAAATCAAGAAAGGAGTTCTGCGTTGGTTTGGACATGTAAAGCGAATGGACGGCGAAAAATTGGCTCAAGAGATTTACGATGCGAATATTGATGGATGCACAGAATGAGGAAAGCCGAGAAAGACATGGTTTGGCAAAATTCAACAGATGCTTGAAAATGGACATGCCTGAGGTCGGAATAATCGGAGCACGCGCATGAGAATATGTATCAGTGTAGAGGAAGCGAGGTCTGTATACAAAGACAATGAAAGCATGCACCCCTTTCCAGAAACTGTTCATAAAGATTTGTGTCTTTCTTCAGTTTCGCATATCACTATCAATTTTTAAAAAACTAACTAAGTAAAAGTTTAATATTTCTTTACAATCAAACCGCGAAAATAACAAAACAAAGAAACTTTTAAAGCTTTCATTGTACCCCTCATGTACATTTATGTATACAAAGACAGTGATATGGCAAAGTCGAACGTCATGGTCTTTGAAAAAAATGTAACTATGACTGAATGGTAACAGAGTTAATGGTGCCTTAAAGTCTGTCGTAGCAAATAAGTGTCTATCGCAAGAGGCTAAATTAGCAGTTCATAATGGAGTTCTGGTACCAACCCTAATGTATGGAAGCGAAGCATGGAGTTGGAAAAAAAGGGACGAAAGTAGACTGAATGCTGTTGAAATGCGATCCCTCAGGCGAATGTGCGGAAAAACAATGTATGATAGGTGCCCTAATGTCGAAATTAGAGCAGAATGCAAGGCTGAGTTAAGCATTATCGACAAAATTAAGAAAGGTCTTTTGCGATGGTTCGGTCATGTGGAGCGAATGAATGATGAAAGAACGGCTAAAAAGATTTATGATGCGAATGTGTCTGGTTGTAGAAGTCGAGGAAGGCCGAGAAAGACATGGCATGATCAAGTAAAACAAATTCTTGAAAGTGGTCATGTGAAAAGTCGGAATAATCGACGTGCGTGCATGAGAAGATGTATGAATGTGAAGGAAGCAAAGGAAGTGTGCCAGGACAGAGTGGTGTGGCGTTCTATCCTCTCTGCCTACCCCTCCGGGGAAATGGCGTGATGGTTAGTTAGTTAGTTAGATATGGCGTTAAATCCTATCTGCCTACACCGACGGGGAAACGGCGTGATTGTTGCTAATTTGTTTACGATAATTTGGCCATCGGCGAAGAAGTAGTTTTACCTCTGCCAAAACTTGTAAAATTAGAACTGTTGTAAAAAATGTTGTGAACAATAAATTGTCCTTTCTTGAAAATATCTGCTTGAACGAAAGCGATCGATGGTCAATAGACAATTAAAACTATACCACGAAGTCTGATAGACCCTCGTATTCTCGTCTGGCTTATTGCCACATAGAAATTTCTTCCAACCAACTAATAAATTAAAAGGTGTTGAAATAATTTTAGTTTCAAAACGTATGCAAGAAAAAATAAAATAGAATCAGCAATATATGTGTATAAATAACAGTCATCAATGAAAAAAGGCGAAAAGAAGAGACATTAAAGAAGAGAAAGGAGATGTTTCTTCAGACGTGATTTTAACGGATATACTAAAGAAACATGCTTGATAGTAAATGGGAGATGATTCCACAGCCGAGCCGCATGGACACTTTATGAGTTAAAAAAGAATGAGGAATTGTGAATGGAAATTGAAAAAGTGCTTTAAGAATAAGACCAAAAAACCATGAACTGATAATTTTTTCAAGGAGGTTATGGAAGCGTTACTAAATGACTACATGAAATTAAATTGGCGCAGAAGTTAGGAGCCAAACAAACGACCAAATAGACAAATTGAACGAAAACAATTTTCGAATCCTCTACAAAGAAGAGCATATTAATCTTAGAGGAAGTGTAACAAGATTAATACTCTCGGTAGAGGAGAATATTTGCAAGCGCCCTATAAATAAACCCTTTCAATAACTGTTTCCAAGAACTGCTTCTTTGAGGACTGCCGCCCTGCAATATGGACTGTTAATTGCTCGTTCTATTTGAGGAATGCCAGTTAGTACACCAGAGTAACTCCGGGGAAAAAGATTAATATTGAAATGACAGTGAAAATTATTATGAACTACCACAAAAATGCGAAGAAAAGTTTATAAATGAGTACTTCCTTATTACTTTTTCACCTTCTCAGTACCAGCGTCATTCCTCAGGTACACGAAGAAAAAAAATCATTTATTTTTATTTCCTTAACCAACCTGCCCCATTTTTTGCATGTATCTATCCAAAGATATATTCTTTACAAAACAATATAATTTTTATGCTCGCGCTTTTTTATTTCCTGACAAGATAAACGTGAAATATTTTATTAAAAAGTATATTTTGGCAAAATGTCATATTTTTCCTACATTGTTTCTGGATTAATTCCTGGATTGACATAGATACGCTGCGATCGAAGTGCCAATGCAGTGCCCCGTGCACCACCAAGGATAGACAGGGAAATTATGGTGGATAGTGGTAAACACCTAAGGTAAAGACTTCGTCTTGCAACAATGTTTGATTATGTCCAAATGCTTGCAGACTGGCTGGATTTCCTCCCTAGGGAGTTGTTCGTATTTAAATTTATTTCAACAGAGAGGGAAAAAGTTCAGAAGCCCTGTAAATGCCTAGACTTCCATATTCCCTTCTCGAAAACTTTTTCCCTCTCTGTTGAAATAAATTTAAACTTCGTCTTGCCTTCATGCAATAAATAATATCAACACGTTCAAACAGAGAAGGAGAACATTTTATAGAAGGAAATATGGAGGTCTAGGCTTTACAAGGCTTGTGATCTGTCATTGGCTGATTTAAGTGGTTACTTTGCACACTCTGAAACTTTCACCATTTTGCTTATGTTTGAACATCCATATTCATTTGTTTCTTCTAACTGTTGAGTTTCCCTTGATTATCTCCTGGACTGAAACAGATACGCTGCGATTGTTGTACCATTGCAGTGCCCTATGTACCATTAGGCGCGTTTAGGTAAATGATAGTGAATGGTGGAAAACTTCGTTTTGCCTTCATGTTAATATATAATTCGTGAGCATTACAATTTTTTTATAAAAAATAATTAGCTAATACATCAAAAGCATGCAGTTTTGTAGCAACAATTCACGGACAGTGTATACTTGTAATGCCGCAATAAACAGACTTCATGAACTCGGCAACAGTTATTCCCACGTATCTGATATATTTAGTGTAGGGTATTGTTCCCATAGAACGAACCTTTTGAACTTTTTCAAAGATGGTGAATGGTAATTATATTTATTTATTCATTCATTTCATTATATATACAGTTTTTTGTTTACTTTGCCCAGCTGTATGAAACAGTACTTATGATTTTCTTGTTGTATTACTGTAGAATGTTTTATTATTTAAACTTTCTACTGAATATGCTGTATATTTTTAGGTTAATTTTTTAAATATAAATCTTGGGTAAAGGGAAATTTATGTTTAAAAAAAAAAAATATTAAGCCAAATATGTTAGTATTATAAATTTTTGTTATAAGTAGATTTGCCGTTTATGTTAATAAAATAAAAAAATAAAAATAAAATGACGTCATTAAATGTATATTTTTTAAATAAAATCGTAGAGATATAAAAAAACTAACTATCGGTAGACTACTAGGAAGAAAATCATTAGGATTGATTATTAAATTATAACATTGGTTCAATGCATGAGCCTTTGGGTACACCTCAACTAATTATCAAAATTGTTCTCAGGGTTAAAAGAGAAATTTATTTCAATAACTATGATAAACTGACGGTAATTTAACTGAAAATAATAACAGAAACGAAACAGCTGAAGCCGGTGCAAGGAGGGCTAGCGTAAGATGAAATGCAGTAGCTAAATGATAAATTTTATTGATGACACTTCATAGTAAAATTTGATAAGGTGCTGTAGCTATTTGCACTTCTGAGTTAAGATGGTTGTCCATACGACGCGAGGGTCCCGTCATTTAGCGATAATTATTGCACGATTTATCACCGCCCGCCCAGATTTATTGCCAGTGAAGATATAAATAACACCATACACCATAGCGAGGGTTTCCAAACTGGTTTCAGTCGAATCCGGTTAACCAGTTCTTTGAAAATAACTAAAAACCGCTTATTTTAACCTAGTTAAAACATAATAATAATGGTTTATTAACATAAACTCATATAGTTATTAAATCTAATAAAAATACAGTTAGGGTATTAAATTAAGTAAATTACGGTGACGGTAAAGTTAAAGGATCGTTGGCTGCGTAGTAAGATAAATTCGAACTTCGTATTCTGCAATTCTTTGAACATCATCCTGCTTAAAAAAAATATTCTTGCGTGTCTATAGCACCCAGCACTTAACATAAAGACGAAAATGACAAATCTCCAGCTGCAAATTGTGCAATTTCGCATCAATGCATCATCGCAGAATCTCCTTTAACTCGTTTTGGCTTCAATCCAAAGAATGGTCCTCATACCGACGTCGGCTGGACGAACAAGAGGAATGGTACCCTTTGGTATGAGAAATTAACATAGCTGGGATTAAATGAAGCTGACACAGGACGGAATTAGATAAACTTGAGATTCAGATGTAAGGATTATATAAAGGTAAAGTTCACACTAGCTAGCTACAACCAAATCACAAGCAAAAAATGGACCAGGCTTTCCGAACTCAGTGGTACATAGGCCACTACATTGGAACATACATTATGATGATGTATGTTATCCAGAAGTTGGAACGATTGGAGATTTAACATGTTCAAAATATAGTACACTTATTTGTATGAAGAAATAAGCTGGAGTGATCGGCTAGTTCCTTGGCTCATTGCTGGCGCTGGGCGCGCTTTATTAATATTATTATTTATATTTGGAGAAACATACAAACGGCGGCAATAATTTATTAGAAATAGTAATTATTTGTTTGTTATTCTGTAAATAAAGTCACCGTAAAACATTATTAAGCTAGGGTTTTCTAGGACAGCGGTGCCCGTATTTTAACGGCCGTAGTAAACGGTGATGCGGTAGACAGCCGTCGTAATGTCGACTAGAGAGTGGTTTCCTAGGGAAACGGTGTTAAATGGTGTTGATAACACCGTTTTCCTAGAAAACCACACTCTAGTCACCGTTACGACGGTTATCCACCGCATCACCGTTCACCACGGCCGTTAAAATACGGGCACCGCTGTCCTAGGAAACCCTAGCTTTAGGGATAGTCAAATATAATGGTAAGCTGAGCATAATCGCATCTATACACGATTCGCCCCTGGTATGTAGGTGCAATAATTCAATCAGATGAATCTCAAACACATCATTAAAGGTTTCAGCTCTTTAACTTCACTTTTCCCCTCGGCCAAGGATCAACAAAATCTCATTAAACGGTACTGTCGATGTGTTCCAACAGCAAAGGCAAGCATTCAAGAAGCAAGCGGTGTTGTCACTCCTGACTCGCGATGATACACTTGCCATGTCCGCCTATATTTTGCCATAATTATACCTTTGAAAATTGAAATAGACTTTAAGATTGTTAAGATTAAGTGTTATTATATAATTACATAGTCAATAATGCCAATATGTTAAGGCTTTCATAAAGATGTTCAAATATAAGTAGAATGGTGAATGTTACATAGTGTGTAAAGTGGCCACTTAAACCAGCCAATGGCAGGTCACTAGCCCTGTAAATGCCTAGACTTCTATATTACCTTTTCTAAAATGTTCTCATCTCTGTTGTAATATGTTAATAGAACTATGAATACTGTACTCACCTATCGCCGCTTTGTCTAGCTGGTAGGGCGGAATCCCCATATGTGCAGGAGGGGGCTGAGCGAGGTCCCCATTATGGCAGAAAAGGGGCAGAGCACCCGCCGCTCCTAACCCCATCTTAGATGTCTGGAAAAGGAGAAAAAAACAGTTATAACAACAATATTTTGGAAACAAATTCAAAATAAAAAAATACATATTTTATTAAAGAAATGTATTCGGTGTTAACATAAGTTAAGTCAATTTTTTTTTTAAATTTAAAAATGAGAACCAAAAGTAAATCAAAATGGTGAAGGTTACACGTCATTCAAAAGAAAATTTTTTGTTTTACAAGATTTTGTACTTGTTTTAACGTTACATAATATGTCACGAAAAAGCAAATACAATATCTCGTAGAGTCGAATTTTTTTAATAAAAATTGCTGCTTGTAAAATCGCACTCAATAAGCGTTTAATACAGTACTGTCAGTTAAAGTCAATACAGTACTGTCCTGTCCTAAAATCGGTGACAAAATAACATATTCAGGTCCAATCGGTGGTTTCAAGATTAAGAAAACTGTGTCATGCATTCTGCTCACTTAGCAATATCTTGGACATTGGCACTCTCAGAACTGTGTATTTTGCTCTTTTCCAGTCAGTGGCAACCTCTGGTATAGTGGGCTGGGGAGGTTGCACTGCGTCTATCATGAATCCCCTAATAAACGAACCAAAATTAATACAAGGAGTGATGCTGCAATGTCCCCCCACTTTCCCATCTCAGACATGGTTCCAATTCACGAAGGTACTGGACATTAGACAATTTTAAAAAAAGAGTCATTGACACATTTCTGGTCATGCGGCTACAAGAGTAGATCCCAGCAGAATGCTCGTACGAGGTTTTCCTGTAATTTGAATTATTTCATTCCAAAAACACGTACGACGTTTGCTTAGAAGGATTTCTGTTTTGTGGCCCCAAGAGTGTTTAATGTCCTGGATGAACATATTAAGTTCTCCAAAACGAAAGCCATTTTCAGGATCAGGGTACAAGTCTGGATTTTGTCTTAGAGAAGAGACCATTGCAGTAGACTGCCGCGAGATATTGCATAGATTTGTATACTACTAAGCGTATATGAAATATATGTATGTTTATGTAATAATATTTAATTTTTATTTTTGCTATTATTGAATAATGTACGTGCTTCCACTTTCCATTAAGTTGTATCCCAACTCAACACAAGGCCCTCGGCCTCATAGAGGAGATTGGGATACATTATTATTGTATTTTTTTGGAATATGTTTTGTTATTTCATTTGGTTAAACACCTTCAAAATAGAATGTCAAGGAGACGAAAGCGAGTATTTTCGACACCACCTTCTGTTCGCGTTCAATTGAGGAAATAAAACACGCACTGAGCGCTATTGTCCAAGTGCGTTCACACGAAGACAATGCGGCTGGGCGCAGTATTGGAGGTAATCCATTGCCCTGCGGAGATGTTCCCTGTCGTCTATCTATCCCTGGGACAATGTCTTGCTCCATAGTCTTGTCCTCAAAATTTCCGATCACACGATGACAATATGTCCGATGTTAGGACAGGACAATACTGTATTCTCTTAGTGTGAACTAATTAAGTGCGATTTTCTCAGAAGCAAAAAAAAAATGAGAGAACTTTTACTAAGAGAGTAATGCTGACACAGAAATGTGAAGACATGTATAAAAAAATCGACATATCTATACAAGACATAAGCTCCCGGAAACATGGTACTAACAACACGCCTTTATCCTCTAAACGGTGGCAATTTTCTTTCTTAGAAACAAACTAGCCTAACTGTGAGCTTTGGAAAAGCTCTCATACACTCCATCGCGAGAAGCAAATTTAACAGGGTTACCAAAAAAAATTACCGAAAACCTTTTTCGTTCCGACCGGCAACATTAATTCTTTCTCTTTCCGCATCTAGTGGTACACTGCAATAGTACACCAACCGCAGCGTATTTCGATAATTTGTGTAACACGAAGGAAAGATGATCAGTCTTACGCTTCAGGTGCCTGTCGTGGTACTAAGACATTTTCTAGTGTGAAAACACCCCTTTACATTAATATTCAGTTCATTGCCGAAAATCGGCGAATATTATAAGTTAAGCGTAGTAATATCATATTCTGTTTGCAAAATAAGTCAAATTAAAATATAAGCAAACATTTTAGGCACTGTCTTTTCTCACATATTTCACGACAACCATTCGGGAATTGAACCTAAACCTTTTATATGGTAGGAAAACTAGCTTACTGTTAGACCACGAGGCAGACAAAACAGTAAACGTATTTTTACTTGTTTTTTTTACATAAATAAAAATGATCTGACATGAAATAATAATTTAAAATTGGTAATTAAAGGTGAAAGTTAGTTTGAATATTTTTTTGGTTTGCAAGAATATCTTTTTTAGTGAGTTTTTCTGTTGAATAATTTATTTATTTATGTATTTCACAGTTTTAAAATGTACAGAGTTTCTTTGTTTTAGGTCCTGACTAGCTAGGAAAATCCTGTGTTAGGAAGAGCCTTCTTTTGACATGTATTTTTTTATTTTATTAAATGATGTTTAATAAATTCAAATATAATAATAACATTAAAAAAAAAAACAAAATAAACATACATTAGAAAACATGCAGATGATAAAAATTGAATCATAAATATAAATTAGAAAAAAAAACATTTTTAATTAGAAAATGAAACGTTCATGTAAATTTGAAAACATACCGATAATAATAAAAATTGAAGCATAAATATAAATAAGAAAAATTTATACCATTCATAGATAAAAAATGAGACATAATTATTATAAATTAGAAAACATAACAATAATAATAAAAATTGAGGCATAAATATAAATTATAAAATATAGTAATTAAGAAATGAATCATAAATGTAAATTGGATAACATACCGATAATAATAAAAATTGAAGCATAAATATATATTTTTTTTTTTTAAGTATACCGATAGTAATAAATATAAATTAGAGAATATACCATTTATAATTGAAAAATGAAACATAGGTGTAAATAATGACTTCGTCTTATTGAGATATTCGTCTATATATATTTTTTTAATTTTGAAATATTTTTGTTTTTCATGAATTGTGACCACGAGGCGGACAAAACTTTAAATGTATTTTTACTTCGTTTATTTGCACAAATAAACATGATACAGGGATGAAATATTGATTTAAAATTGACGAATAAAGATGACAATAGATTTCATTTTATTTTTTATATTAAAAAAAAAAAAACATTGTACAATGAATATTAGCATTTCAAATAATATTTTTTCAAGGGCGTATTTTTGTTCAATAATTTCTTCGTTCTCTAAATCTTTTGAATAAATCCGTAACAAAATAAATCGTTCTAATTGACTTCCATATTCCCTTCTCAACAATGTTTTCCCTCTCTGTCCCAGCCAGTCAGCAAGCATTTGGACATACTCAAATATTGTTGAATTACTACCTGGTAAAAGAAGTATGACAATTGGAAAATTGTTTTCAGGCGTTGCCTAGTAGGTGATTTGGTTCAGCCTGATGAATCTCACCCACGAGATAAAGGTTTCAGCTCTTTTACTTCACAAAAGTCAACAGATAGAAGAGTTGAGGAAATGTGGATGTTTAAACATGTGCAGAATGGTGAATGTTACACAGTGTGTAAAGTGGCCACTTAAACCAGCCAATGACAGGTGATAAGAAGTGTAAATGCCTAGACTTCCATATTCCCTTCTCAAAAATGTTTTCCCTCTCTACTGAAATAAATTTAAATTACAAAAGCTTCAATAAAATTTATTTTATAATCCGTCAGTTTTTTTTTTTAATTATGATTTTTTTTTTCGACTAATTGTGGCAACCCTAGCTCAGATGAATGTATGAAAATGAGGATGTTATTACGCCAAGTCTTTAGAAACTTCAGCGGGAAGCAATCAGAAGGTGGTGGCTGCTAATCCTAGCGGTGTCACCACTGCCGCTGCAGCGTGCTCTGCAAGTCTACCGCACCGACGTAAAGTAGAACGTGCAGATAGCAGACTAAAGGCCGTGTTACACGGAACAGAAAACTGAGCAAGAAATCGGCGAATTCTTCATTTTGACCAAAAAATCTTGAGGGTGATTTCGAATTTTTTATTTTTAAAAAATAATTTATTAAAAAACATTTTTTTTATATTATGGTCACCTTTCTCAAACCAACTATCTTCGTCACTCACCTATACCGCGTATACACGGACTAGGGCAGTGGTCGGCAAACCCCGGCTCGCGAGCCGCATGCGGCTTTAGCCCCGAGTGCGGCTCTCCGCAAATTACACTTTTTGTTCAAATTATTTACACCACCCGCTGACTGTGATTTTTGTCACTGTAGGTGCGCTCACTACTCACTACTCACTACTGGTGACAAAATGTTCATTTAGCGATGGATTCCGAAGAGGTCGCAGTGATTTGCGCCCTTAAATAACGCAGAAGGAAAATTAAACGAAATAAACACTATTGGGTACCAGGCGCGTTCCGTCCATAGATACTGTGGATGCGGCGCATCCCTCAAAAATTAATAAACGATATGAATTTCACAAGAAAAACATTATAAATACGAAATAAAACCGTCAAATATGTATTCCTAAAATCCTCACTGAGAACGTTCGGGTGCATGCGATTCAAACAATATCTTCAGTATACATACCTAGCTACGTATGCGTATTTCCTATACCAACGTACGTACTGAATATCTAGGTATCTTGTATTTGATGTATACGCGGGATGCTGCTTGTCGAGTTGCGTCTAGTTCCCATAGCAATTGTCCAAATTTTCGCGCACGCGCTTTAGGTGCATAAGGTTTTAGATTTCTCTTTCGAGACTCGGAGAGATAAGAAGCATCCAACTTGTATAATGCAAAGAAAAAACTACTCTAATAACGTTTACCATAAAGTTTAAAGTAGCGCATTATTGACACTTGGCCCGAATTTAAGAGCGATTGTCTCGGGTCTTGTTTTAGGTGTTTTCGTGCTTATATTGCTTATCTTCTTTTCACACCTACGGGGAACGTCCTGGAAGACCATCGATGGCGATCTTTCAGCTTTGTTCGGCGGAATTAAGGGACGCGGAATTGACGTTGCAGATAGCGAGAGTGCTGGCTGACGATAAGGTCTTCCGGAGACGTCTGGTGATGTCCACATGCTCCACTTAGGAGTGGAAAAAGAAGAAGAAAATAAGAAAATATACTGCTTCTCCTCTAGACGCGCCAAAGCTTTGTCAATTTATTGACTGACAATGATTAATTATTATTACTCTGATGGACAACTTATATAGCGTATTAAATAAAATTTGAATAAACCTGCTAAAATAAGGAACATGATGGTTTTTTGTCCGCATCCTTACTGATAAAAGTCACTGCACGCGCCTGCTGGGTACATCCCTTGGCGGCCTCCGTGGTGTAGTGGTCAAGACGCTTGACTCACGCACGGAAAGTTCCGGGTTCGATTCCCGGTGAGAACACAAAAATTAAAAAATGTGATTTTTCTCAAGCCTGGGTGCTTTGTGATGTAATTCACCACTGTAATTAGGCCTCCTGGCCTGTTGTGGTGCAAAAAAAAATGTAATGTAAAAAATCCCATGTATAATAAACGATTATTAAAAGGAAAATTTTACTCCCTGTATTCTGAATTACGTCAATATCCTCTCAAGTTTTCAAAATATTTTCGTATGTCAATAAACAGTTTTGAAATCATTGAATTAAAATGTCGTCCCACAATTTCCCTTTAAAATGAATATCAGATAATTCCTTTAGTTTTTTTGTATACAATGCTGGCCTTCTATTAACAATTCGCTGTCCATATCATCTTCTTGCAGACAAGCAGCCATCTTAAATCTCGCCCACATAAATAAAGGTTTCGACTCTTTTCGGTAACAATTTATATTTTCCTTAAAATCTGGTTGATTTTCTGATTCGTACAAAACAGCTTTAAACATCGAATGAAAGCTCAGACCAAAGTAACGAAAGCTACTCTTTGGGGGAAAGAAAAACAAAACTTTTGGCAAAAGAAAGTCTGCAGTTCAAGTCGTTGTCAAGATTAAGTTTATAGACATAATTCATTGTGAATTTGCAACAAAGAATAAATTGCAAATGAAGATAAAAAATAGTTACTTCCAGTGACTTTATACCCACTTTCCTGCCTCCTTTTTTTTAAATACGTTATTTATTTATTCGATTTCTGATTTTAACATGGGTTAGCAAGTGTATATCGAAATCGTCACCACTGGCATTAGCGGTAAAACCAAAAATGTCACCAGCACAGCGTCAAACATAAATGAATTTATGCGGCGAAACAAGGTCTGAACCAAATACCCTCGTCACAGGATAGAGAGGACCTAACACAGGAAGAAATCGAAGTTTTCGTTCGTAAATAATTTGTCGAGAGCAGAAAAGAACACGAACGCAAGGCATATTATTTGAGAAAAACGATTAGTTTATCATGCGCAGTACATCGATGTATATAAATACATAAGATGCGGTACCAAGCACCCGACATGTGTTCCTTTCAACATAGGTTCCAGAACTTATTTGGTGGAAAATAGTGTTTTCCCTTGGAAAATAATGATAATAATATTTGGCTGATTTATATAGCGCCATTTTTGTGAAAAATCACCTCAAGAGCGATTTACAATTGTATACTTAAACTTACATTCTAACTAAGCTAAAGTGACATATTATATTTTCTGATTTAAAATTGAGGGTATGATAAACTAAAATAGTTAGATTTTAGTTCGGATCTTAACTGACTGGGACTGTCGATGATTCGTAAGTTTGAAGGCAATCAGTTCCAGGCAGAGAGGCCGGCAACGACGAAAGCACGATCTCCGAATCTAGTGTTTGGGAGCGCCGGATTTTGACAAGTTTTCCTCTGCCTGAATTAAATGCTGACCTAAGAGTAGATTTTCTTTGACGTGTATTTTCCCTAATACAAAGGTCCGATAGATATATTAAAGCCATTTCATGAAGGGATTTGAATACTGTCCAGCAAAGCTTGTACATTTTATTTTCTCTGGGCTTTTTTACCAGTGCAAATCTCGAAGATGTTGTGAGATGTGAGAGTCGGCCTCCGTGGTGTAGTGGTCAAGACGCTGGACTCACGCACGGAAGATTCCGGGTTCGATTCCTGGTGAGAACACAAAAATTAAAATGTGATTTTTCTCAAGCCTGGGTGCTCTGTGATGTAATTCACCACTGTAATTAGGCTTCCTGGCCTGTTGTGGTGCAAAAAAAAATGTAAAAAAAAAAATATGTAAAAATGTAAAATGTAAAATGTAAAATGGAAATGAGATATGAGTTTTTTATTCCCGCAATAAGCCTTGCTGCTGCATTAAAATATTGTATGTGCTAAGCAAATGTGAAGCAGTGCGAAAGGGCGCGACGTACAGCTTTGAATTCAGAGTAAGCTGCATAAACAGTTAGTCCTTTTCACTCTACTACGCATTTTTCATGGCAATGTTGTTCGATAACTTTAAAGAAAATATTTCAAATTTGCGGCATGTAAAGCGTCCTCTCTATTTAATTATACCTGAATGAATTCACAGGACATGAATTTTGGTCCTATTTAATCCATTTCAATTAAATAGGCCAAAACGACTCGTGATTTCGCGATTTCCATTAAAAGCTTTACAGAAAATTCCTTTACATTCCTCATACCCAATGTACCATATTTACACTTACTTGACCAATTTACCCAGTGCACAGGAACTCCATTTAAAAAAATATACTTTAGCTTGCCGAAAGCAACCCAACTTAGCCCTATTCTTTTTTGGCAACTCCGCTGTCTAGTTATATTTACAAAGACTTCCACTTCGACTTTATTATTGTAAGTGAAAACGTCTTTCCTTGTTGGACTCATAAGCTTTGTTTTATAAATATTCATTTCCAAAACAATCCATTAAAAAAATAAAACAAAATAAACAAGTCCTAGTATGCTTAAAAAGACAGGTCTATGAATTGTGTACATTGCCAGTGATGGTATACAGACTAACCATGTCTGAAAAGTATCAAGAAACTAAAATATACGCACGATCCATGGAAAGACAGATTCCCGGTGTATGTCTAAGAGACAGATAAGAAACGAAGAAATAAGGAGCCGAACCTGAGCCGTATACATTGTAAGTCGTGCAGCAAAATATAAAAAGCAGCGGACAGGACACTGGCGAGGAAAAAAGGTAAATAAATAAATAATAAAGTGGAGACCATGGGCAAACAAAAGAAGTGTTGGAAGGCCACAGAAAGTATGGGTCGACGACATTGCATCTATTCACAGTAAAACATAGATGATGGAAGCGGGTGATACGAAGGAATGGAGACGTTTGGAAGAGGCCGCCATCTAGCAGTGGAGAGAACAAGGTTGAAGAAGGAGAAGAAAGGAGGTCTAAAACAAAATGTTTGAAGTCCATTTTTTTTTGCTTGAATTTGCTTAAAACGCTAGAGCCTGAAATGCAAATAGCAATCCCAGTCAATGAAGCATTAACCTCCCTCTTTCCTCAATCCATTGAAGCACATATTATGTGATTCCGGTGATCGTCTTTCAGCAAACGTTTCGCGAAAGCGATCGCAACACTTTCGTTCGGTTGAATTCATGCGATGTAGCCCCCCTGTACCAAATACCATCGTAAATGGTACATAGCGGGTTTTGGAGATCAAAGGCCAATAAATACCGTGGTGCAAATTGATTTGCGATTGGTGGGAAGGGGTTGGGGGTGGGCGTACGCATCGGCAAAGGGAGCCTGATGGTAAATATTTAATTATAAGACATAGTCTGACGAAGCTTTTCATCCGGCGAAACAATCAGGAGGATTTTAATTACGGAGAAAAACAAATTATAAATCGCGAGAAAAGTCCATCAGAGAGCGTCAATTAAGATAAAAAAATACCATTTATTGCAAGCGAAAGTAAAGCACTTTTAGGAAGGAAATTAATATTATTGTAAAACTGTATAAATGAAATAATTCATTTAAATGAATCTCACCCGCATAAATAAAGGTTTCAGCTCTTTAACTTCACAAACATCAACAGATGAAAGAATTGAAGGGATATAGATGTTCAAATATTGACAGAATGGTGAATGTTACACAGTGTGTAAAGTGGCCACTTAAACCAGCCAATGACAAGTCATAAGCCCTGTAGATGTCTAAAGGTCTATATTACCTTCTCTAATATGTTCTTCATCTCTGTTGTAATATGTTTATATTAAAAGCTCTCCAGGGAGTTGAATACAGTCCTTGTCTACCTTGTATTTTTTATTATTATTATGAATAACTTATATAGAACCATTTTATTAATATAATACCTCAAGGGCGCTTTACAATTTTTATTTTATTTTTTAAATAAAATAAATATTTGCGTTCTTGTGATTTACCCAAATATTTAATTTTGAGGGCCATTCTCAACGAGTTGTAAATAACTCACTATTAGAAAATGGAATCAAGTTGGGGTAGAGTGGGATTCGAACGACGGACCTTTGGTCCGTGAGTCCGAGACACTAGCCACGGGACCACAACCCGATGTAAATTGATTATATCATCGTCCCCTTTCCGCACCTAATGGTGCATAGGGCACTGTATTAGTACACCAAATCGCAGCGTATCTTGATCATTTTTGTTACATGAATGTAAGATGATCAGTCTTACGCTTCAGGTACCAGTCCATGGACTATGAAATATTGTAGTGTGAAAACACCCATTTAAGTAAATATTTCACATCAACCATGTCGGGAATCGAACCCGAGACCTCTTGCATGGCAGGCTAACGCGCTGACTATTACACCACGAGGCCGATGATTATATAAAGAAATAAATTCAATTTCAACTTTTTAAATTTGTAATTTAAGAAAAACAATGAACTTTGTCATCACATGCTAAGAGTCTATTCAAATGATTTAGTAATATATATGATTTAGAAGTAATATAAAATTTATACTGTACTTCCTAATATATTTTGTAAAAATATCTATCAATACCGATAAACTGAAATTATGTAAATAAACTAAAATTAAAATAGGGAAATATCACATACTACCGGTAAAAATGTATGAAATTCATTAAGAACAATTAATTGTACTTTCAAAACAAATATGTTTACTGTAGAGAAATGTTTTCATATTACAACAAAACATGTCAATAGAAAAATGCGATATGTTTGGCATTGATAATTGTGACGTGTGACAAAGTTGAAAGTTAACATGAATTGTTACGTATTAGGGGTGTGACCGATTTTACTAGAATTCAAAATTACAAATTTAAAAATATTTTTTGCTACCAAGTAGCAAAAAATTTTTTTTTAATCGCCAGTAATTCATATACCCTTAACACTTTTAAGAAGTAATATTTTCCTATTGGGTTAAGGATTTCTTTAACAATTCAGGCTGTCAATTGTCTCGAAAGCTTTTAATTAAAAAACAAGTACCAAAGACAAACTTCAAATTAACTTTTCAAAAGGAAAAAATCAAGTGTTCGAAAAAGCTGACTCAATCCACTACAAAGGATTTATATTGTAAGGGGCTTCATTGAAAATAAAGTGAACGCTACTCAGTTATGATTATAAATATATTTAACCCTGGTTTTATACTTCAAAAGTTCGCCTTTAATGATTTTGGAGTGAAAAAAAGAAAAATAATAACCAAGGCTCGTATTCTAATGGCAAGTTTAATGTATCTTCAATTTTGCCTACAAAGCAAAATTGTTTTGTTAAAAATATGGTATGTTAACAAATTTTATTTGACATGTTCAATTTTAGGATAACTTCGTCGGTAACCTGTGGCCTTTTTCTGTAACTAATTCGTTTCGTAAATTCATTCGTATCGCGCGAGAGCGAAATACGATTTCGATTGCGTCAGATTGAGATGGATATATGACGAACGAACGAACTACGAAACGAAATTGTGACAGAATAAGGCCAAAGGTTACCGACGAAGTTACCTTAAAATATTCATAAAAATTGAGGGACAATGCACCAGTAAATGACCACCCCCCAGTAAATACCATTTGTTAATAAAACACAATATAATAAGAATTGCTACATGTGTCCAGTCAAAAAACTTTTAACACTACAAACTATGACAAGCGGTAGGCGGACACATCTTTTGAACTGTGAGTTGTCAAAAGGTAATAGTGCGTCTTCCCGTTATTGTTCTGAGATTGATGGTGTTTTTGTAAGGAAATGTGTGGTAAGTGTAAGGAAAAGTGTGGTAAGCGATTATGAACGCTTTCTTCATCTGTAGGACCTAAAATCTGTTAATTTTTACAAGAATTTACAAATAAACAAATCAGCCGCGTGATATCCGATGGAGAATAGCCTATTTTTCATATATCATCTTAATCTAAACGGCACGGTAAAATTATAGTGGATTGACATTTATTAGATTCGTTTGTACCTACACCGCAAGACAAAAAAAATTACGAGTTTACCTGCTACCGCGCCCCTTGACTTTACTGAACCCTTTTTCTAAGAAATCCTTTATCGATACCTCTTTCTTTTGTTTAATAAATTAAGGACACTATGTGTCACCTTTCTACAATATTTACATTTTAAAATGTCTCAACAGTCTTGTTTTACCCGCGTTTGAGTGAACATAACACAACAATCATGGAAAGTGCAAAGCAAATGTCGATTGCGATAAAATCCAAAATAATCACATTGTCGCAAGAAAACATATCTAATTGTGAAATATCTCGTCGAGTTGGGTATTCAGAAGGTGCAGTGAGGTTTTTATTTAAAAAAATCCAAGAAACTGGATCCATAGAACGGAAAAAAGGAAGCGGACGGGGGCGCGTGACATCTGCCCGAGATGATCGCTTAATAAAAAAAATTGTTATGCGCGATCGATTTTTAACGGCACCTGAAATACACGCAGAGGTGCAGTCTACCAGCACATCAACATTTTCAGTAAAAACAGTGTCCAGGCGGCTGTTGGAGCATGGTTTCCAAGCACGGAGTCCCGCAAAGAAACCATTACTCACGGACAAAATGAAGAAGGCTAGACTGGATTGGGCGAAAGAGCACCAGAATTGGACCTTGGAGGATTGGCAAAATGTTGTTTTCTCTGATGAATCAAAATTCAACCTTTTTGGTCCAGACGGCAGAAAGATAGTTCGACGAAAACGTGGGGAAAGATATCATCCGTCGTGCGTCACTCGAACCGTTAAACATTCACCCTACGTGATGATTTGGGGGTGCATGACAGCATACGGTTTAGGACCTCTAAATTTTGTACAGGGTACGATGAATGCCATTCAGTACAAAAAAGTGTTAAAAAAACATATTATTCCAACAATCGAGGACATTACGCAGTATACCGCGGACTCAATTTTTCAGGACGATTCTGCGCCGTGCCATAGAGCCCGCACTGTGAGTACAAATATATATATTTTTTAATGCATTTTGTGACCACATGATAAATAATTTATTGTTTTTTTATAGATCAATGAATTCAAGGAGAAAATTGGCTTAAAATCGTTGACGTGGCCCGGGAATAGCCCTGATTTGAACCCGATAGAAAATTTATGGGCGATTATGAAAAAAAAAGTCGGGAAAAAAAAATCAAAAAACATTGAGGAATTAAAAAAAACTTAATTCAAGTTTGGGAAGAAGAAATAACATCAGAAATTTTAGATTCGCTTTACGCTTCTCTAAATAATAGAATTTTACATGTTATAAAAAATAAAGGTGAATTCACTAAGTACTAAATATTTTTAAATGTTATAAATATGTTTAAATGTAAAATACTTTAATTTAAAATAAAGCGATAAGAACCTACTTCTTAAATATGAATTAAAAAATAACATGTCTTTTATTATTCCATCACAAACACTCGACCATAAATGAACCGTTATGGGTCTCTAAGGTTCGGGTAATCTGATACCTGATATATAATGGCAATTTCTAAGTACAATTCATGAGTAAGATTTTTTATTTTAACCTTGAAATAACGAGTAGTCATCACATATGTCAAACAATATAAAAAAAACTAATTAAATATCAAGAATAATTCATTATATGTCAATTTTAGTTTTTTTTTGAGAACTCGTAAATTTATTTGTCTTGCGGTGTATTTAAATTTGATAATATTTTTATTTCTGTTTTTAAAAAAAAAACTCCATAGTTAATGATAAAAATATCAATAAAAAGGCCTCCGTTAACATTTTTTTAAAATTTAAATATTAGCGTTCTTATAATTTACCAAAATAGTTAAATTTTGGTGACCATTTTCAACGAGTTGTAAATATTATGAACATTTAAAGCATAAACATTAATAATAGTAATTTATAATAGTAATTAATAATAATAGCAATTGTTAATAATAATAATAGGTGTATAGTGGGTTTTGCATGTTGGTTTGCATGTTGATTTCATTGGTGTCCTGACGAAGATATAGAAAAGTCGGTAAGTGGTTATGTACTAATATTAAATAACATTAAGAGTTGTAAATAACTCAGTATTAGGAAATGGAAATCAAGTTGGGGTAGATTGGTGTGGATTTGTGAGTCCGCAACACTAGCCACGGGACTACAACCCGATTCTAATAACAAAGTAAAACTCAACAAAAGAGATTTTAATGATAATTTTATCGAAATCATTATTTAAACTTAGCGAGTACTCTCAGGTAAAAATCCTACAAAAGATAATCGACTGGAGATTTATTTAATTCTCTGTTTAAATCACGTCTGAAAAAACATCTCCTTTCTCTTCCTTAATCTCCCCCTCCTTTCCTTTTTCCTCTTTTTTCCTTTTTCCCATTGAGTAATAGTTTTGATTTAAGGTAATTTATAAACAAATACGTTTATTTCTATTTTTATATATCTTTAGCTTTTTAATCTTTATTTTCTATTGAATATGTTCTGTAACTTGAATAATAAAAATAAAACTATTATATTATTGGTTGGTTGGAAGAAATTGCCATTTGGCAATAAGCCCGAAAATGTACAAATATAATTATGTACAATATGTTAAATAAATAAATAAATAGAATGGTGAATGTTGCACAGTTTGTTAAGTGGTTACTTAACCCTTACGCTGCTACGCAGTTTTTCAAGAATCTAATCAGAAACCCTCTTATTTATACATTTAAAAAATATTTTATCGAATACGTTGTTTTCCAAACACACTACTGTTTTATCAATTACTAGCAATTCCAAGAAAAATCTTCCATTTCATAAATATCTCATTCAAGCCTAATGGAGTGAGCAAGATAGACATTTCGTGCCGCAAATATACATTTTTCGTACAGCGGTTGTAAACCCTTTCTTAATTGAAAATAAAAACAAACAAACTGATCTCGTACTGCAATCTCAAGGCGCATTGTTATTATTGAAACGAAATAATTATTATAGTTTTTTTGTTGATTGCGGAGCAAAGTGCTCTGTTATATATTATCAAACCCACAACTTCCATCAATGCATCTAAACAAAAATTGAGTAAAATATATCTTGAAATTTGTTGCAACAGAGAGGAAAAACATTTTTGCCAAGGGAATATGGAAGTCTAGGCATTTACAGGACTTATGATCTGTCATTGGCTGGTTTAAATGACCACTTTACACACTGTGAAATATTCACTATTCTGGGTATGTTTACACATACATATTCATGATTATTTTTACATTACCTCAACTCTTCCATCTGTTGACTTTTGCAAACTAAAAGAGCTGAAACCTTTATTGATGTCGGTAAGTTTTATCTGGATAAATTATTTCACCTCCTAGGTAATGCCTAAAATTACTTTAAATTTTTTATGCAAGTTATTTTAATCAACAATATTTTGAGTATGTCCAAATGTTTGTAGGGAGTTATTTAGATTGAAACCTAAAGGTAACCGGTAAATGTACAAAGAAGTGATATTATTTCTTGGTAGTTGTTATAATATAATTTAAATTTAAAAAAAATATGTTTTTGTACAACTGTCTCACAAATTGATATTTCTTCTAAGAAAAATATTCCGTTTCGCTAATAGCTAGTTCACGCATAATGGATTGAGCGAGATAGACAACAGTTGCCGAAATTACAAACAGCTGAGGTAAATTACATATTTTTTAAATTTATATATATTTTTAATCTCACTTTGTTACTCTAACTAACAATTTAACTCTGCAAAGCGTCCTTTTTATTATGAATAAATTTACAAAATATATCATTCAAAATGATAACGGATAGTGAAAGTGATAAAGAAATAATAGTACCTCGCCGAGAAACTCGGAGGCTTAGCAGCTCAACCTATTCCGAAAGTGAATATGACAATAACGATATTTTTTTAAGTGATAGTGATAATAATTTATAATATGACTCTTACGAAGAGCACGAAATCGAAGAAGCTTTTTATGAAGTATTTTTGGATCAATATCGAGCTGATATACCTCATTTACGTTTTGTTTGTAGAATAGAGTTTGTATAGTAATAATTACGTTTTGTTAGTAGAGTAATAATTACTACCTAATGAATAGCTAAAACATTTTGACTTCCCATTACTGTGGGTATCCATTATAATAAATTAACAAATGATTTTTTTAATATTCAAACGTCCTAATTGACAATCATTAGGTTCCATGGTGAATTATTTTTATGTTTTATGGCTCTTTACTTATTTGTTTATATTCTTAATTACGGGGTTTTCCGGTGATATAGGGACCTCACTAGATAAGAGTTATTATATTAAAGGTAAAGTATTCAATTAGTTATTCATTACGGAAGTACATATATATTTTCGTAATCACTGAATCGGGTTTAATAGCGGGGAAAACACCAAATATAATTATTTTCCACAAATATCATATAAGTGATTAAAAATCTAACTATTAACATTGATTTATTTTTTATTTCACTGTTTTTGGAATGCAAAAAAGTTCACTGTTTAAGGTCCCGACTAGCTAGAAGCTTCCTGTGTTTAGTCGTCTCTTTTCTTAAAAGCACTGCGAATTTGAACAACATAAGTAAATTTATAATGAGGATGTTTAGTGGTTTTAAAAAAAAAAATTGTTAATGGACAAAGCTTTTTTTTTCAATTTTTAAGTATCGTATTATCAGCGCTACGATATTTTAAAGTTTTGTATTTCTGACATTAATCCGCGTGTGACGTCGCAAGTTCTCTTCCGCTTTTTCTCGGTTAGTTCTGTTGATTGGTCCATTGACGATTAGCAAACCGGAAATCTTACACAACCCTCTTATCATTGATTGATTCATATGAACAAGTGACGTCGTTCAAAGTTGTTCGTTTTCATTAAAATATTTTTAATGATTTTTTATTCATTTTCAAGAAACTTTGCCGTACAATTTAATGCTTAAATTTTTACAGCGCGTAAGAAAACATTTTTTGTATAAAATTTTCCGTAGGGCTGAAATAGGTACGAAAGTAAATAATAACCCGTCGAATAAGTCATTTTTATGTTTTGAAAATGTTTTATACCACTGACGGTTAAGTGCAACAAGCAGTTCCCGAATTCATTTACCCTTTTGGGGATTATGACGTCAGCATCAGTCTAGTTAGAACTTTATGATAGGGATTAACAACAACGATATATCGTTGTTTAGCAGTATAAGGGTTAAACCACCCAAAGACAGGTCACAAAACCTGCCTCGACTTCCATATTGCCTTCTCTAAAATGTACTCATTTTTTTGCAATATGTAAAATACAAAGTGTTTTTTTATTTTATATTCATGACGCATGTGAAAAAAATACAAAATAAATACTTACATAAAACAATCAATATGTGCAAATTAATCAATCAATATCGACACAAGTCTTCAATGGAAAAATGGGAAAAGGACAGAACTCATTTTCACTAGGTAGTGACAGGAAAATCGACTAGAAATTTTATTGTTTTAAAGCAAAGAAAAATCAGAATAATATCATAAAGTTTAAACAAGACGAATCAGCGCTTAAAGGGGATTGAAAATTCGTCATTTTCAGAAAGGTTATTGGAAAGGGGTGGACAAAGGGATTAGGTAATTAACTCAGGTGTCAACTGCAAGCAAAGGGTAGAAATTTTACATTTTACGCCCCTTTCCACTACCTGTGACACCCCTTGTTCGGATATTAAATTGGCCCGTAAAACCAAGCTCAACCCAATATAGACAGAAAATAACATTTACATTCGTTAATCTGTTTCCGGAAACTTAAATTATACTAGTATAGACGGATAATTCACACAGAGCCATACAAAAAATAGCACAGCACGTCTTGCAGCTACACAGCACATGGACGGTTGGGATTCCTAGTTCCACGATTCCAATTATGATATATTTCAATGAGAGAAATTGGATACAAATCATGTTTTCTTGCGTGCGGTAAAAATTAGAGCATTAAATTGTACTGCAAAGTTTCTTTAATATACTTAAAAAAACGATCTACTTTAAACGAACGATTTGAAAAAAATTTAATTAAATCAAAAACTGCTGGGTGAAACAAAATTATTGTGACTGTTAATAAGTAGGTACTAGACCCGTCGGTAAATACCGAAGGTGGGGGACCGGTAGTATGTCTTCGTAATCGCTCGGGAGAATTTATCTTCAACTATAACGTCAAAATAAATGTATGCCACTTAAGTGCGTAGATATTTATACCGTGACGTACGCGTCCCCTTGTTACATATCGATGAACCAACGCAAAACTTCAAGGTGGGGGGTCGGTAGTGTATCTTCGTAATCACTCGGGAGAATTAAACTTCAACCATACCGTCATGGTGAAGGCATGACGTCCTTAGCTTCCCATCCTAATCGCGGCCCTGGTCTAAATTTAACTTGCTTTGTCCTCATTTAGATATTTTTAATACAAAATTTTGTGGCTTCAAAAAAAACTTTTTGAAACACTCTAAAATGAATAATTTGTTCGTGCGAAATTCATTAATTGCAATCGCGGCCCATAAAAATTAATATCGATTTTTATGTACGAAAGTGTGTATATTTGTGTGAAAAAAAAATGTGTACATATTGTATTTTCGCAAATTTAAATTAATTTAAACAAAGTTTTTAGTATGTCCAAATGCTTGCAGACTGGCTGGATTGTCTCCCTAGGGAGTTGTTCATATTTAAATTTGTTGCAACAGAGAGGGAAAACATTTTTAAGAAGGGAAGTCAAAGTATTTACAGGGCTTATGACCTGTCATTGGCTGGTTTAAGTGGCCACAAGTAGGTACATACATTGCAAAAAAAATAAATATAAAAAAACACCCAAGAGAGAAAATCCAGCTAGCCTGCAAGCATTTGGGCACACTCAAAACATTGTTGAATTAAATACCTGGTAAAAGAAGAAGTATAAAAAATTGGAAAATCGTTTTCAGGCCTTGCCTAGTAGGTGAATAAGTTCAGCCGGATAAATCTCACCCCCGTGATAAAGGTTTCAGGTCTTAATTTTTTTATTTATGTATTTGACGGACTTATGCAGTCCATTCTAACGATGGTAAATACAATTTCTTACAATAAATACAGGCACTAATAAAATAAAATACAACTAAATTCAATTAAGGCTAGGACAAAAAAAAAATACTACCCCAGGACAAAATCCAGTCTATCTTGGTGATTTTTTAAATCTATAAAGACTTTCACCAAAAAAGTCCAGATCTTGTCTCGAGTTTACAATACGACACAATCGGGACATTGGTGCATGCAAGCCATAGTTTGTGCTGTGTTGATCGAGGAACAGCACATTATTATTTCGCAACCGGCGGATTGGAACTTTTACTTCACAAAAGTCAACAGCTTACCCACCACATACCGCACACCGCATCTGAGGACATAAGTCTCCTTGGCGGTGCCCACATACAAGGAAAATTTGCTCATTGTCAAACGAGAAAAGCTGGCCGATGGAGCTCTCAGAAATCTGGTAGCCTTAGCATCTTTGTGCTGAAAGAAAGTAATCCAGAAGTACATAATATGTACTTCATTGGATTGAGAAGAGAGGGAAGCGAATTCTTTACTGACCGGGATTAAATTGATTGGACATGATCAATTCGCCGAAATGATTACAAAACTTTTTAAAAGCCTCGAAATTATTTTTGGAACCAGATCACAAAAGTCAACAGATGGAAGAGTTAAGAAAATGTGGATGTTCAAACATAGCCAGAATTGTGAATGTTACACCGTGTGTAAAGTGGCCACTCAAACCAGCCAATGACAGCCCTGTAAATGCCAAGACTCCCATATTCCCTTCTCGAAAATGTTTTCCCTCTCTGTTGCAACAAATTTTAATTTTAATTCATTTAAAATTGATGAGGTAAATGTTAACTTTTTGTTGAAAACGGGCCCAACTCGCGATATATAAACATTTAATATATTACACTTATTTGTTTATAAATTTGTATAAACCACTTAATTTTTTATTTTTTTTTAATTACACTTCGACCGGTTTCGAGGTTACTACCTCATCGTCCTCTACCTTACCATCGTCAGTTAAATTCCTGACGATGAGGTAGTAACCTCGAAACCGGTCAAAGTGTAATAATAAAAAAATAAAAATTAAGTGGTTTATACAAATTTATAAACAAATAAGTGTAAAATGTCATACCACAAAGTGAAAAATGTTTTTGATAACAATAATATTGAATATATTTTTTTAATAAAATTGAAATGGAAATAGAACCACAGCGTCGGATAGAACACTTCGCTGAATCTGGGGGTAAATAAATAAATAAATAAAATATCGGGAAACGTTTTAGGAATGGACGACAAAGGCTACCATGCTCGGGCTGAGTACAATCGATACAGGGCGAGGCGGGATGGAAAATTGGACGGGGGGGGTAAATAAAATAAAAATCCTTAATCCGGCCCCCAAGTCGGGACTCCCTGCTCCCGGCCCGCCGTGTACTCTACTCCCGCCGATGAATATATTGCGACAGACGTGTCCAACTGCGGGCCCGCAATCACTTTTAATTGATCACCTCATCTTTCATTGAAATATTTGATTATTATCCGCAGAGTGTGTGCGGACCAACTACTGCTTTACAAAATTGTGACAGGAATGGTTGACTGTACAGAGCTGCTTGGTTTAATAACAATACATGTGCCAGCCAGGATTCGTAGACGGTACCACCTGTTTCATGTACCAATAAGTAAAACATCGTATGTTAAAAATCCTTTTTTTCGTAGGACTTTTTCAATGTACAATACAAAATTTAAAAATATAGATTATACAAACATCACTCTGTCAGATTTAAAATTAACACTAAAAATGTATTATGTAACTTAGTAGACATTATAATAATAAATATGTACATCTCCCCCCCCCCCCTCCTTATCCTCTCTTCAAGCATTTTTGTCCTTATCCCGCCCAATTTACAGTAACTTAATGTTCTTAAAATGAATATTTAAAAATCTTTGATTATTGAGTACTTGAAAATAACATTTTTGTATGCATAAATTGTATGTATTTATTTGATATGTAATATATATTTTCTTTACTAACTTTGTATACTATGTGGAAATCTGTTATTAGTTCTGAGTTTATACACTATATCTGTTTGTTTACTAAAAATATGTATGTAGAACTGTTGATTTCCCTAATAAAATAAAATAAATAAAATAATAATAATACAAGGCTAGCACAACGCGAAGGCTTGTCAGCCCCAAGGTTTGTAAACAAGTATGGCCAAAGAACATTTCATTATTATTATCTCATATAAACAAAACACATTATGGAATGTATACAATGGTAACAATATGTTGTTGGAACTTGTTCTCTAAATCATTTAAATAAATTTATGGACGTTTATGTTACTAAAATAAAATAAATAAAATATCTATTTACGGGGAAAAATACGGGTGAACGCAGGCGAAATGCATGAACTTGCGAACCAATATGCTAACAACACCGATGTCTTTACCACGAGCCTTGTAAATTTACGCCTCGTGGTTTGGTGGTCAGCGCATTTGCCTACCATGCCAGAGGTCTCGGGTCCCGACGAGTTCAACATGAAATATTTATTTTAAAATGTGATTTACATTATAATATTTCTGGGCGTGAGACTGATTATCTCACCTTCATGTAACAAAAACGATAAAGATACGCGGCGATTGATGTACCAATGCAGTACCATATGCACTATTAGGTGCGGAAAGGGGAATGATGATGATGTGTTCATGTTAGTGATGCTTGCAGTTTAATATTGTTGCAAAAATAAATAAATAAAAGTCATAAATACATGGGAGAAATGAACTCAGCAACTCTTCAAATATTGATCAAGATTCTATCGATTTTACGCCTTTATTTAAAATTTTGACTTTATTGTCTACTGAAATATAAAATAAGAAATTTGTCGATAAAGTTGTCGTTCAAACAAATGTACAATTGTTTGAATTTGTAAAAATGTTAGTAAACAATAGAATGAGGTCCAAGAATTTAAAGATTAAAAATTGAGGACATTTAAAATTACGTGAAATAAGATATATATAAATGTTTTCTTACGCGCGGTAAAATTTGAACAATGCGGCGAAGTTTCTCAAAAATGTATTAAATATTCATGAAAATGAACTTCTTTGAACTACTACATAAAGATGTATACCGCCAGAGACACAATATTTCAATATCATTGATGTATAAATCTGTTAATAAATTATCTGTTAGGGCTCTACTTTGGTACAAATTAATTTGTCAGCATGCGTCGCACTCCGAGTATAAACACAAGTTGGTACATGATTACAACACCAGGTTTACTAGTATGGCTGTACTAGAGCTAGCTGTTCCTAGATATTGCAATAAATATGGCAAAAGGACACTGCAATACAGTATACCTAAAATATTTTACATTTTACCAAACAATATTAGAAATACTGAGTTAAATACTGGAGTGAGACGTTTGCTCAAATTAGGGTTAATAGAATAAAGTTTTTTGTTCTTCTGATAGTTTTTAATTTAGAATAATGTTCTAAGTTTTTCAAGTAAAATTATTATTAATGCAGGTTAAGTGTGAATAATCTATACAATTTATAAGAACCTGCTGACGAGTTGTATGTATGCAACTCAGCGGGACTTTAATTTAAGACTATTTTGTAAATATTTTTGGAAAATACGTCACAAATTCTCCTAAATCAACCAATAATAGAAGAGTGTTGTAAAAGATTTTCGGTTTCTGGGAAGCTAACTCACGAATCAGCAGAACTCACTGACTAGAACTTGTGACGTCACAGATGGAGTAATTTAAAAAGTACAACACTAAAAATCATAGCGTTTAAAATACGACACATAAAAATGTATATTTTTTATTTTGACTTAGTTTAATAGTCTATTGACAAATAAAAAAATATAAAACCCCTGAACTTCATCACTGATTCGTTTCGAAAATGTTTGTTATTTATAATAATTTTATTGATAAAAATTGATCGGAACCAGCATGAACACGATCACAATACTAGAGAAAAGAACAAAATTAGACTTCCATTTAGGAAAAAGGCAAAGTCACAAAATTCAATTTTATTTAAAGCAATTAAAAAGTATTACGAAATGGAAAAAAATATTTATGAAGAAAAAAACATATCAAAATTTAAAATAATGGTCAAGACATATGTGATAAACAATTTATAAATTAAATATATTTGCAATGTTATTATTAGAACACACATAACAATATGTATGATATGTGTGCCCTACTTTAAGATTTAAATAAAAAATTAAAATAAATAAGTTCGTTTCACGCGTCCCCCGGTTTCGCCTCTCTGGCCGTCTTCGGCGCCGATCCGTGTAAGCGCGGCGCGTGTGTGCGTGCGCAGGGTGGGACGGGGAAGCTGGGTTGCCATGGCGACCACCGACCCCCCTCCCCCGCGGCCTACCAGGAACGGGCTTTCATCTATCCAGATACCTAATGGCGTATGCAGAGTCTATGCAAATCCATCGCGAAGAGAAACGGCGAAATTATCGTTGCTACGTATTTCGAAGGGTAAAAATAGAAAAATATGGGCAGAATGGAGAATTCAACATAGACAGTGTGGCAAGCGATGATTTAAGCTAAACGATGATAGGTCAAAACAAACGAGGAAAGAACGCCATAGCACTGTATTTGCATACAGACCTCGCTTGCTCTTCATTCATACATCTTTTCATGCACGCACGCCGATTATTTCTACTCTTGACATGTCCATCTTCAAACATTTGATGGACTTGATCGCGCCATGTCTTTCTCGTTTTATGCATCCATCAACATTCGCATCGTAGATCCTTTTAGCCGTTCTTTCGCTGTATATTCGCTCTACACGTCCAAACCAACGCAGCACCCCTTTCTTGATTTCGTCCATGATGCGTATCTCAGCCTTACATAATGTACGGATCCCAACATTTGTGCATCTATCGTACATAGTTTTACCACACATTCGCCTGAGAGATCACATTTCGACAGCATTCAGCCTACTTTCATCCCTGTTTTTCGCTCCCACACATCAGGGTCGAGACCAGGACTCCATTAGGAACTGCTAATTTTGCCTCTTGCGACAAACATTTTTTGCCAAGGTGGATTTAAGTGCACCGTTCACTCTGTTTCGCACTCACCCTCCTTTCAATATCTTTCTCAGTCATTCCATCCCTAGTAAACCTAATTCCTAGATACACAAAATCCTTTACCTGTTACAGTATAACTTCATTCACGGTGATTTCACATTTAGTCATACTTTCATTTCTTTCAAAAACCTTCACATTCGATGTGTCGACATTTATCAGAAAATCGCTTCCCCTGCATACATCGTAGACCTTTTTTTCGAAGAATTGCAGTTCCTCTTTGTTGTTAGCAAGAAGCACGGCATCATCGGCATACAAAAGACAATTGACAGTTAAATCACCCATTTCTGCTCCCATTCTTAAGCCCTTAGTTCTTTCATACAGTTATCAATATACACGCTGAACAGCCATGGTGAGATCACACATCCCTGCTTGACTCCTTTATGAATGTCAAACCACGATGTGTGTGATCCATTTACCCTAACACATGCTCTGCTGTCTTTATACAGAGAAGCAATAGCCGGTGTCAGATTTCTGCTCACTCCATACTCCGATATAATTTTAATTTTTAAACTTTTAGTGTGCTCGGGTAGATTATAATATGAGTTGAAGAAAAGTGATTTTTCTCGAATTGAACTCTAATAATAGTCTTTAAACAGAAAATTATCATTTCCTAAATTGATTTTTGTTAATTCAACATCAAAGTGACGAACAGTACCCAAATATTTATTCAAGTGGTAAGATGTAAATATTATTATTTGCTTGGTCTCAAACGAGTTATTTTACATTCATTATGATCGTCTTTCCCATAACTGCACACAATGTTAAATAGGGCACCTTAAGTAAAGCTTACTTAAAGTGGAAATAACAGCAACTGGGTTACGAATTTAAATACAGTATACATATTTCTAAGAAGAAATAAGCTGAAGTAATCTGCCAGTTTAATTTTGCTTATTGATATTTATATTTACTTTTGAAGGAATACATACATAAACTGTGACAGTAATTTATAATACCACCACCATTCCCTTTCCGCACCTAATGGTGCATAGGGCACTACATTGGTACACCAATCGCAACGTATCTCGCATCTATGAGTAATCGCATTTATGGGAAATAAATATAACCACTGTAAAACATATTTATCAAAAGTCAAATATAATGGTAAGCTGCGCAAAATCGCTTATATGGACGATTCGCCCCTTGTATTGTAAGATAGAATGTCCAATGGGGATTTTCATAGCTCAGATATAATTTTTAAAATACTACTACTAGATTTTTACGATTGTAATATTAATATTATAGTATTCAAATATGTTTTCATTTATTGTTTTCGGGTTTAAAAATGAGCATATACGAGTAAAAAACGTCTCGCAGTTGGCATCGCGTCATTTTGACGTCACGCGTTATGACCGCCGACTGCGCTTTTAATAAACATTGCGTGCAGGTTTGCTGCTAAAACGTCATTCGCGACGTTCGTTGAAAACACACATTTTTTAAACCCTTGTAGAAAATTTATACGACGTCGCACGAAAAAAAAAATGTTACAAATATATGGACATATTTTAACAGAATCTTATAATTTTATACAACAATTTAAAATAAAAATTTACTAAAAAAATTACACTTATAATTTTGTACAAAAATTAAAAACAAAAATTAACTAAAAAATTTACACAATAATATTATAGTACTTCGTTAATCTTCATAGGAAGAGAGGTGAGGAGAGGTTACAGGATGGAAAGAAGAAGGTTAAAGGAACAACTCAACATTTAGATACCTAGCATTCTGCTCACTTAGGAAGATCTTGGACATTGGCACTCTCAGAACTGTGTATTTTGCTATTTTCCAGTCAGTGGCAACCTCTGGTATAGTGGGCTGGGGAGGTTGCACTGCGTCTATCACGAACCCCCTAATAAGCGTACAAAAATTAATACTAGGAGTGATTCTGTGATGTCCCCCTACTTTCCTATCTGAGGCATTGTTCTAATTCATGAAGGTACTGGACATTAGACTATTTTTTTTTTAAAAGTCATTGACACATTTCTGGTCATGCGGCTACAAGAGTAGATCCCAGCAGAATGCTCTTACAAGGTTTTCATGTAATTTGAATTATTTAATTCCAAAAACACGTACGACGTTTGCTCAGAGGAATTTCTCTTTTCTGGCCCCAAGAGTGTTCGATGTCCTTGATGAACATATTAAGTTCTCTAAAACGAAAACCATTTTCAGGAAGAGTGTACAAGTCCGGATTTTGTCTAAGGGATAAGACCATTGCAGGCAACTGCTGCGAGGTATTGCATAGATTTATATACTACTAAGCGTATATGAAAAATATCTAGTATGATTATTTTTATTGATATACGGCTTTAGGTAATAATATTGTGCTTTCGTGAAAAACATTTTTCGATACATTTTCAGTAAAATTCTACAAAATGCGTGGAGTGGAATTCTACGAATATTTATACAGTTCGACATTGTAATTCGACATTTTATCCCGTACTCACTCTTGAAAGCGTTCTTCAAATTCTGGAGGGTTTAAATTTGCACCGGCTGAGGGGGTAACGGCCAAGGGGGTGGGGTCCCACCCTTAATAATTACGGACGCTGTTTTGCAGGAGTTAGTCAAACCGAAATTTATGTCTCTGATTAAGCGGAAGACCGGATCGACTTTTTTTGTACGGACGTATTCCGGTATTTTCACTAGAGTGGCATTAGAGCAGTAATTTTTTACACTCTATAGATATTTAGCATTGGCGTGTCTCCGTCGTTTTACTTTTTTGATAAATTGTTTCTCAAATATAAACAATAATAAAAATGATGTGACCTCACTGGGGTTACCCGTACCGAGGACACTTAACAATATACTTTTTAAAAATGTTTTTAAATTTGAGAATAAACAAAGAAGAGTAACTTCATAAACAGAGATAATTAACAAAATATTCAGAGAGTTTTAAAAAATATGTATTTATGTACATCTATATTATTTATATTATAAAACACAATGAAAATAATAAAAACCTAACATATGCTATTCTTTTGTGGGGCAATTGATTCAATATTGGTTTGGGCGAATGAGACAATCTATTTTACTTAGCTCCACTATTCATTTTTTTATAGCCTTTTTAAACATTTTCACGTTACTAATTGTTTTAATTGAAAGTGGAAGTAGGTTATAGATTTTAATTGAATAATACTCAAAATCCCTTTGTCCGAAAGTGGTATTAGTTTGTATTTGTTTAAGTTGTCTTTGTATTGAGGATCTAGTGATAATATTTCTTGTATGTGATGTAGGGGTTATGTCTTTCATTTGAGCAAGAGTAGTCATACATGCCCTTCGGTTCTGCCTGCTTTTGACATGACCAGACTTAAGATTTTGGTTCATCTGATCATGCCATGTCTTTCTTGGTCGTAATCGTTCCACGTTACCGTTCATCCTCGCCATGAACACCTGTTTTACCATTCGTTCTACATGACCGAACCATTACAGAGACCCTTTCTTAATCTAATCGATTATGCATTTTCTATATTCCGTGTGCCATCTAGACCGACAAGACAAAATCTTCTGTTTTACACAGACGACGCGTCAACAAACTATTTGAAACGATCTACAATACCTAGAATATGCAAGCAATATAACAATAAATTTACCGAGGCTAATATTTTTTTATGTCAATGTATGTAAATTTAAGTAAAAAATCATAGAAATATTGAGAGAAAATGAAATGTAATTATTTTTATTATTATGTAGATATTTTTTCATTTCTAATCAGTTCAGTTCAGTGCCGAATAAATCAGCGTTTATTGTAAAGCAAAGTATTGTTATGATCTGTTTGCAAAACAGTAAAGAAGATAAAAAATATACATATAAGCAAAATAAAAGTAAAATAAGTACAAGCAAACATATTGGGGACTGCCTATTCTCATTAGGTAAAGTAAATACCTGTTCTGAGGAAGATAGAATTTTTTTTAAAGTATAAAATACAGCAAATTTTTTTTTAGAGATGTCTTTAGATAATTAACACAAAATTGAATAATGATATATAAATATGGAAATCGTACAAAAAGTTATGCAACTACAAAATCAAAACTGTCAAAGTATTAACCTTACTGAAAAAATATATAAAAATGATAAAATTTATGAAACTGAAAAATAATATTTGTTTACAGAAAAAAAATACTAACTAAAAGGTACAAACTGATAGAAAGGAATAAATTTGTAAATTTACATTTAAAAGTAAAAAAAACAACGCACTGATAAACAATATTATATCACACAAAAACTCTTAATAGCTGCACCGACCGGCTCCTTCCCATTTTAAAAATCTACTCTTTTGTACCAATTTTAAATTTGTTTCTAGATAAGCATAATATTTTTTGTTAGAGCATATTGTATAAACGTATATACATATCTTTTACATTTGTTATATTTTACATGGTTTAAATTATTGTCTAAAGTGTAAACAATTTTTTTGGATTGTGCATGAGTGGCCTACACTAATTTACAATATTTATGTAAATACTGTTTGTTTACCCAATAAAATAAATACCTGACTCAGATTAACAATCTCGCCCGATTTCATAATTCTTAACCCTGTCGTACATTGATTTCCGAATTATTCGTCTAAGAGATCGTTTTTCGACCACGTTCACTCTGCTTTCATCCTTCCTCTGCCAGTTCCATGTTTCACTTCCATACATAAGTGTTGGTTTCTTCGGACAAATATGATAAATAATTTAAAAAAACGAAATAAGTACCAAAACAGAAAATTTCATTTTGATACCCTTTATTAAAAAAAAAAAAAAAAACAACCAAATCGGCTCAGTTTTGGGGTGTGAAAAACGGGACAGCGAAACGTCGATTTTAGTTCGGCAAAATCAGTCCTAAGTTCTGTTGTCTTCTTCGCACAGTATCGAGAAGGCATTTGCGAGAGAGTGACAGAAAAACGATTTTCAAAAAAATACTATTCATCAGAATTCCCAAACACCGCCAATCCTCTTAATTAACACGAATAATTAATTAGTTAAGTAATTATTTTATTTCTACGTTTTTTGGACCAACTCATCAAACATATATTGCGATTAGAGATGCGTCGAATACGGATTTTTTAACAAAACCGATTACGAACATTATTTCACTTTAAAAAAAACATTTAAAAAAAAAATGTTTTTTCTTTTTCTACTTTTCCACATCCGCTCCTAAATGAAGCATGTGGACATCACCAATTGCCTCTAGGAGACCCTATCGCCAGCCAGCACTCTCGCCTCCTCCCACGTCAATCCAGCGCCCCCTAGTTCCGCCGAGTAAAGTCAAAAGATCGTCATCGACGGCCTTCCAGAACGGCGCGAGCCCGCGGGTTTAAAGAAAAGGCAACTTGGGTTTAGGCTCTCCCGAGGCATCCTCAAGACGCTCGTTATAGGAGGCTGCTGCGTCCGTTCTCGGACTTCAATGTTAGTTATAAAATCAAACCACCTTATGCCCAATATTCTCCTCAAGCACGTACTCCTTAAACTCAAAAGATTGGTGTTCTGAGCTTTGGTAAGGTGTCAAAATTCACACTCATATAGGAGTAGTACTCTGCTCCGGAATATCTAAGGGAACTCTGCATTCCAGATGAACTAGCTGACAGGCGTCTCACGCTTAGATCAGCTACGTCTACGGCGAGCGAAAAAGTTATTATACCTCTACGCAAACAGCGCACTAAATTCTGTGAACACGCATTTGCGGTCGCAGGCCTTATGGCATGGAATGCTCTCCCATTTGAATGAAAACAAAATGTTTTAATTAAATTACGAATTTAAAAGCTTCAATTAAATTTATGTATCTTTAAAATCACTATGTAAAGCGCCCTTGGGGTATTATATTACGAAAATGACGCTATATAAGTTATCCACAATAATAATACTGGTAAGAGTTAAATAATCGGCAAGATGTTTTAAAAAGTACATGATAAAAAAATGCTCTGAAGTTTTGCGAAATAGCTCGTGAAAAATCGTGACAACACTACTTAAAGTAATTTTATTTTCACAATTCCCGAACGAGTTGATTTTAGTAACTGCGTTTTTTGTGTATTGCGGTTTATCGGGACGAAAGATAGATATTTTTACAGTTACTAAGAACAATTTTGAATGTTTGGGTTGGTAGGTTTAGCATACCACCCTCCAATTAAGAGACGAATGTAGTTATTCGGGTGGAAACACCTTTCGACATTTCCACCCTCTGCCCATATCAAATGTAAGGTAAATATCATAACTCCAAATGCTACAATTCACAATAAAAAGAACGAGTCCTTTAGAAAAAATTGAGATGGCGAGCGAACAAGAATAACAGAAAAATAATAAATAAAAAAAATGACAACGAAATCGGAACACACAAAATAAATTTGCCATTTGAAATTCGAATCTACGTTCCACGCACTACTGTGTAAAAAAAATAAATTAAAAAAACAACGCTGAAATTAAAAAAAATAAAAAATTGACTATTTAAAATAAAATTTATATTTGAAGCAATAACTTTGTGGTTATTCATTATAATAATATAAATATAAAACAATTTTGTTTTTAGCAACTCATTTAAAAAATTTTCATCTTCTTAGAAATTAAAAAAACGGATGACAGTATGAAAAAAATTATAGATAATTAAATAAACAATATTTCCTTTGGTCCAATTCCCTCTAGTTTAAGTTCTACTACAGAAGACTGCTGCGAGACATTGTATAGAATTACTCGTATACACGGTTTTTCAGGGCAAAAACGCGAAACTTCAGAGGAAGATTCCTCGTGGTAAGCTTTAAAAAAAATCTTAATAATTTTTTTACAAAAAGTAATTTAAAAAAAAATGTAATCTCAAAAATAAATCCTGAATTCCTCAGACAAGCAGTACCTCCACAATCCCCTACCTCTCTCCTACCCAGCCGCTTACCTTGTCCGCGTCGGGTGCGAATCGCTTCGTTGGTCAAATACCTTTTTATCGCTTTTTTTTGTCGGGGAGGATTAAGGGTTTGCGGAAGGGATGCTTGTCCGAGAAAGTAAAGATCATTTTTTTTTTTTTTTTTAAATAATGACTTTTTGGAAAAAAAATATTAGGATTTTTTTTAGAGCTTACCATGAGGAATGTTTCTCTGATGTTTCGCGGTCTGGCCCTGAAACACCGTGTATATACATAGTACTGTTAAGCGTGTTGTCCAGATATGTAATATTTTTTTTTAAGTTATAAGATTCTAAATTTTTAGAACAATTTAAGTGCTTGAGTTGAATATTAGGTATACGTTGGTTCGATTTCATAAGTAACATTGAAGTAAGAGAACGGACGAAGCAGCCTCCTATAACGAGGGTTTTAAAGGTGCGGCAGCGGGCCTGACTTAGACACGTGATGCGGATGCCTCAGAAGAGCCTTAATCCAAGTTGCCAATTTACAAGTTTTAAGCAAATATTTTTTTCATACTTACGCACCCACACACACGCACCCTCTCCCTCATTCATTCCCACACGCACATGTATCCTCTCCCTCATTCATTCACGCATACACACATTCACATACACATGAATACAAACGTCACACAAATACAATTACTAAACTTCTTTTCTTATATATTACGGGTCATCATATTAACAGTGGATTTTTTAAATTGGCTTTAGTATTGGTAAAGTTTTTCTAATTATTTTGTTTATGTAATAGCTGTAAAAATCCCAAATAAAATAAAATGAAATAAAAATAAAATTATTCGACGGAACTAAGGGACGCGGTGACGTGCGACGAGGCGAGAGTTTCGGCTGGCGATAGGGTCTCCTGGAGGCGTCTGGTGATGTCCACACGCTCAAGACAAAGGAAAAAGAAAACTAAAATAATAATCATCAATCATTTGATGCACGAAGGTCAAAATCATTGGTCTCTTGCTTCGGTTGAACCACGTTCGAAATAAATATTTAATGATTATTCTAAAATGATTCTGCTAGAAATATTTGCAGATGGACTTCGTCATCCCCCTGCTCAGGGACATGAATATTATAACAAGGGCAAGAAATAATATTATTCTCAATATTCCACCCCTTAACCGCAACATTTGGTCGAATATGCAAGGATTATTATTCTGCCAAATTATTCAATATAGTTCCTCAACAAACAGTATTTCAAAACATAAATCAAAATCTGAAAAAAAAAATATTTTTGAGTAATGTATAAATAAAATTTTGAACACTGTACAGTCCTCTTTAGAACGGGTTCCCATATTGGGAAGACTGAAATTGATTTGGCACAAAGAACAAAATTATTAAGTGTTACCATTGGTTTACCATGCAAGAGGTCTCAAGTTTGATTCCCGACATGGTTGACATGATATGTTTATTTTAACCGTGATTTTAAATTAATGTGTGGATGAAAATGCCCCCCAAAATTAAATTATTTGGGTATATCATAAGAACACAAATATTTATTTTTTCTTTTCAAAAAAAAAGTTTTAATCGATCATCTCTATTTACGAGGAAAAACAACGGTGAACACGGGTTCGGTTATCGACGTGTTCGACATGAAAAATTTATTTAAAATTTGTTGTACACTAGAATATTTCATTGTCCCTGGACTGACCACAAGACTGACTGAGCACAAGTCTAATATTTTTTTCTTCATCTAAAAAAAATGATCAAGATACGCTGCGATTGGTGTAGCAATGCAGTGCCCTATGTACCATTAGGTGGGGAAAGGGAATGATGATTACATAAGTTGTGTATGTTTTGTTGACTAATTAGTTGTGAAATAATGAAGGAAAATACATTGTCTAATTCGTTTTAATTTTTTTTTGCTATTTTCTCTAGTTATATTCATTTGGAAAAAACAATATCACAAAAAAAAAGAACGAAAGAAAAAAATCCAACAAATTGGTCCAAAATGTATTCTCAAATTAGTCAATGATTCAGCAGCTTTAGCAGATTTATTACCTCGATTGATTCCGAACAGTATAAGGTATAAAAAATGCTAACTTTCGTCTACTAAAAATTCCATTTTTGAAGGATTGTAATTAAATAAATTAATAAATGGAACGTATAAGCAATCACAATATCTTGCAGGGTAGAAAATTTTCTTTTAAATGACGTATAACCTTCGTTTTACAAATTTCGACAGGGATGGAGAATATTTTTGAAAAAGAAATATGGAAGTCTAGGCATTTCCATGCTTATGACTGGTCATTGGCTGGTTAAAGCGGACACATTACACACTGTGTAACATTCAGCATTTTGTCAGCATCCATTTTTCTTAAATTCTTCCACCTGTTGATGATAGTGAAGTTAAAGAGCTGAAACCTTTATTGTTGTGAAGAGATTCATCTGATTAAATTATTTCACATACTAGGCACCGCCTGGAATCAATTTCCGAATTTTTAATTTTTTTTTGGACCAGTTGGTTTTATTACAATGTTTTAATTATTTTATTTAACACTTTATATACATATACAGTTTATATACATATAAAGGCGGAAATATTGACTTAAGGCAATTTCTTCCTACCTACCCAAACCGTTCTGTTTGAGAAAATTATAAGTACATGGACATGTTGAATTTTACAATTTTAGACAAAAATTAAAAACAAAGATTAAGAAAATAAAAAATAATTATTCAAAATGAACACTATGCTATGAAGAGAGGAGAGGGGATCTATTTATTTATTTATTTTAAAGAAAGAAGGAAGATAAAGAAACAACTTAAATATTTAGATAGTGACATTTTCAATCGACTTAAATGTAAATAAAGAAGAGGCGGGGCGTCTTTAACATTAGTGGGTAGATTATTCCACAATCGAGCAGCTACTACTGTGAAAGAGGAGGCAAGAAAATTAGAGCGATGAAAGGGTATTAAAAAAGTTCTCTCGTCACTAGAACGAAGAGATAGTCCATGTTGTGATAGAGGTTGGAAGAGCTCTCTCAGATAAACAGGCGAAGTGGGATTATTTAAAATATTGTGAAGAAGTCATAGAATGTGAATGTTTCTTCTATGCCTGATACTGAGCCAGTGTAGTTGCGTGCGATATTCGGTTATGTGGTCGAATTTGCGAAGATCAAAGATATATCGTATACAAACATTCTGCAATCGTTCTAACTTATCAAGTAATTCAGAGTTAGCATCTGGATAACATACATCCGCATAGCCAAGGAGTGGAAGAAGTAAGCTCTGGACTAATGTTTGCTTTACACTAATTGGCAAGAAATTCTGCAATCTTTTAAGTGAGTGCAAACTGCTATAAAGTTTACGACTAACTTCGTTAACCTGGTCGTGACGCCCTAAATGCTTACGAATGATAATACATAAGTTTTACTGGATTTCACCTATGTTTTGAGTTGGTCCAAATGTTTGAAGAAAAAAAATTGAATTTTACCCCCTGGGGAGTTTTTAACATTAACAAATTACAACAGGGGTGCGAACATTTTACAGAAGGAAATATGGTCTAGGCATTTACAGGGCTTATGACTGTTCTCTCTTATGAATGCTCTTCATCCCTGCTGTAATTTGTTAATCTTAATGACTCCCTTGTGGGTGATATACAGTATTTTGTCTACAAACATTTGGACAAACTCAAAATATTGTAACTATACCTATTTGTATTACTTTTTGGTGCTCATTTATAAGTGTGGAAATGTCACCGTGAACTAATGACTTCAAGCATGGTAGTATGGTAGGCCCTTACATTACGAGGACTGCTCTTCTCAGATTTTTACTTGAGGGCAGCCATCGAGTCAAAAACACTCGTCGAGGATTCTGGTTTTATTTCGCAAAAAAAAATGTAAAATGAGTAATTCGTAAAAAAGCGTAATTAATAAAAAGCGCGCTTGAACGAAAAGTATACAGTCGAATGAACGTCGTGTCTATGAGAAATTAGATGGGCCAGTGACGAAAAAGGAATTCTAGCTGGAAAAGGCTCCCAAAGCTTAGAATTTGGCTGCCGCATTCAAGAAAACAACTCGGGCGTCCATTTTAAGGGCTTTGTAATGAGAATATATAAACAGACGCAAAGGGGAGGTCTGCGAGAGGGACGCACGGAGAAAAGGGAAGAGACGAACGATCAGCAGAGGCTGCAACGGGAGGCACGAAGACATCCCGGCCGTGAGCGGGACAAGGAACGCCGGGCGAGAGAGAGACGGAAACGGGAAGGAAAATGGCCGCCAGAGTGGGTAGCGGGGGACGGACAGGGTTATCCCCTGCGAAGGAAATTCAAATTAGGAGCGATGATTCGGCGGGCTCAAGATGGCGGACTTTCCCCCCGGAATGTCCCTAAACTGTGTGACGCGGAGCGAGCGGCGGGCGGAATTAGCGGAGGTTAAGCCTTAATTGGATTTATTTCTGATCGAGTCTTTTTATTTGCGCTTTGACGCTGGCCAACAAAGGCGTCGAGTAATAAACGAGAAATAATTGTTTCGCCGCAATGCAACCAATTGCAACGTAGTGTTTTGTAGAGTACAGCGTCCGCCTCACAAAGAAATATTCAAGTTTGTTAGTGAAAATTCTGTGTAATTTGTTGTGGAAATTACAAAAGAGTGATTTTCATTGCTTTTCCACTGTTAACACCCTCTATAATTCAAAACGATTTTTAAAAAAAAATATATTTAATGTATTTTGAGTTGTTTATGCTTGCAATGTATTTAAATTGGCAATTCACAATCGAGTCCAGTAAAATTGTGGTTCCTTCATGAAAAATATATTTATGCATTTTTTGTAAACATGTTCGATTACAGATTGCCTACGAAGATACGTTGAATTTTCATACGAATTTTCGTACATGAATATCAATTTTACTTTATACCGTCTCGACAAGTACTGATAAAGATAGCGTTTATAATCGTGGCCCTGGGCTGGTATTTTGAACGCGATTATAGCGCGGAATAGCGCGTTTTTACGTACTAAATACGCGTTTTAGCTCGCTGTAAATGCGTTTGGAATACCACCCCTGGGGTGATATGATCGTAGAAAACACTTTTATCTCGCGTATTTTGTATGTAAAAACACGAGGTAAAAGTGTTTTCTACAAACGCGAGAGCGGTTCAGAATACCACCGCTAGACTGCGATTATGATGGGAAGCTAAGGACGTCATACCTTCATCATGGCGGTATAGTTCTCTAAAATTCTCTCGAGCGATTACGAAGATACACTACCGACCCTCAACCTTCAAGTTTTGGGTAGGTACATAGATATAATATAGGGACGTGTTCGCCACAGTACACATATCTACGCACTAAAGTGACATACCCATTATGACGTTATAGTTGAATATAAAATCTATACTTAAAATAATACTCAGAGTCTCGATACAGACATCTACTGAAGAAATATTCCCAAAATCACATTTTATGACACCAAAACAATTATACGCTAAAACAATACTCACTTACAGACTCATAACCTACTCTCACTTAAATAAAAGACATAACCCCTACAATACATCACATACAAATAATAAAATCACTAGATCCTCAACACATAGACAACTTAAACAAATACAAACGAATACCACGTTAGGACAAACGGATTTTGAGTATTATTCAATTAAAATCTATAACCTACTTCCACTATCTATTAAAACAATTAGTTACGAGAATTTTTTTAAAAAGGCTATAAAAAAATGGATAATGGAGCTGGGTAGAAGTGTAATGGATTGTCTCATTCGCCCAAACCAATATTGAATCAACTGCTCCACAAGTGTATAGCTTATGTTAGCTTTTATAATTTTCATAGTGTGTTTTGTAATATAAATTATATAGATGTACATAAATACCTAGCTTTTAAAACTGAATATTTTGTTAATTATCTCTGTTTATGAAGTTAGTCTTCTTTGTTTATTCTTAAATATAAAAACATTTCAAAAAACTATATTTTTAAGTGTCCGCGTCACGGGTGACCCCAGTAAAGTTGCATTATTTTTATTATTCATTATAGTTTGTAAGAGAAAAATATGAATAAATAAATAAATTCTCCGGACCGATTACGAAGATACACTACCGATCCCCCTTCCATCAAGTTTTGATGTTAATAAATCAGTTTGTACCGACGGGTCTAGTACCCCTCGATACGCATATCTACGCAATAAGTGGCAAAAAAATTGTTCCGGCGAGCAATTTTTTCTTTAATTCTGATTTCTTTAAATTTTCAATCGTTCTGAGTTTGGCTCTTTTTTATTAAAAACCAATTAAAAAATTAGAGAGAGATAAGTCAATTTTAAAGTCTAATTGAATTTTTAAACACCTGTCAGTTTTGAAAACGAATGCCTTGATGCACAGAAAATGTGGCTAGATTCTGACCTATTACATATGTTCAACAAGTAATAACACAACATCCATCAGAGTTTTACAAGAGCTGGCTTTATACACGGTGTAACATTCAACACCTCACCCACATGGTAAAGGTTTTAGCTCTTTTACTTCACAAAGGTCAACAGATGGAAGAGTTGAGAAAATGTGAATGTTCAAACATAGGCAGAATGGTGAATGCTACACGGTGTGTAAAGTGGCCACTTAAACCAGCCAATGATAGCTCTTAAGCCCTGCAAATGCCTAGACTTCCATATTTTCTTCTCAAAAAACGTTTTCCTCTCTCTGTTGCAACAAATTTAGATCGATACTATAAATTTATTCCCGGAGCAATCTTATGCAGGGGAGCTTTTCCCTTCTACAAAATCCAATCTATAATAATAATAATTTGAAAAAATATATATTTATTCCGGGACCGTATGCTAACTAAACGCAATAACCACGAGTCAAAGAAACCAAAAATAAATTAATAAATTTGGATATATAAAACGTTCAGACGAAAATTTGCGAATTCGGATTCCGAATAGAACTTTTCTTTTTATTTTCCCGCTACAAATCTACCCGATAATTGAGGGAAGTCGACGGTTCGAACGGGAAAATAAAAAAAAAATGGATATTCAAATTCTCGCTTCCGGCTGCCGTGGCTACCAGCCTCCGGGAAGAGGGTGGAAATGGTCGTATGGGACGTACTCCAATTATGGCGATATCTCTCAACGAATATGTACTTTATTTCACCATTGCCTATTTAAAATGTACACCTACGAGTGTATAATCTAATCGAATATTGATCATTTGGAGGAAGATGAAGATAAGATGATCAATCTTACGCTTCAAGTTCCACTCCACGTCGGAGACAGGACGAAAGCAGAGTGCGCGCGATCGAAATGCGATCTCCAAGACGAATGAGTGGGAAATCGATGGAGAGGTTGGATCAATATTGACCGAATACTAACAAAGTATTTTGATTTCAAATTTAAATGGGTATTGTAAGAGCCGATATTTATGAATTATTTTAGAATTATCGTATTTTTAAAACAAATACTACTACTACTACTACTACCATCACGCCATTTCCCCGTAGGGGTAGGCAGAGAGAATGGACCGCCACACACGTCTATCCTGGCATACACTCCTAGCCTCTTCCACATTCATACATCTTTTCATACATGCCCTTCGGTTCTGTCTGCTTTTGACATGACCAGACTTAAGATTTTGGTTTATATGATCATGCCACGTCTTCCTTGGTCGTCCTCGTCTAACGTTGCCGTTCATTTTTGCCATATATACTTGTTTTACCATTCTCTCGTCGTCCATTCGTTCTACGTGACCAAACCATCTCGGAGACCCTTTCTTAATCTTATCAATTATACTTGTCTCAGATTTACACTCTCGCCTGATTTCATCATTCGTAACCCTGTCATACATTGATTTCCCACACATTCGTCTAAGAGATCGCATTTCAACCGCGTTCACTCGGCTTTCATCCTTCCTCTGACGTTCTAACAAAGGTCAATATAAAAAAAAAACATCACACATTTAAAAAAATGTATCATGTAGGCTTTTACGTGTTTTATATAAATATAAAGTCAGACATGTTTCTTACAAAAAAGTAGCAAAAAATATAATTAGAAAGAATAAAAAAAATATTTTTGGCATTGCAGTGGCCACATTTTATCACAGAAGCCTATTTAAAATATGCATAATTATTAGGATGGGCCGAATTTTTTTTTCTCCGAATTTCGAAATGAAAGGGGTCTAAAAAGTTGCCTTTTAGATTAGTCGGAATGCAAATTTTTTTATTTTTTATTTCGATAATACTTTTGGCCCTCAACCAGAGCTTTTTCGAAAAAGTCGATTTTTTGCGCTAAACCGGCTGTCATTTTATATTTAAGTAATAAAATCAGCCTAATTAAATTTTATAATGTGCATTAAACCTTATTAAATAAGCGTTTAAGGGCGTGAGTTGCACTTTGTTTTGTAATAAATGGGTAGCATTGTTGTAATGAGCCATGGTTTTCGTCAATATTAGCCAGGCGCTCAACGGAATCAGTTCTGCGGAGTGTAAACTTTTTGCATTTCGGTAGTTTTAAAACGTGTTCGAATTTATAATGTGATTGAGTTATGTCATTACTAACAAATCTTACGGTATATACATTTTAAACATAGAATCACTCTTGAATTTTTAAATTACGATTTTTTACTAAAAACATTAAATTTGTTAAAACTTAACGATAGAAAAAAATATACAAACCTTTTAAATTTATTCAAAATTGTAAATTCAAATGGGATTGCCCTGAACTATTATCTCTCATCAACTTCAGGATGCCTGGAAGAATGACTAGACAGGTGCCACCGTTTTGTATCAACAATTCACGGACAGTGTATACTTGTAATGCCGTATTAAATAGACTTCATGAACTCGGCAATAGTTATTCCCACGTATCTGATATATTTAGTGTAGGGTATTGTTCCTATAGAACAAACCTTTTGAACTTTTTCAAAGATGGTGAATGGTAATTATATTTATTTATTCATGTATTTCATAGAATATACAGTTTTTTGTTCACTTTGTCCAGCTGTATGAAACAGTACTTATGATTTTCTTGTTGTATTACTGTAGAATGTTTTATTATTTAAACTTTCTACTAAATATGCTGTATATTTTTTAGGTTATTTTTTAAAATATAAATCATGTATAATTTTTAGGTTTAATTTTTTTTATTAATCTTAGGTATAAGGAAATTTATGTTTTAAAAAAAAATAAAACATTAAGCCAAATATGTTAGTATTATAAATTTTTGTAAAAGGCAGATTTGCCGTTTGTGTTAATAAAATAAAATAAAAATAAAATAAAAATAAAATAAAAATAAAACAATAATTTTATCAGTATAGATAATTAACAAAATCTTCAGACAGTGATAAACTTCAAACCTCGGTTAAGGGCTAAAAGTAGTATGGAATATATATTTTTTTTAATTTGACGGTTAATGTGATCTAAAATGCAAACTTTTTAGACCCCTTTCACTTCATATATCATCGGCCCACTCTAATGAGTATATTAAGTAAGGAACGCGCGAGTTTAGTTTCGTACTCACTTATTGGTTGAATTCGATCATATGACGTCAGAGATGACAAGTTGGTAGGTAGACAGAGATATTACAGAAGTTAAGTACCAATGAAGATAGCGTTTGTAATAGCCCCCCAGAAATGCTTCTACGTTTAGTAAGAGAAGTTAAACTATGAAAAGAAGAAGAGTCTTTGTACGATTCAAAAAAAGTGTGAGATAAAAATATGCATGTGGAATTGTCTCCACAAATATCTAGAAATTGTATGTATGTTCCGAGTATGTATCTTTATTAAATTACGTAATAAAATAAAATGAATAAATGGGAACATTTTATATATTCACATGTGTAATATGATAAAGACGTAAACATATTATATATAATAGGAAATTATATAAGTTGTGTTCAATATAATAGTCCACGTTAGAACGAACAAAAGTAAAATTAGAATAGATTATCTTCGGGATTATAGGGATGTGAAAACTAATCCCGAATATTTTCGTCAAATGCCGAAATTGGGCATTCCAAATCCCGGAAAACAATGGGTAAGTGCTACGGAAACTGAACAAAAAAATTTGAGTTTCATAGTTTAAAAAGGAATTTCTCTAAAATGTATGAAAAAATTCATGAAACTGATTTTTACACTTCGATCACCGGCTGAATGCTGACGATGCAGTTCTGTTAGCAAGCAGCAAGGCTGATTTGCAGCAAATAGTCTCTAGAATGTATGATGTATGCCTGGAGAGCGAATTGGCGATGAACGAAAGTAAGTCAAAAGTGATGGTATTTGAAAGGGATAGTGAGGTTACTGACTGCATAATAAATGTAAACAACGAATGTCTCGAGCAAGTAGAAGAATTTGTGTACCTGGGAAGCATGTTTTCAAGAGATGGAAGAGTAGAAAAAGATGTTGAAGGAAGAGTGAATGCGGGCAACAAAATGAACGGAGCACTAAGCACAGTAATTTCTAATAAAAATATGTCAATCGAAGCTAAACTGGCAGTGCACAACGGAGTTTTAGTCCCAACACTTATGTATGGAAGTGAAACATGGAACTGGCAGAGGAAGGATGAAAGCCGAGTGAACGCGGTTGAAATGCGCTCTCTAAGACGAATGTGTTGGGAAATCAATGTATGACAGGGTTACGAATGATGAAATCAGGCGAGAGTGTAAATCTGAGACAAGTATAATTGATAAGATTAAGATAGGGTCTCTGAGATGGTTTGGTCACGTAGAACGAATGGACGACGAGAGAATGGTAAAACAAGTATATATGGCAAAAATGAACGGCAACGTTAGACGAGGACGACCAAGGAAGACGTGGCATGATCAGATAAACCAAAATCTTAAGTCTGGTCATGTCAAAAGCAGACAGAACCGAAGGGCATGTATGACAAGATGTACGAATGTGGAAGAGGCTAGGAGTGTATGCCAGGATAGACGTGTGTGGCGGTCCATTCTCTCTGCCTACCCCTACGGGGAAATGGCGTGATAGTAGTAGTAGTAGTAGTAGATCACCGGCTGAATACACATAGAATTTACCCCGTGCCCGGCCCATTTTTGTGAAATTTCATGCTCTTTGAAGGGTTTCTTAAAAGTGTCATAATTATGAAAATACTGGGTTAAATCAATTGAAACTTCTCAGATTTATTTGAAATAATTAAATAAGTAGTTTTTGTATGATAGTTTTGCCAACATTGGCCGTTATGGAGAGCCACATTGCGCATTGCAATGTTCGCACATATACATGCCTCACTCCTTTTTTGTGCTTTGTATCCTGGATCGGTGATTATAATAACCATGCGTTGTGTCCCGGTCTCGTGTTTTCACGTGGTTTACCAGCAGCAAAAAAATACTAATAAAAGTCACTAGATATCGATAAATTGCGCCTTTTAAGACAGCTGGTAAACCACGTGAAAACGCGGGACCGGGACACAACGCATGGTTATATAATCACGTGTTTACACTGCTCCGGGATACAAAGTGTTAATAAAAAATATCTACTTTAAATGACGTAACGTGTTCTTCTAAATCAACCAATGATTTCCGGTTTCCGAGAAGTCAACCCACCAATCAGAACAACACACTAAAGAGAACTTGTGACGTTACGCATGAAGATAAAAAAAATAAAAAAAACTTTAAAAAATCGTACTGATAATAATATTTTCAAGAGTTAAGGACTGGATTTCCCTTAGTGGGAGAGATTTCAGTGGGACACTTCTTGATGATTTTCCGAATGTTCGAGTTGACTGTTTACCATATTGATCTGCCGTAACTTTTTTTATTATTATTATTTTTAAAATTTTTTTTTACATATAACAAATTTTTTTTTTTTACAGGACTCACAAAGCCAATTTATATGGCTTGTCAGTGAAGATCCTTGCCGATGAAGATCTTTTCGAATTATGTTTCTGATCCTATCTGATAGTGGCTCGTCTCAACTCAACACAGGACTTTCAGTCCCACGGAGTTGGGACTTATGCCTCAAATAATGTGTGAAAAAGGCTGGACTGAAAAGGGACAATGCACCGACAAATGAGGGACATCTTGGGGTGTCTCGTCGGCACATGGACAGCTATTGATTTCTGAGAGAGGGGAAGATAGCTCATAAAACCACCAGGACCAGTGAGGATTTGAGTCAGTTCGCAGCCAACGTTTTCCTGAAATCAACCGTTCATTCCAGAGCTTAAAAGATATTTAAAGAAAATGACCCTAAAATTAAAATTGGGAAAATCATATGAACGCAAAAATTTCTTTAACATAAATTCAAACGAACTATTTCGCCAACTTCTAGACAACAAACTTAATTTTCATGAACACATTGACTCTATCATTAACAAATCTCTGGATCTCTGGAAAATTCTTTGGATTTGTTAATAGAGCTATTTATTTATTTGACACTTTATATACATATACAATAAATATACATATAAGGGCGGGCATATTGCTTTAAGGCAATTTCTTCCTACGTACCCAAACCGTTCAGTTTGAGAAAATTATAAATACATGGACATATTGAATCTTACAATTTTATACAAAAATTAAAAGCAAAGATTAACAAAAATAAATATATATGAAAAAAAAATTAACACCATACTACGAAGAGAGGAGAGGGGATGGAAAGGAAAGAAGAAGGATAAAGGAACAATTTAAATATTTAGATAGTGACATTTCAATCTTGACTTAAATGTAAATAAAGAAGGGGCGTCTCTAACATTAGTTACATCCTGATTTGAAAATATGTATATTAACTCTAAAAACACTTTACTGCTCATTGGTTCGTCCCATTCTTGAATACGCCTCCGTAATATGGTCTTCTTCATATGTTACTCATATAAGTCGCATCGAATCAGTTCAGCATGAATTTATTAGAAAAATTGCGTACAAACTAGGAATCACGAGAGATAACTATAACTATAGTGTCATGGAACTTTTCCTTAATATATCCAGTCTCTCACAACGTCGATTTAATGTAGATTTAATTTACATGTTTAAAATACTCAATAGTTTATTTATGTCCCGACTATTCTCCAACAAATATATCTTAATGTTCCTTCGCGTAGACTCAGAAAAAATGAAATTCTGTTCCTCGGTCATCATAAGACTAATTATGGTTTCCATGCGCCTCTACCCAGAATGATTGGATTTGTAAATAAAAATCAAGATTTTAATTATTTTGATTGCAAAATGAGTTTTTTTACAAATAGTCTGAAAAAATATTCCCAATAAATTTACTGTATATTTGTAGAATTAACCTGGATTCCATAATGCCTGTTAGTTACGCCACATTTACTTAGTTGGATTTATTTGCTGCATACTGGGCCCTGGTTAAGACGTTGCGTTCCTTACTGTGGCTGGGTACCACATTTTTGTCTCCGACCCAACATATTAAATATTTAAAATTATTCAAATGCACCTAACAAAATAACAATTGTTAATAACCAAACTGTCAGTATTCATGCGCTAATATTATACAGTGACTTTTGCGATTAATAATTAATGTAATCCACTGTGTCGTGTAATAAGAATAACCAAGAAACCACGTCAAGTGCCCCTCCTTCACGACTACAGGATCTGATCTGATCCTGACTGCCGCGAGACAAGTTCCAAACAATAAGGTACCAGAACCCCAGTGCAAGGTAGGAATTGCATCCATTGTATTAGGGTTCAGTGGCGTAGCATAAAGATAACACATTCCGCGAACCAGACAATTACGAGCGTTCATCTGCCAACGGGCAAGTGGCGCGATCACCTGTCTAATGTATTAACTTGTCTTTGCTATTCTTTGTTGTATTGATTCTATTATTTGGTACTGTATTGTTATTGTTTTTCGTTATATGATTTGTTTATATTGGACATTGTCCGTAAATTATAGATAACGTTTCTTCAATACTTTTATAATTGTAAAAAAGTTAGGAAGATGAGAAAATATTCGGGATTTCGTAGGGGAGTTAAGGCTTTATTCGACCACGTCGCATCGCTAATCCGAGTATTATATGTACCGTGTATTCGCTAGAGCGGGTTTGCTCATCACACATGCATATATTCCCTTTGAGGTTCCACGGTGAATGTTTTATTACGGGGGTGGGGCAGGGGTGAATGGGGTAGCGCGAAGGTAAGGACGGCCGAGGCTACCCCTTGTGTCTTTTCAAGTTAGCGTGCGGTGACCATTTCTAACAATTTCGCTTGTCACTTTTCGGCAGTGTGCTGTAAAATAAGTATCGCGTATCAAAAAAAAAAACAATCTCTCTACTACTACTACCATCACGCCATTTCCCCGTAGGGATAGGCAGAGAGAATGGACCGTCACACACGTCTATTCTGTCATACATTTCTAGCTCCTTCCACATTCATACATCTTGTCATACATGCTCTTCGGTTCTGACATGACCAGACTTAAGATTTTGGTTTATCTGATCATGCCACGTCTTCCTTGGTCGTCCTCGTCTCACGTTACCGTTCATTTTCACCATATATACTTGTTTTACCATTCTTTCGTTCTACATGACTAAACCATCTCAGAGACCCTTCTTAATTTTATCATAATTAATTACACTCGACTCAAATTTACATTCTCGCCTGATTTCATCATTCTTAACCCTGTCATACATAATTTACCATACATTCGTCAAAGAGATCGCATTTCAACCGCGTTTACTCGACATTCATCCTTTCTCTGCCAGTTCCATGTTTCACTATCATACATAAGTATTGGGACTAAAACTCCGCTGTGCACTTAGCAATTACTATGCTTACTGCGCCGTTCATTTTGTTGCCCGCATTCACATCCTTTCAACATCTTTTTCTACTATTCCATCTCTTGAAAACATGCTTCATCGTGAAAAATCTCTCTACAGAAAGACATTCCCCGCCGCGCCAGAATGAAATTGTGACAGGTTTTGGTCCTTTTAGAGAAAAAAAAATTGTTGCAAGAGAAACCTAAACCCTACACCCCCTTGCTAAAAAAATCCACATTCGAGAAAAACGCAAAAAACTTTTTGAACAAGTACAGCTCCAAAACGGTTCAATGCTCAGAGACATCTCTCATTTTTCGCACCGAGAGTGTTTAATATTTTGGAAGAGCGCATTAAGCTCTCAAGGACAAAAACTATTTTCAAGAGAGGAGTTAAGGACTGGATTTTCCTTAGTGGGAGGGATTTGAGTAGGAAACTCCTTGATAATTTTCCGAATGTTCGAGTTTACTGCCTATTATTTTCATGTGCCATATAAATGTGTTTTTGAATTATTTTTTGTGTTTCTTATCATATATTTGTGGTGATATTCTTACGTGTCTGTGTCATATAATTGCTCGTCCCATCTCAACACAGGACTTATAGTCCCATGGAGTTGGGAATTATGTCTCAAATAGTGTGTAAATAAATAAATAATTTTAAAAATGCATTGCATAAGGACATAATTCTAGAGATTAATTCTTTGAATTTGTTTCGATTAAAATTTTTGTTGAAATTATTAATAAAAAAAGCAGATTTAAATAGGTAGCTTCTTTTTTTAATGAATCTATCGTATTCTTCCAAAAGACTTTATCTCATTTTTTTTAAATGTTTTTTTTTATGTTTCATACATACCATGCCTTTGTGCGATTTTTTTGTGTTATTGTAAAATGTAAAGAAAAAATTATAATAAATAAAAATAATAAAAAAAGTAAACCGCAATTATATATATTTTTTTTAATCATAATTAGGCTAGATGATATCGATTCATTGTGAGAAAAAAAATTGCCATCGAAAAAATAGTTTTTTAAATTTCTATCAGTTACTATAGACAAAAAGATGCCCAAAACTAGTTGAAACTCAGTATAAAAACATGAAACTGCAAAAAAGCAAAGTAATTATTACAGCCTTAAAATATAGTATATCGTAGGGTTAACTGCGTTTTAGTTCGTTTTTGAAAAAAACTGATAGCAGATGATTATTTTGAGTATAAACAGTTCGAATTAAAACACAATTTTTTTTAATATAGTTGATTCATCAAATTAGAATGTTTTTTTTTAAAAGCACGTGGGGTAAAAACATTTAACATAATCAAGCTTAAAATATTTTTATAAATCGCATTTTAGTTTCGTTTGTGTCAGCCTCGTAGTGTAATGGTCACCGCGTTTGCCTACCAAACAAGAGGTCTAGGGTTCGATTCCCGACATTGTTGAAAATAATTTTAAACGGTGATTTTAAACTATTTCATAGTCCCTAGACTAGACTATTTCATAGTCCCTAGACTGACCTGAAGCGTAAGACTAATCATTTTACCTTCATGTAACAATAAAGATGAAAATGATTAAGATACGCTGTGATTGGTGTATCAATGCAGTGCCCTATGTACCAGTAGGTGCGGAAAGGGAATTATGATGATGATCGAATGAAAGCAGAAAACTAGTTATCGAAGAAATCAAGACAGGGATATTTGTCGAAAGACCTAAGGGTGTGTCCAGGGTGCAGGCCTAGCGCGGTGGCGACGGCGGGCGCGAAATCCCAAACTTACAAAAACGTATAAAAAGCGCCTCATGTGGCCTTAGTTCCAGGCCTGTGGCGGACGCAAAGAAAGAAGTCTAGGAAGGGCGGAGTGAAAACCTTGTTAGTATTTTGCCTAACGTTTCTTGTTGGGATTAATTTTATGGAGCTCAGTGGTTCAGGCGTATCAAAGAGCGAATCAGGGATTCTAAATAGGACTCTAACAAATCAGATTTATTTCGAAGAAAATATATATTTCATTTGAATTTCCATTAAATTCAATTCATTTATATAAAATAACATATAAATTACACACTAAAATTCAAGACGTACATATTATAATAAGAAGACAAAAATTACATAAATACACTCTTGTCAAAATGGCAGGAGAATCCTGCTACGGAAAACCCCTTCGGATACATGGAACAGATCAACATCCAAAACGATGTTGTTTAACATAGCGTTAGCCCTTCCAACAGGCAGGGTGCTCCTGTATATCGGAATATGAAACAATCTATGCTGACGCTGCCTTAGGTAATTATGATGAACATACAAACCAATGATCCTCATAATCTCAGAATTATCGGTCATACCGCGCAACAATCGATAAAAATGTGTAGTCAAATACACATTCCTTCGAGTATCTAAACTTTTGTAGTCAAGCAAACCCTGGAGAAACTCGGTCGGGTAGAGCCGAGGAAAATACCCGCACTCTCTCATGTGGAGACATCTCAGAAACTTCTTTTGGATTTTCTCTATCATAAGAGAGTACTTCAGTTCTTGTGGCCTCCGAATCATAGAGCCATTCTCGAGTCTACTTCGCACCGGTACGCGGATAATTTCAAAAACCCTGGCAGTACGCAGAACGAATCCTAACATCTTCAATGCTTTACCCCCGATTGTCTCTATGTGATCATGAAATGTCAGGGTGATCATAAATCTAACGCCTTCTAGCTTATTACTTTTGAATTTTGCTATAGAAATGGCATATTTTGCTAAAGGAGCATTGGTTATGTCATAAAAACCTCCCTTCACTATTTCTAGTAAAGAGTATGGAGTGGCCGACCCCTTTCTCGCCGAGTGGACCCCCTTTTATAATTCAAATGACAGAGAAGAAATAAAAAGAAAAGCGTATTCATATAGCGCAAGGTTGTGGCTAGGGGTATAAATGAAAAAGGGGTCGAAAAATACAGCGCTGGCAAAAAAGTGTAAAAATAACATTTCAAAAAAAGCGATTTTTTTATTGGTCGCGACATGTAAGACTTATCAAAAAAATACTTAACTTCCTCCTAGATAATTTAAGTTACATTGAAAATATGTTCATCAAGTATGTAGTCAAGTCCATCAGAGATTTAGGAGTTGTTTTGGACTATAAACTGACATACAACGAGCATATAGATAATACAGTAAATAAATCACTGAAATTACTTGGCTTCATTAACAGAATATCCTCTGATTTTACTAATGTCAGTACAATCAAAACTCTTTATTGCTCAACTGTTCGCCCTCTTCTAGAATATGCCTCAGTGGTCTGGTCTCCATTCTATGTCAATCGCATAAATCACATTGAATCAGTCCAACATCGCTTGCTTCGAAAAATAGCGTGGATTCTTGGACTAGAGAGAGATAATTATTCTTATGCTGAAATAGAGTCAATGTTAAATATTTCTAGTCTACAAAAACGTAGAACTAATATTGACTCCATATATATGTTCGGCATACTAAATGGTATAATCGATGTTCCATCATTAATGGGACAATGGGCTTTCTTAATCAACCTTCTTGATTACCAAATCTTTTTAATATATATTTTCGTTTGTTTTATACAAATTTTTGACCCACTCTTCTTTTGACTAGTCTGTTTTTCGATGGCTGGAAGAAATTTCTTTTAGCGACAAGTCCGCCAAAGTACTTATTACTAAATTAAATAAATAATGTAAAAACGTATAAATTAACTGACAAATAGTCTCAAATGACAGAGAGGGTTGGTTTAGCCCACTAATTTAAGGGCAAAAGACAATTAAAGTAATATGCACTTAAGCTAGGCTGACGAAGATTATAAAGCACGCGATTTTAATACATGGGTGACTGGGGTATTTCATTCTTTATCATTATTAAGGTGGATTTATAAACCGCCAATCAATATGTATGATTTTTGGATGATACGGCGTAAGTCGATTCGTTCCGACGCTTCGGCTACCATTGCGGTAGCCATCTTCAGTGCGAACTATAGTTGACTTAAGCTAGGGTTTCCTAGGACAGCGGTGCCCGTATTTTAACGACCGTAGTGAACGGTGATGCGGTGGACAGCCGTCATAACGGTGACTAAAGAGTGATTTCCTAGGGAAACGGTGTTATCAACACCATTTAACACCGTTTTCATAGGAAACCACTCTCTAGTCACCGTTACGACGGCTGTCCACCGTATCACCGTTCCCTACGGCCGTTAAGATACGGGCACCGATGTCCTAGGAAACCCTAGCTTTACATGGGATCACTAAAAAAATATGCATATTAACAAAACGGTGACCTAGAAATTATTGAAATGGGTTCTTCCATGTGACCTCTACCGATTGGTGAAATAAAATTTAAAAAAAACGATATACAAGGTGTTCATTAAGCCCTGTCACATCCGAAACCACAGTGATCAGTATGAGCAAGAAGACATATTGGCACATGAAAATATTTTTTTATAACGAATAAAATTATTTTTAAAAAAAATCAAAAAAAGCAAGTGGTTGCTTACTTCTGCAGGGCAGAAACGAGGCGGGGAGTGAGAGTCTGATACTGCGCCGCGCTCCCCTCACTTCTCCCCTGCAGAAGTAAGCTACCATTTGTTTTTTTTTAAATATTTTACTTTTAAAAGATTTCTTTGTCCTAAATATTTTTTTAAATATGCTAATATGTCTTCTTGCCCACACTGATCATTGTGGTTTCGGATGTGACAGGGTTTAAAGAACACCCTGTATGTGCGAAGTTGTAGCGGTTCGAGTATCGTGAATTTTAACAAAACGAAATATCTTCACTCCATAGAGTTTTGACAAAACGAAATATCCACATATTTTTTTGGGATGTTAAATTTTTTAAAATCGAAAAAAATCACAAGCATACCATAATTTCGGCCAAGAAAAAAGAAGATGTGAAGAAACTTCTGGCCCACTGTTTTATAATAATAAAATAATATTATTTGAAATATATTTTGGTATCATTTTATTAGTGCTATTATGTATGTAAAAAATATATAGAAGGTGTATATTTACCTAAATGTGTATATTTACATAGGTACTTAGATATGTCAGTAGACATAATTTTACAAAAAAATCTGTTTAAATGATTTAACGCAAAAGAAAACTTATTTAATTCCCAACATAAAAAAATTCTCCATACATTCCTTTTACGAAAATATGTAGATATTTCTTATTTGTGAAAATTTGTAAATTTAGAACATTTTTATAAATAATTCTACCGATTCTACATTGTTGATTTTTAAAACATGTGTAAGGATTTTATATATCTATAAAGTGTAATTTTTATTTTATTTAAAATCGTAATAGTTTTATTTTTAACATGAAAAAACATTCTCCTGAAAAATTTATATTTTGTAGATATTTTGCTTTGTTAACTCTAGTGTGGCTATGATGTCACACTGGTCGACATAGGACACAAGACTTGATATATATCTCTTATTTTTTTAAATGGCGAACTCATATTTTTTGTAATCTTCAAATGGACATTTTCGCAGCCGATTTGCACAGTTAAATTTGTATAACTATGCGTTGAGTAAATACACAAAATATTTATCCTTGTTACGCGAAGAATAAATGTCCGCTAATTCAGCAACACACCTATACAGATACCTTATACAAGAGAGTGCACGAAGATATATGTCATGACAAGGAAGACAGAGACGCTGTTCTGCGGCGGGTGTTGTCTAAACCAGATTCATTCTTTAGACGGTTGATGACAGTGATAGGGGACGCACGCGCGTAACATGCGATGATTTTTAATTAATTTTGCTATAACAGGGTATAACATATTTATTTGCATCAATTATGAAAAAGGAATTATTTAATAGTATGTCTCCATTTTTTTTCTTCTCATGTCTGAACCTTAGAATATTCCATCTTTTACTAGTGGTAACACGATGTTACATCACCGCGCGCAAAGGGATTATTTACCACAGTCTTTTGAGAGTTAACACGGTCCTCATTTATAAACCGCCATTTTTGTAAAAATCTCCTCAACGCGTTACAGTAATTGTCCTAAAGCGTCTTGTAGCTAGATAGCACGTGGACGGTTGGGATTCCAGATCCTCATTCTAATTATGATATAATTTAATTACAGGTAGGAGCTAGATTACAGCACGTCTTGCAGCCACGGGGCGCATGGACGGAATGAAATCGAGCCCCAATTACATTTTTTTATTTATTTTATTTAGTTCTATGATAAACATAGTCTAGTTTATATTTAAGACACAATATTTACATCTATACTTATTCTAACATTATTTATTACTATTGGTCACTTACTATCCGAATTTATAATATTCTAACTTTAAAAAAAAAAATCTTTATTTACTGGAAAATATTTTTTGACAAAGTAATTATAAAGTTATAAATGTTTTGTACATACATAGTTAATCATAATGTTTCTACCTCTCTAATAAAGTGAAAACTCGTGTTTAGAAAGAGAGTTCGTTTTACATTAATTTTTATATTTATATGTATACATATATTTTTTATTTTTAGTTTATGGAAAAGATTCCCTAACATTAATTATTATATTATAAATATACACAATTTTCCACTACATAGAGTTTAGGATAGGGTGGGTCTCATGTGTTTTTTAAATTTATATTTAAATATTTTAAAATTTCCGGGAGATTATTAAAGTTTTTTTTTCCCAGCATATGAATAATGATTAAAAGTCGCAGTTGTGTTGCATCTGTGTAAAGGAAAATTATTTGGAAATCTGGGCTTTCGAGAATTTTGTAAATTAGTGGGTTTTTTTTCTTTGAAAGATTGTATGATAGATGCTTTTTTAAATATGTTATCAATTTAAAGTATATCTAGCTCCTTAAAAAATAAATTTTATAGTTAAGTTCTAGGCTTTTTAGTATAATTTTAGCGATTGTTTTTTGGGCAGACAAAACTGTTCAATATTTACACTAATATTAACCTATGTATATTTTTTTTTTTACATTCAATCAAAAATATATTTACACTTTCATTTGATATTTGATAAAAACCTTTTCTATTTTTTTATCGTATTATACATTGTACGATACATTATAAAACACGCATGTGTTGGTGAGAAATATTTCACACACACATAGATAATGCAAGAATGACATAAAATATACAATCCACACAGCCACGTACGGAATAAGCATAAATAGATTACATCGCGCCAAATCGTCGGCGGAGATCAAAGGAGTTCGTCTGTCCCCCTCGCGCGAGCGGGGTGTCGGTAAGTGCTAGAGCGAGACGCAGATAGGAGGTGTTTTATATTTTTACTATGGATGTAGCATACAATCTACGTATGGTTTGTAGCTCGTTATGGTATTAACAAAAGTGGGTGGGGGAGATTTAAATCAGAAAATGCAAACAATTATTTATTTGTGATAATGAGGCGTTACAAATTTATTTAATATGAACAACTATTTAAGTCTATATTACCTTCCCTAAAATGTTCTTCATCTCTGTTGTACATATATATTTATTTTTTGTTTATTTTTCCATACACATATTATTTACATAAAAATATATTTACCAAAGTTCACTTTAGAAAAAAAAAACTTAAAATTAAGCTACGAGTATAACATGATCAGCGTCTAAGCGTGGGCCATTCCTTTATTTATTATTAAAAAGTTTATAGCACATATATATGGTATGAAAAGAAAAGAAAAGAAAAGAAAAGAAAAGAAAAGAAAAGAAAAGAAAAGAAAAGAAAAGAAAAGAAAAGAAAAGAAAAGAAAAGAAAAGAAAAGAAAAGAAAAGAAAAGAAAAGAAAAGAAAAGAAAAGAAAAGAAAAGGAAAGAAAAGAAAAGAAAAGAAAAGAAAAGAAAAGAAAAGAAAAGAAAAGAAAAATAAAAGAAAGGATTGCTGTAATTACGAAATTATGATTTATTTGCAGCATGCATTTATTTTTTTAAAAATAATGTGTCTATCTGCTCCTTGAATGCTACCAAGACCATAAACTAACTTAAAACTGTACCAGTGATTTAATGTTTTGTAGTTCCTTAGTTAGAAGATTAAAGGATCTTGGACCAACACGTAAGGAGTGCCTCTGTGCGAACTTAGTTCTGCATCCTGGAACTGACAGTACACTATCGGATCTATTACTAATACGATTTAAATTATTACTAAACAATTCCCTATTCCAGTAAACATATTTCAGGCACTGAAATAAATATAATTTTCTAAAACTTAGGAGTCTACTCTCTACGTATAATTTATAACTAGGAAAAAGTCAATGTTTTTTGTACATTATTTTAATTATATTTTTTCTGTGTAATTTCTTATCGTTTGATTGGCCACTTTCTTTGACAGTTGACCACCCCCGGTATTGGAGACAGGGCCACGAGGGACGTGGGAGCGCATAGCTGGTACACTAACGTTCTACCTTAAATTATTCACACGTAATCGGTCCACCTCTCTCATTACTGCCACAACTCGGTAATGTCCCTAAACGCAGGTTAGTCCGGACGATGTGACGGTACGTCAAAACGAACACGACAAACAGTCGGGAATAAATATTATTTATTCATTATGCGGCACAAGTGCCTTTCACAATATAATATTATTATTTATTCATTATTAAATATAATCGAGGAAAAAAACAAAGTCTCAAAGCTTATATTTTGTAACTAAAGTGCAATTTGTTGTAATGGGCGGGTGGAGAAATATCACGTTTTTATTTTATAAATAAGGGGCAATAAAAAACTCTCGAGTAAAAAAAAATATAAAGATTTTTTTTTTGGTATTTTCAAAATCAATATGGATATTGTGAAGAGATGTTTACTTACATACATTATTTTTAAACAAGAATTGTCAAAAAAATTGTCTTTACAAAAACGCGACGTGTTTGGCCTTGAGAATTGTGACGTAAAGGGTCGTGGCGATGTTCTATTTAAATTTAAACGGTCACAAAAAAGTTCAAAATTTAACCAAATTGTTTCGTATTAGGGGCGTGGCCAATGCAATAAACCGTTTTCGCGGGAATTACTTTTTTTTAAAAATATAATATACGAAAGTATTATTGATTTAAAATTGTAAAAAAAAGATATTACTTGTTTTGACATGTACATCCTCAAGTATGTGTTGGATTTAGTCATGCCATGTCTTTCTCGGTCTACCTCGATTGAACATGTTCGTGATAAATTTTGATATTAAATGTAATGCTATTAAAACTTTATATTAGATGTTAAGAAAATATTTTGAAAATCTCAATTCTGGTTATATTACGTACGCTTAAAACAGACAATCAAATTATTAATATTATTTTACAGTGAAAATTTATTTCTTTATTTAGTTCGCTTATTATATATTTTGATATTGTCGCATGATTATTTTTGATTATTATAATTGTGATATTATTTATTACTTTATAAACAAATGAATTAAATCCAATATAAAATGATAACTTTCTTCATCGGTCGTCGCTCTATATTTCAGGTGAAATGATTTAGCGCGTCTGTGTGTCATCGATCATGGACTATGAACCACACACTTCTAAGGGGAAATTCCGTAATGTTAGTAGAAATAGTGGTAATTTTTTTTAAAAAAGGAATACTTATTATTTCCTCATCCACGCTGATGATGAGATCAGTTGTATGTAGGTATGTAGATTCTGACGCCATAAGGCTTACCTGGAACAAAAGAGAGAAAAAATATTAGTTTTGTCTATGTTTTATGAATGTATGTATGTGTATGCATATGCATTTGTATATATGTGTGTATCAGGAGCGTGCGGTCAGGTTTTCAATTAGGGAAGCAGTCTAAATAAAATTGTATTACTACTACTAAAACAGAAATTAGAATTAAGGTCTTTGAAATAAAATAAAAAGCAGTTTTATGCCATTATTTCAGAATAAAAGAGTCATATTTCATAATTTAATATCAGAATACCATCTTGAAAACCAATTTAAGTGGCATTTGTTATAAAATCGTCATTACACGTAGAAAATAAGCCTGGATTGGTGTGTTAGAATTTGTTCCAGAGATACTAAAAATCTCAATTTGCGCATGGGCGGACTTGTGAAATTCATTACTGGAAGACCGCATTAAAGGAACTAAAACATACAGATTTCTATATTCCAGAATTAATCTGAGCGCAGGGTATTTTGCACCAGTCCATGCATAACTGCGCAGTCGGAAGGTCGTGTGTGGGGTTTTCGCAATATTTCAGAAGTTATTAATAAATTAACATCAAACCCATCTATGATTGCTACAATCAAAATATCAATTTAATTGAAAAAACATTTGCAGTAGTAATTTGAAAGTCAAGTTAAATTAGAGTTGATTTTATAAATAAAAAAATGAATACATTAATTATTGTTTAGTGGTCAAATTTTTAGGGAAGCATTGGTTCCATCCAATCTATGGACGGACCGCGCATGGTGTGTATGTATATGCACTATGTATGTATGTATATATGTGTATATATGTATATATATATATATATATATATATTTATATATGTATATATATATATATATATTTATATATATATATATATATATATATATATATATATGTGTATTTATGTGTATATATATATATGTATATTTGTGTATATATATATGTGTATATATATGTGTATATGTGTGTATGTTTGTATATATGCATATGTGTGCATGTGTGTGCATGTGTGTATGAGAGGGTGTGTATGCATATTTATCAAAATGTGTAAACAAGTAAGTTTATATTTTATTAGTCTGTGCTTTCTATTAACTTGTAGACTATTATTATGTATTAAAATGTAATTGCCTAGCTTGGAACGGGGTATGTACCCTTGTTAGCTTAGCAAACTGAAAATAAAATTGTATTTATAATAAAATGCATAAATAAATAAATTGCGCTTTTAAGTATTGGTATTTACTGCTTATTTTTTATTTATTTATTCACAAATAATTTTATTTACTTTTCGCGGGGCAGAAGCCCGCCCTGTGTTGGGTTGGGACGAGTTTGTATTAATTAAAACATTCGTCTAAGAGATCGCATTTCGCCAGCATTCATACTTTCATCCCTGTTTTTCCAAGTCCATATTTCGCTCCCAAGCATCAAGGTCGGGACCGGGACTCCATTGTGAACTACTAATTTGGTCTCTTGTGACAAACATTTATTTGCCAAGGTTGATTGAAGCGCACCGTTCACTCTGTTCCCGGCACTCACCCTCCTTTCAATATTTTTCTCAGTCATTCCATCCCTAGAAAACATACTTCCCAGATAAACAAATTCCTCTACCTGTTTTAGTATAACCATTCAGTGATTTCACATTTAGTCAGACTTTCATTTATTTCGAAAACCATCACATTCGATTTATCGACATTCATTAGCAAACCGCTTTTAGTCAAAATGCGATCTCTCAGGCAAATGTGTAGTATAACTATGTACGATAAATGCACAAATATTGCGATCCGTATTGAATATAACTTGTGGTATACATTTTGATTCCATTACATGAATTTTTATTATAAAATGATGAACACAAATAAAAAATATACTCGCATAATAACATAACATATTTATTACATTTGCTTAACAGATCGTTTTTTTTACATACATAATTTTCGTAATGGTTAAAATTAAATACGTATAACCTTTTTTTAATCACCATCCTGTAGATTTGAAATGCGTTTGTGTGAGTTTTAAGAACGCGCCAACTCTTGTTAATCGATCTGTATGATAAACCGTATTCAACTCAACAGTTGGTCAAACTGTCAGTGCATGGCCATAGTGGCGAGCGTTTTGCGGCGCAGCGCGGGAGTGGTTTCGACGTATTAAAAATAACGGGTTTGAAGGTATATACAAAGACAAAACAATAAGGAAGTTCAGTGCTACAGGAAATAGGATTTAAAAAATGTTTTCGTACATGCGGTATAAGTAAGAGCATTTAATTGTACGATGAAGTATATTAAAAATACATTAAAAAATGAATGAAAATGAAATGATATAAATCAACTATTTTAAATGACGTCACAAGTTCTTCTAAATCAACCGATGTTGAGGATGTAGAATCTCTAACAGTATTTTTGTCTTTGTTAAAATCAAAAAACCTTCTCCCGATAATTTAACTTTTTGTAGATATTTCGTTTTGTAAAAACGACCTTTAAAAGGGAAATATCACTTTTTTTAAAAATGTAATAAACGTCTATAAAATACTGTCCAGTAAAAAAAAAACTAATTATTTGTGGCATAAACATACTTTTAAATTTGTAAGTTTGAATTTCCGCAAAAACGGCCATTCGATTATCCACGCCCCTAATACGTCACGATTCATGTTTATTTGTTCCTGCCCGTTGATTTTTTTTCAGAACAATATCACGAATCTTAACGTCACAACAACCAAGGCCAAACACTAGCATTTTTCTAGGAACTTATTTTTATTAAATTAAGGTCATAAGCCCTGTAAATGCCTTGACTTCCATATTCCCTTATTTAAGGTATTCTCCATCCCTGTTGTAATTTGTTAATCTTAATGACTCCCGAGGGGGTGAAATCCAGTCTTTTGTCTACGAACATTTGGACAAACTCAAATATTGTAATAATATTTTTAGTTATCAAAAATATAAATTAATATACGGCACTTCAGAAATTGTACTAGGACATTCCTCGCTGTAACGAATGACTGTTTGGTAACGAGATCGTTTAAGTCATCTTCGGTTCGAAGTTCGACAAAAAATATGACGATTTACTGGTAGAAGGTGTATTCATCAGGTCAGCAACCTGGGCGCATTCAGGATGACAGGGGCATTACTCGCGGGTAGAATAAAAGACTCTATTTTAAAAAAAATAATAAAATAAACGATATATTATTTAATTGAATCGACATTCACTTCGTAGCACTTCATTTTAAATTTTAATGAAAATAAATCTTTGTTTTTAGTGTAACACAATCTTATTATTTTACAAGAAAACTATTATAGTTTTGGGAGAGCACACCTCCCATCGACGGGTGATATAAAACTAATATAGTAAACACAGAAAAACCCCCCTGCTCTAAGTTTCACTGATTAATTTGTTTAAATTCTATGAGATTGTGAACTATACTATATTAGTTAAAATAAATTTAAATGTTTTTTTTTTTTTAATATTTACTTATTTTAATGTGCAGCACTATTGCCAAAGGGGAAATATCACATACTACGAATACCGATTAAAATATATGAAATGGATTTAGAAAAATTAATTGTATTTTCAAAATCAATATGGATATTGTGGAGAAATGTTTTCATACATAAATGTAAAAAAAAATCAATAAAAATACGTTTGTAGAAAAACGCGACATGTTTGGCCATGGTTATTGTGACGTCAAAATTGGTGATATTGTTCTACACAATTTTCAACGGCCACGAAATAATGAACATGAATCGTGACGTATTAGGGGCGTGGCCAATGGAATCACCGTTTTTGCGGGGATTGCGTTCTTTATGCTGCTAATAATAAGTAAATTGCTTTTTATTACTGAGCAGTATTTATAGACCTTTATTACTTTCAAAGTGCAAACGAACCAATGGGAAGAATAGAAAACAACCTCTGACGTCACACGCGGAGCTATTACAAAAATAAAAAGCTTTGAAAAAATCATAGCGCTGATAATACGACATACAAAAAAAATATTTTTGGCTTAGTTTAATGTCTATTAACAAATAATAAAAAAAACACTGAACTTCCTCACTAACCGATCACTTTACACACTATGTAACGTAATATTCCCCTTTCTGCTTATCTTTGAGCGCACATATTTCTTCAAATCTTCCATCTATTGATTTTCATCAAGTGAGAGACTTGAAACCTTTATTGATGCGAGAAAGAATCATCTGATTGAATTATTTCACTCCGTGGTGCGTGAATAAATAAAAAAACTAATATTTCACATCCACCCTACTAGCCAGGTAGCGACGGATAATTAGCCTAGACTTGCATATTCTTTTCTCAGAGGGTTCTTCATCTCTGTTACAATATCTGCAAATTTAAAAAAATATATTTTCAAAAAATATTTTCGGTGTTTGAGTCTTTTTTGGTGTCAGCGCCTTGTTTAGAGTCGTGTATTTAGAAGTAATAATAACACCTAGGTACACTAACCCGAAGGCCTTGAATGGCTTGTAGGAGGCACCTGTACAAAAGGTCTAACAACCTATGAAATTTCACTATCGATAAGTGAAAATGCGATGAATTTGTTGCCAGGTGCCCGGATGCCTCGAAGGCCAGTTTTATTATATCATAAATAATAATAAATTAGTTGATAGATCACGGTTATATTTATTATGGGAATATAAGTAATCAAAATTAGAATCGTGCCATGGGACATGGGAATTCGTTTTTTTTTATGTTTTAAAAGAATTTTTGATAAAAATTAAGATGATGTCACATATTTAAAAATGATGCGTGAGTCAACATTATCGACGACATTCGATAATTAAATCGAGATCTCGTTTTAAAAATCTCAAATATCACAAACAATTTTTTTTTCAGGAGTGTTTAAACTGGATACCGCGGTTTAACTACGCTTTTTTTCATGTCTTCGAATGAAATAAAATCATAGATATTCTTTAAGTGCACTGTATAAAATTTGTTTTTTAATAATTATCGTAAGGATATTTAAATATGAAATAAAACATAAGTATGAGATTTCCTGTTTCTAGACAATATTTGGACCTTTGTGGTTTTTAGTCAAAATAAACAAAAATATGAATACTATGTTTTGTATATATCTAAATGCTTGCAGACTGGCTGGATTTGGACACACTCATCATTTTAAGAATTTCCAAACCTTTTAAAAAACTAAATACATAAAAAACTTTATACAACACTTTTGTACGCAGTAATTTGGAGTTTGCATCCGTTGTGTGGAGCCCACAATACATAACAAACATAGAAAGGATTGAAATTGTTCAACGAAAATTTTTAAAATACCTAGATTATAAAAACAATAAAACGCTTTGTACTTGCAGCCAATCTGCCAAACAAAGTGGATTTTTTACCCTTGAAAATAGACGCACTGTATCTGAGTTATGCTATTTACACAAATTATAAACTAATAAAGTAGACTCTTTTAACCTACTCTCCAAAATTAATCTTAATGTCCCCCTTTTGCGTGACAAGAAATAAGTATTTTTTCCATCTGCCAGTCTGTAGCACTAACTATGCACAACACTCTTTCCTCTATCGTTCTTGCTCTAACTATAATGTTTTTTTTCATCTATTGATATATTTTACATGCCCCTTAATTTATTTAAAAATAAATTACGACTTATAATTTCTGGCTGCGATACGATCCCACTTACTATTTAATGATGCAAACACCTGAACCTTTACTCCCACACTAATACACAAAAACACATATCTACACTTACTCTCATACACACATCCCACATAAACACATCCCTTTGTTGTAACACAATTTAATAATATGCATGATTTTTATTTAGAAACTTTCCTGGTCTGTCTTCAAACTGTATTTTGAAAAAAAAATTATATCACTGTCGAATGTTTGTTTCTTTAAAATAAATAAATAAATAAAATACTTAAAACATTGTTGATTTAACTACCTGGTAAAAGAAGAAGTATAAAAAATTGAAAAATTGTTTTCAGGCGTAGCCTAGTAGGTGAATTGGTTCAGTCGGATGAATCTCACTCACATGATTAAGGAATTTTAGCTCTTTTACTTCGCAAATTTCAACAGATGGAAGAGTTGAGGAAATGCGGATGTTCAAACATAGGCAGAATGGTGAATGTTACAGTGTGTAATGTGGCCACTTAAACCAGCCAACGACAGACTAAATGCCTAGACTCCCATAATTCCTTCTCCAAAATGTTTTCCCTCTTTGTTGCAACAAATTTTAAAATATTAATATTTGAAATTTAAATAGCGGTTTTTTGACAAACTTGTATCGTAGTTTAACTCTACGTATTTAGATTTGTATATATATTCAGTAAAAAATGCTTAAAATAATATCCAAAACACCTTTGAACTGTCAAACAATTAGTAATAGTGACGCTACTTTGTAGTAGAAATGCATTTTTTTTCATACAAATTGACGTGGACAATCGCTGTTTTCCAACAAATGAATGCGGACAATTGCTGTTTTCACAAAAACACCGTATTTTCAACAGTGAATTCGAGGTGGCTATGATTTTTCCGGAAATATTTGGAAAGAACTATTGTATCCACTTATAAAACGAAAATAATAAAATCCTATATTTTTTTGAAAAATTTGAGTACATACCTTTAGATAATAAATAAATAAAAATAATTCATTTCAGCCTCCATTTTCGGCAGAAAAAATACGCGGAAGCAACGCGCACGCGTCGAGCAAATCGCTATTGTCATAAGGTCCCGTGGAGCGTAATCATTGTTCCGCGGAGATAGCCTGCCCGTCTCCATGACAATGTTCTGTCCCACAAAATGCTTTTCGCACGCGGACAATGCTCGAGTCCTGGGACGGAAATTTTTCTGTTGTACACGTTTAAACGATCTGTTCCCTTCAACAGTGTTTTGAGTGTGTGCGAATATTTGCAGACTGGCTCGATTTCCTCAACAGAGAGGGAAAACATTTTTGAGAAGGGAATATAAAAATTATGACCTGTCATTGGCTGGTTTAAGTAGCCACTTTGAAAACTGTGCAACATTCACAATTTTTCGTTTAAACATAGGCAGAACGGTGAATGTTCTTCCTCTCTGTCGTTCCTCAGTTCTAAGGATCGTGATCATAGGTACTTGCATCAGCCATTCCATTGACAAAGCGTCTCCGCCCTTCACGGCTCTGCGCCCTCTCCACAGCTCCACATAGAGCCGCCCGTGACGTTGTTTTCACCCGGTCGATCTATCTAGCTGCAGCTCTGCTTCTGCTTCTTCGTCCTGGCACACTGCGTGATCATAATTTTCTCCAGATTTTCTGGGTCACGTCTAGCTATGTGTCAGAAGAACTGCAGCATACGTTGGCAGCATATGGCCGATAGGCGAACTTTTACGTTGAGTTCCTCCAGTATGGAGATATTTGTTCTTCTGGCTGTCCGTGGTATTCTCAGCATTCAACGCCAACACCACATCTCGAAGGCATCTATTCTCTCCTGCTCACGTGTTTTGACTGTCCACGTTTCTGCGCCATATAAGAATATTGTGAACACAAGCGTACGCACTATGAACATTTTAGTTCTCTTCGAGATGCCCCGATCTTGCCAAATTTTAGTCAGTCGAGTCATGGCATTTTTTGCGATAAGGATGCGACTTTTGATTTCTGATGTGCATGCACCGCCCGCAGAGATGGATGAGCCTACACAAACAAAATCTTGCACTTTTTCAAGGTCTCGGAGTCTATTTGATGTTTGTAGCATATTGGCTCTGTCATCAATCATGAGCTTCGTTTAAGGTCTGTTTATTTACAGCCAGTGACAGTTCATAAGCCCTGTCAATGCCTAGACTATCATATAACTTTCTCAAAATAGTTTTCCCTCTCTGTTCCAACAAATATCTAAATAACGCCCTAGGGAGGAAATCCGGCAACTTTTTTCTTATGTTGGTGACTTTTGCCTCTTAAAGAACATAATTTTACGAAATGTTATTAAATATTTGTATATAACCACTTACTGACTTTTCTATGTCCACCGGTTTCGAGACGTACCCGTCTCTTCGTCGGGACACCAATTAAACCAACATGCAAACCAACATACAAAACCCACTATATTTGTCCTTATCGGTGCAATGCAAGTCGTGTTGGTTTTATATTTTTGTGCAACAACTATGGTGAAGGTGTATAGTGGGTTTTTTTTATTTTTTATTTAAATCTTAAAGTAGGGCACACATATAATACATATTGTTATGTGTGTTCTAATAATAACATTGAAAATAAATTTAATTTATAAATTGTTTATCACATATGTCTTGACCATTATTTTAAATTTTGATATGTTTTTTCTTCATAAATATTTTTTTCCATTTCGTAATACTTTTTAATTGCTTTAAATAAAATTGAATTTTGTGACTTTGCCTTTTTCCTAAATGGAAGTCTAATTTTGTTCTTTTCTCTAGTATTGTGATCGTGTTCATGCTGGTTCCGATCAATTTTTTTCCAAAATTCTGTTTTTTTATTAGAGTTTATAATTTTATGAACAAATATCATTGTATTGTAAAATATTCTTTGTTTATATGTTAATAATTTCATTTCATTTACCATCGACTTTACCCTCGTATATCTGTTTTTTTTCAAAATAATTCTAAAGGCTTTATTTTGTAATACAGTTAGTTTATCTATGTTTTCTTTGTTTGATAAAAATAAAATGCTACTACAGTAGTTAACGTGTGGTTCAATAATTGCTTTGTAAATAGTTTTGCAGGAGTCCTTATCAATAAATCTTCTGATCCTGGTTTTTCATGTTGGTTTAATTGGTGTCCTGACGAAGAGACGGGTACATCTCCAAACCGGTAGAGATAGAAAAGTCGGTAAGTGGTTATATACAAATATTTAATAACATTTAGTAAAATGTTTGACCACAAAGTTAATGCTTTGAATATAAATAATAATTTTACGCTTTTAATGGCTGGCCTATTCAACTCAAAACGGGATATTGTGTTGGGGTTCTATCCTCCGAACGTAATTGTGCACAAATTGGTAGCTGTCATCAACGAATACAAAATATTACTATGATAATAGCTAAGGAATTCTATGTTTGTATAAATGCATCACAATGCGCAGACAAAATTCCATCTTTAATATCAAATGTTCTCAAACAGTAAATGACCAAAAATGAAGCCACTTTGGATCAAGCAGGAGTCTTCAGCGTCTTCAGCGTAAACTATTTGTCATGTAGAAAAAAACATGCGTAAAAACGCAAGAATTGAATTGAAGAAATATGGATGTTCAAACATAGGCGAAATGGTGAATGTTACACAGTGTGTAAAGTGGCCACTTAAACCAGCCAACGACAGGTCATAAGCCCTGTAAATGCCTAGACTTCCATATTCCCTTATTTAAGGTGTATTCTATCCCTGTTGTAATTTGTCAATCTTAATGACTCCCGAGGGGGTGAAATCCAGTCTTTTGTCTACGAACATTTGGACAAACTCAAATATTCTAACATTTAAATGTAACTTGGGCAGAACCCTTCAGTCTTATGATCGGCGCTTAGAACATTTAAGTCTAGATTTACAAATTTATAAAGAAGAAAAAACAAAAGAATTTGAGATGAATAAGTCACTCAGATACCAACATACCACACAAGTCATGGTCAAAATTAAATCAAGCTTTGTCTTCAAAGGTGTCAAAAATTACAATAATCTCCCCAGTGAACTAATAACGAATTAAACAAATATATCAATAAATACATTAAAAAAAAAAAAAGTGATTTTTATCAAGCCTGGGTGTTCTGTGATGTAATTCACCACTGCAATTGGGCCTTCTGGCCTGTTGTGGTGCAAAAAATAAATCAATCAATCAATCAACCAACGACAGAGTGTTACGCTTCCCTTGTTCGCGTCTGGTGCGTGTCACTTCATTGGTCAAATACGTTTAATCGCAAATTTTTTTTTCGTCGGGGAGGGGTAGAGGTTATATGAAGGGATGCTAGTTCGAGAAATTAAAGATTTACTCCATTTTAAGATCTTAAAAAAAAAAAGTGTTTGGAAAAAAAAAAGGATTTTTTTAAAGCTTACTATGAGGAAAGTTCCTCTGAAGTTTAGCGGGCTGGCCCTGAAAAACCGTGTATATATTTATTTAAACCAATGATCTTCCTCATTGCTAGTATGATACAGTTTGAAAAGCTTCGATCACAAAGTAAACACAATATGAATATGTATGCAGTGGTGCACTGCACGCGTATCGTCTATGCTCGCGTACACGGTTGGGGGGGGGGCGCATATGGCAAGGGGAGGAGGGACGAGCCGAGACGAGAGGAGAAGAGAGGAAATGAGGAGAGACGAGGGGAGGGGAGCCTTTGAAGTCGCCGCCACATGTTTTGTTCTAGACGCACACAGACAAAATCTCACCCACACTTATGCAAGCGAGATAGTACTGTTTCATATAAATAATAATGAAAATATGTGTTTTTCCTACGGGGTCGCCAGAAGCAAACGCAGCCAAGTCCACTGAATACTATTTTCTTTTTTTAAAACTACTATTATTTATAATTTTGATAAACCTTCTAGCACATAAACTGTACCTACCTAATATTTTTTTTTGTACACTTTAATATTGTAATTATTTTCTCTTGTTTGAAAGAAGAAAGAAGGGAGGACTGATAGCTCCGTATTACTCCGTATGGATCCGCCGGCGAAAGGATTTTTAAGTCCGAGTAAACAAAAAACTTTTTCTTTTATTTTTTTAGTATTTCATTATTATTGTCATAAGTTATTTATTTTTTACGTGTGGGATGATGCGGAGTGGCTATTTCAATGTACGCTTTTTTTCCTCTTTTTTTGACATTGTATTTAGAAATGTATAGAAACCATAATTGGCCAATAATTTTGGTTTATTTGTAAATATTTATTTTTTGTTGTTTGCTGTTTTTTTTGCTGTTTGTTTGTTTTGTTGTTTGCTGTTTGCTGTTTGTGTTTTGGCTGTTGTTTTCTTTTAATAAATAAAATGAACATAAAAATAGACACATATTTTTTTTTGTACACAAAAAAAACAGTTTACGCTGAAGATGGCTCCCGCTCGATCCACAATTGAACGTAGTGATGCAGAAAGCAGCCAGCCATAGAAAAGTGAAACTGAGATAATAGCACTTTTATAAAAAGGGAGAAATATCAAATTTACACGACAGTTGGAATGTTTTTGTTTTTGACTTTGACAAATGATAAACAACGAATACATAAGTTTTTTTTTTATTAACAAACAAGAATTTAATTATGTATTTGACCAGTTTTGATGATGTTTAAAGTACCATAAGATTTTTCTAGTGCTGTGGGTGTTTCCAGCAAATTGAGAAATTCCGTTTTTCTGATCAACCCCATTTTCAGATAGTGGTCTGGCTGTTTTAAGCAGAACATAGAATTGACCTTACTGCACCCGATAACATTAATATCTCATTTTTTCAAAATTGTGGAGTAGCTGCTTTCTGCATAACTACGTTCAAATGATACATTTATAGATTTTGACTGTTTGAAAACATTTGATATTTAATTAATTACATAAAGATACACATTAAAAAAATATATAAAAACGTATCCCCAACTCTATGAGGCCAAAGCCCTGTGTTGAGTTGGGATACAGCAAAATAGAAAGTAACTAACTAACTAACTAACCATCACGCCATTTCCCCGGAGGGGTAGGCAGAGAGGATAGAACGCCACACCACTCTGTCCTGGCACACTTCCTTTGCTTCCTTCACATTCATACATCTTCTCATGCACGCACGTCGATTATTCCGACTTTTCACATGACCACTTTCAAGAATTTGTTGTACTTGATCATGCCATGTCTTTCTCGGCCTTCCTCGACTTCTACAACCAGACACATTCGCATCATAAATCTTTTTAGCCGTTCTTTCATCATTCATTCGCTCCACATGACCGAACCATCGCAAAAGACCTTTCTTAATTTTGTCGATAATGCTTAACTCAGCCTTGCATTCTGCTCTAATTTCGAATAGAAAGTGAAAGCATAAATATTATTGAAGAATACTACAAATGAAAATTATTACATAAACATGAATTTAAATAAACATCTAGACAACAACACGCGTAAATGTAATATACCGGCGACCTCCGTGGTGTAGTGGTCAAGACGCTTGACTCACGCTCGGAAGGTTCCGGGTTCGATTCCCGGTGAGAACACAAATATTCAAATGTGATTTTTCTCAAGGCTATGTGTTCTGTGATGTAATTCACCACTGTAATTGGGCCTCCTGGCCTGTTGTGGTGAAAAAATAAAAATAAATGAAATACCGAGGCTTTACTGACAGAATGCATTAAGTAATCAGTAATAATATAATTCAATCAGATGAATCTCACCCGCATAAATAAACGTTTCAACTCTTCAACTTCAAAAACATCAACAGATGGAAGAATCGAAGAAATATAACAGCAAACCATCACGCCGTTTCCCCGTAAGGGTAGGCAGAGAGGATAGAACGCCAGAACACTCTATCTTTGCATACATATCTCGCTTCCTCTACATTCATACATCTTCTCATGCACGCGCGCCGATTATTCCGACTTTTGACATGTCAATCTTTAAGTATTTGTTGGATTTGGTCATGCCATGTCTTCGACTATTTCTGCATCCATCAAAATTCGCATTGTAAATATTCTAAGACGTTCTTTCGCTGTCCATTCGTTCTACGTGTCCAAACCAGCGCGGAGCTCCTTTCTTGATTTTGTCGATAATGCTTGTCTCAGCCTTACATAATGTACGGATCTCAACATTTGTGCATCTATCGAGGAAAATAGATGTTCAAATACGTTGAACCAGCCAATGACAGGTCATAAGCCCTGTAAATGTCTAGAATTCTATATTAAATTCTCTACAATGTTCGTCATCTCTGTTGTAATATGTTAATATCAAAAACTCCCCAGGGAGTTGAATCCAGTCCTTGTCTACAAAAAATTGGACAATCTCAAAAAATTGTTGACATTTTTATGTTTTTTCGTTATGTATTTTTGTATTATGTAATTTAGTTCTCACTCTTGTTTGACATATTTTTATTTCTCCTCTTTCTTAATATAGTAGAGAGTGAGTTTCTAGAAACCATATCTCAATAATAATTTCAATTATGTTTTTATATATATTCTTTTTCTATTGATTTCTATGACATTTTTTTTTTGTTTTGTTTCTATACTACAATATTTATTTAAATTTATTGCAACAGAGAGGAAAACATTTTGAGAAGGGAACATGGGAGTCTAGGCATTTACAGGGCTTATGACCTGTCATTGGCTGGTTTAATTTAATTCTGCCCATGTTTGAACATCCACATTTTCTCAACTCTTCCACCTGTTGACTTTTGTGAAGTAAAAGAGAAAATTTTATCATGTGGGTAAGATTCATCCGGCTGAACCAATTCACCTACTAGGCAACGCCTGAAAACAATTAAAAAAAATTTTATACTTCTTTTACCGGGTAGTTAATTCAACAATGTTTTTAGTATGCCCAAATGCTTGCAGACTGGCTTAAGCAGCCAATGACAGGTTAGAGCCCTGTGAGCACCTAGACTCCAATATTCCCTTCTCAAAAATGTTTTTCTTCTCTGTTGCAATAAATTTAAATATGAACAACTCCCTAGGGAGAAAATCCAGCCAAGACTTGCAGGCGCAAGCATTTGGACATACTCAAAACATTGTTGAACTACTATATTTTACTTTTATTTTGTTGATTTCAATGATACTATTATTTTGTATATTTGATAATGTATTAATCTCAATTTTTATAATTTATATTTTAATTATTCTTCTCTTCTTCTTCTTCTTTGCCGGGTCTCTCCGTTGGCGATCACTACAGCGAAAGCATATGTATTTGTCATGAGCTAATTTTATATTTCGCAGCCAGGACAACTGCTTTTTGATGTAATCGCCGACGTGATTCCTTGGAAAAGATGACCAGAGTGGATATTCGTTGCCTTCTTTATATATTTTAATATTTATATCTTATCTTTTTATTATTATCTTTTTTGCATTGTCTTCTGTGAAATTGTATTATTTATTACTTATACTTTGATTTTCTGGATTGTTATTCTATTGCATCACATGTCATTATAATTTAATCTAATAAATTTTACTGGGTAGTTTTTACTGTTAATTATTATGGCTTGACACGGGCACAGCCTAACAAGCCTTAATAAGTTCATTAATATTTAAACGAGTGTAATATTAAATAAATTAATAAATAAATAAATAGTGCTAATAGTTTATGGGGGTATTTTTCAAGTATTGAGAATTTTTGTTGTGGAAAACGTAGCCAGTATAATTACCTACATATAATATAATTATCAACAATATTTTGAGTTTGTCCAAATTTTTGTAGACAAGGACTGGATTCAACTCCCTGGGGAGCTGTGTACACTAACATATTACAACAGAGATAAAGAACATTTAAGAGAAGGTAATATAGAAGTCTAATATAGAATGTTACACAGTGTGTAAAGTGGCCACTTAAACCAGCCAGTGACAGGTCATAAGCTCTGTAGATGCCTAGACTTCTATATTACCTTCTCTAAAATGTTCTTCATCTCTGTTGTAATATGTTAGTGTAAACAGCTCCCCAGGGAGTTGAATCCAGTCCTTGTCTACAAAAATTTGGACAAACTCAAAATATTGTTGATAAATTACCTGGTCCATGAAGAAGTATAGAAATTGAAAAAAATACATTTTCAGGCGTTGCCTAGTATGTAGGTGAAATAATTCAATTAGATGAATCTCACCTGCATAAATAAAGGTTTCAGCTCTTTAACTTCACAAACATCAACAGATGAAAGAATAGAAGGAATATAGATGTTCAAATGTAGGCAGAATGGTGAATGTTACACAGTGTGTAAAGTGGCCACTTAAACCAGCCATTGACAGGTCATAAGCCCTGTAAATGCCTAGACTTCTATATTACCTTCTCTTAAATATTCTTCATCTCTGTTGTAATATGTTAATATAATTATGTTTTCTTACTATATTGGATTTTATTAACTTATATTTACTAAATTTAGACAATTAATAGTTGATAACATTTACCTATTGAAGCAGCTACTATTATTGTGGATAATGTATAAAGCGCCATTTTTGTGAAAATCGCCTCAAGGGCGCTATACAATATCCCAACACGTCTTGCAGCTACATAGCGCATTGACGGTTGCGATTTAAGTTCCTCGTTTAAAATTGTAATTTAATTCAGTAACAGCTAACAAATAGGAGCTAGATTACATTATGTCTTGCTGCTACAGAGCGCATGGACGGTATGAAGCCTAGCCCTCATTTACATTATTATAAAATAAAATTTTGGTACTTTGATTTTTTTTTTAATCGTTTACAAATAAAATCTGTGTCTAGAATTACAATAGTCCATGCGCTCAGTAGCTGCAAGACTTGTTGCAATCTAACTTCTATTTTGGTAAATTTGTTTATTTATTTTTTTTAAATATCACTTAAACTCTAAACGTCATTTTCGCATAAAATAAAAAATGCAAATAGGGGTTAGATTACTTGATGTCCATGCGCTCTGTAGCTGCAAGACGTGCTGTAATCTAGCTCCTATATATCAGAATTGTAATATATCATAATTAGAGACGAGGAACTAGAATCCCAATCGTCCATGCGCTCCGTAGCTGCAAGACGAGCTGGGATATTAATTTTTTGTACAGCGCCCTTGAGGTGATTTTCACAAAAATGGCGCTATATAAATTATCCAAATATATGTATATATTACGTATTGTCACAAATATATTTTATTTTTATGTACCGTCTAAATGAGTCTTTTTTATAACTTCTAGAAGCATAAATAGTTCATGTATATGTTTCATAAATAATAAATTTAAAAGATGAGGTTACGTTTTTTTTTACCACAGGTTGAGAGCCGCTGTAAATTATGATAATGATGCTTAAACAAATTTATTACCGTTTGAACAAACAATTATAATTACGCGGTAATTTTTTCATCGGATAGTTAATAGTATGGGTTCCTAGTTAGCGAGTGATGGGTGTACGCCATGGCATGGGAAATCGGCAACATCAAAACCGAGTTTAATTCATTGTAATTAATTACCGGCAACAATATGGGTGCGAGGGGGCGGAGTCGAGGATACCTGGGTTAGTATGCCGTGTGCAGAAAAACATCGCCTCGCGGACGCACGGCCTGCTCTACCACGATTTGATTCCCAATTTCCAATATTTAATTATTTTATTTTTATTTTATTTTATTTGGGAAATCAACAGTTCTACATACATATGTTTAGTAAACAAACAGATATAGTGTATAAACTCAGAACTAATAACAGATTTCCACATAGTATACAAAGATAGTAAAGAAAATATAACTAACTAACTAACTAACCATCACGCCATTTCCCGGAGGGGTAGGCAGAGAGGATAGAACGCCACACCACTCTGTCCTGGCACACTTCCTTTGCTTCCTTCACATTCATACATCTTCTCATGCACGCTCGTCGATTATTCCGACTTTTCACATGACCACTTTCAAGAATTTGTTGTACTTGATCATGCCATGTCTTTCTCGGCCTTCCTCGACTTCTACAACCAGACACATTCGCATCATAAATCTTTTTAGCCGTTCTTTCATCATTCATTCGCTCCACATGAAAGAAAATATATTACATATCAAATAAATACATACAATTTATACGTATAAAATTTTTATTTTCATGTACTCAATAATCAAAGATTTTTTAAATATTTATTTTAAGAACATTAAGTTACTGTAAATTGGGCGGGATAAGGACAAAAAAGACAATTTTATTTGAACAAATCTTGGTAACAAAAGTCTACGATGTATGCAAGAAAAACGATTTGCTTATGAATGTTGATAAAAAAATAAAGGTAAAATTCAATACTTCGACACGTAGATTGTGAAACAATGAAGTACTGTTTAACAAACAGCATAGAACAAACTATGATCTTAATTCTTCAATGAGCCGTCTTCGTCGTATTGTTAACTCCAGACAAGTTCTGGACTTTTTTGGGTTAAGTTTACAACGATTTAAATGAGCACTAAATAAATATTCCAGATCTTTTCTTGATGTCCCTTATGTTTGTCAATGGTTCTTTTCTTCTTTTAATGGTTTTTAACTAATCATTTATTGTAATATTTAAACACTTTAAATTGTATACATGGACGATGTCCCAAAAATTTAAATATACCCTTTCACGTGGACACAATAGGAAAATATCACGATTTTTTTATGTTTAAAGGAAAAAAGATCTATGAAATACTGTCCAGTAATTAGTAGCATAAAAAAATGTAATTTTGTATCCGCAAAAACGGCCGTTCCATTGACCGCGCCCCTAATACGTCACAATTCATGTTTATTTATTCCTGGCCATTGAAATTTGTTTATAACATTTTCACGAATCTTGATGTCACAACAACCAAGGCCAAACACGTCACGTTTTTCTTGCAACGTAATTTTATTTGAAAAAAAAATACAATGTATAAAACATTTCTTCCCAAGATCCATATTGATTTTGAAAATGCAATTAAATATTATAAATCCATTTCATATATTTTTATCGGTATTCGTAGTATGTGATATTTCCCTGTTCAATCACTAAACCATAAAAAATACTCATACCGTTTTTTTTTAATTGCTACGTTTTTCTAAAGTGCCCGTAGTTTTTTGGTACCCTATTTCGGACAAGCGGTTCTACAAGTATTGTGTTTAGTGGCGTATTTATGACGCTAGTAGCTAGTTAGTGCGTAATGGATGCCGCGATCGAATTCCATGGTTCGATTCCGGATTACGAACATAAAATTAAAAGAATTACAATGTTGAGCTACTACATACTCGTCAGTGGATCACACCCGTCCAGCAACTGAGTAATCAGTAAACGGGTATATCTCAAATGGGATGAAGAAACTCTAAGAAATGAAGAAGGAAAAACAAATTGTTAAGGGTGGTCCAACCATAACGCCCGATGTTAATTGTAAATAAAACAAAAAGTTTCAGAGAATTTCTTCTTTTTTTTTTATTGTGACAAATGCTCGCCACGGCTTTGGTAGCATTCCTCTATGATATCATAGTTGAAGATAAAATTCTCCCGACTTGTTACTATGATACGCTACCGATCCCCCCCCCCCATCAAGTTTTGATGTAAGTACATGGGTTTGTATCGACGGATCTAGAACCCCTCGATACAATTATCCACGCATTAAAAGTGTCAAAGTTTTTGCTCTACAGAGCCATTTTTCCTTAAATAACGATGTACTTAAATTTTTAATCGTTTGGAGGTAGGCACTTTTAGCTAGCCACTGCATCTAGCCACTCGTTTCCAAAACTGACAGTTATGTCAGAATTTAATACGACTTCAAAATTGTGCCAACCTCAAAACGATTAAAAATATTTAAAAAAACATAATTAAAGGAAAATTTGCTCGGTGGAACAAAATTTTTGACACTTCTAATGCATAGATAAACGTATCGAGGGGTTCTAGACCCGTCGGTAAAAACCGATGTACTTACATCAAAACTTGATGGTGGGAGGATCGGTAGCGTATCTTTGAAACCGGTCGGGAGAATTTTATCTTCTACTATGATGACATACTGAAGCTTTGTCATTTTAGAGCTTAGATATGTGTACCGTGACGTTTGCTTCCCCTTGTTTCATATCGATGAACCTACCCAAAGCTCGAAGGTAGGTGGTATGTAGTATATCTTTATAATAGCTAAAGTGAATTTATCTTCAACTTTACCGTCAAGGTGAAGGTATGACGTCCTTATCTTATTTATTTATTATCATTATATTACATACACAAAATTATAATTTATGCAAAGTTGCTTTGACTGTTTGACTAGGGTTATTTACCCCGTTCTAAGACAGTCAAAAAAAATATAAAAAACAGTAATCAATATATAGAAACAGTTATAAAGATACAGGATAAAGTGAAAAACAAAGTAAAAAATGGAGGAAAAACATGGTAAAAAATGTAGTAAAAACATAGTAAAAATGTAGTGAAAACATAGTAAAAATGTAGTAAAAACATAATAAAAATGTAGTAAAAACATAGTAAAAATGTAGTTAAAAAAACGTAGCAAAAACATAGTAAAAACAAAGTAATAAATGTAGTGAAAACATAGTAAAAACCATAAAAATATCTTCCCATCACAATTGAGGCCCTGGGCTCAGAGGGCGAGAACTATTCACGGGGACCCGTCACAACGGATCTTGACCCTCACCATCAAGAATAAGAATAGACGATCTGCGAGAGAGTGACAGAAAAACCATACTCAAATACCTATTCATCAAATTTCCTGACACCGCCAATCCTCTTAATACTGTGATATATTTGTTTTTGATTTCATGCATCTCTCCCAGACGGGAATGGAAAAAACACAGTTATCTTTCTTTAAAAGATAAAATGCCAAATGTAGACGGGGCTTAAAGTCGGCGGTAATGAATGAATGCGGCTTAAGGTTTGACATTTTCATTAGTGAAGTTGTTTCACTCCGAGCGGGGTAGTATAGTAGTAGGTGGGAACGAAGAAACACATTATCAATCATGGTATAGTAATGGATTGCAAGTAATGAAAGCATGACATCCGATTTTCAAACTGCTGTCATCGTGTGACGCCGGAATACGATTCGGAATCCGAACATAAAAAGCGGTCTAAACCGGAGATTCAAAATAAAACAGCGTTTTAAATATTATAAAACAACTGAATTTAGAACGTAATTTTACGACTTTTTTTAAAAAAGAAATAACCCGCGAAGCCTTTATCTTAAGGCTCGTCAGCAGGTGGGATAGATAGATAGATAGGATAGATAGATATAGGATATAGGATAGATAGATATATATTGAAGGAGGTAATGAAAAATACACCACAACACCCAGACTAATTGAGAAAAAATCTTTCTTAATGTTGTTATACCTTATATTTACATATAAGTTATTATTAACATATTACAAAAGAGATGAAGAACATTTTAAAGAAGGCAATATATGTCTAGACTTATGACCTGTCATTGGCTGATTTAAGTGGCCACTTTACACACTGTGTAACATTCATCGTTCTGCCCATATTTGAACATCTATATTACTTCAATTCTTTCATCTGTTGATGTTAGCTGTAGATGCCTAGACATCTATATTGCCTTCTTTAAAATGTTCTTCATCTCTGTTGTAATATGTTAATGTTAACAGCTCCCCAGGGAGTTGAATCCAGTCCTTGTCGGCAAAAATTTGGACAAACTCAAAATATTGTTGATATAAGTTATTAATTTTAAAATACTTGGTACACTTCCACTTATTTATTTGACCAATCAGCGCTTTGACCCTCTAATGGGCATCTTAAGACTGGTGAATATTATACAGTGTAAGGATAATTTATATAGAACTAAATATTATCTTAAGTGTAAAATACATTTAAAAATAAGTAAAAAAAACAAAAAAATAAGTGGAAGAAAACCGAGTATTTTTAAATTAACAATTTATATGTAAATATAAGTTATTACAACATTACAATGGAATTCCATCAAAAATTGACAATAAATAAATCTTTCTTAAACTTTTTTCTTGCAACTGGCGGAAATCGAACCCGCGACGCCAGTTTCACAGTTGGCCGTCGAACCAGCAGCGCCACGGCGCCTGTCTAAATTAAACAAATAAAATATACTTGTTTTTATCACCCTATACTAGTTTTTATTTGCTATAATATCCGATTGCTCTTAAGTATTGGCGAATACGCATTTCATTAAGGTACTGGCTTAAGAGGACATCGCCCGGGAGTAGGAAAATAAATTTCGTCAAAATGTTTCACATAGCGCCGAGGGTCGCATAGATATTTACCTGGCGAATTAATCTTTCTGACTCAGAATGAAATTGGATTACCCGACCTAATCATTTAAATACTTGTACCTTCGTAATTTAAATTCCATGCTCGTTCTTTATTGAGTTTGCACATTTGATTTGTTTTTTATGTATTCACAATCACCCTCCTTCCAATATCTTTCTCAGTCATTCCATCCCTAGTAAACATACTTCCCTAATTTTATTATTTTTTTTATTTAAAAATTTATTTATAAACCCTTACGGATTATAACATTCATTTTACATAAAATAATATATACATTTTTCATTTATACTCTGTTGTTCATAATAATATTTTTTACATCATTTGTAAAGTTTGTCTGAGTCTTTTGTTTAGTTTTGTCTGGTAGTTTATTGTATAATTTCAGTCCCTGGTTCATTAGTCTTAATTGTCCTTGTCTTGTTTTAGAAAGTTGTATATGGTATTTGTCTGATATTCTCGTATTATGTCCATGTTGACTACAATTTTTTACTAGTTTTAGTTCTTCGTCTACAATTACAGTAGTGGCTAATTTATGGATAAATTTTAATGATTCTAGTTGAAAGAGTTCAGTTATATTTAATTGCTTAGTTTGTTTAAAAAGTTCTCTAGTTGCAGTTAAATAGGGAAGGTCATATACTAACTTTAATATTTTATTTTGTTGTCTTTGTAGTCTGTTTATGTCATTTTGATATCCTGCTTCCCATAATAGTTGCGTATAACATAACGTTATAAATAATAAAGTTTAAAAAAAAATAATCGATGATAAATAACAAAAAATATCAAACTTAATAAATCACATTAGATGGGGACGATACATGTGGAATGGGCCTTTGGTGGATAGGAAAACCGGAAGTTTAGACATTCCTGAGCCGTAATTAGATTTCTGTTGATTATTTAACGTGCATATTAATTGATCAAGCCATTAATTAACTATTCTCATCACAATATCATGAACGGCAGTTATTTCATAATTGCCATAATTGGTATCATTCGCGTTTACTAGTATAAAGAATTTCCGAGAAATAGTAGGAATTATTGTTTTAAAAATTAATGGCACAGATCACGCAATTTTTAACATTAAAGCAGTTTAAAAAAAACATCTGAAAATAAGTGGAATAGTTGCAATTTTGTGTTCCCATGCGTGAGATCGCAGCTCATTCCCCAGTTGAGGGTGTAGTCCGATAAAAAGTAAGGAAGTCATACGATTTCGACATTTCAAAATGCATTTTTTTCAAAACTGTGGGCTTTATATTTTGTAGGATCATCGTAACGTCTTAAAGTCTGTCGTAGCAAATAAGTGTCTATCGCAAGAGGCTAAATTAGCAGTTCATAATGGAGTTCTGGTACCAACCCTAATGTATGGAAGCGAAGCATGGAGTTGGAAAAAAAGGGACGAAAGTAGACTGAATGCTGTTGAAATGCGATCCCTCAGGCGAATGTGCGGAAAAACAATGTATGATAGGTGCCCTAATGTCGAAATTAGAGCAGAATGCAAGGCTGAGTTAAGCATTATCGACAAAATTAAGAAAGGCCTTTTGCGATGGTTCGGTCATGTGGAGCGAATGAATGATGAAAGAACGGCCAAAAAGATTTATGATGCGAATGTGTCTGGTTGTAGAAGTCGAGGAAGGCCGAGAAAGACATGGCATGATCAAGTACAACAAATTCTTGAAAGTGGTCATGTGAAAAGTCGGAATAATCGACGTGCGTGCATGAGAAGATGTATGAATGTGAAGGAAGCAAAGGAAGTGTGCCAGGACAGAGTGGTGTGGCGTTCTATCCTCTCTGCCTAACCCTCCGGGGAAATGGCGTGATGGTTAGTAGTAAGTAAGGATCATCGTAAAAATAATTTCAAAAAATTTTATAATTACAATCAAATCAAAGACGTACTTATAACTAATCAAAATCGAAACAGTCAGAGGCTTGGCCTTAAAATTGATGTACCCCTTTGTAAAACTAAACTAGGACAGAGACATGAACTCTTCTTCGCTTCCAGACTATACAATGTATTAAAGAGCTATGTGAGAGACATGAAAATCTTAACCAAACACACTTTTAAAAAATATGCTAAAAAATACGACATGGAGAGAAATGTTCTTGATTTCTTTAGCTAAATTGCACGATTGACGAAAACGCAACAATTATTTAACTACACTTTTAATGCTTTCTTTGAAAATGAGTGTTTTGACCTTATTTACTATTGTAACTTTTTTTAAATCTGTGTTACTAACGGTTATTCGACATAATGAATGTAAGTATATTATATTCATTATAAAAAATAAAATTATTTCGTATAAAACTGTAAAAAATAAAAGATTAAAAAAGTCCTTGTTCCTGTCTCCTGCTCGCACGTCTTTTCATTTCCGGTTTCCAATTTCTCTAAAATTTTCCCGCCACAATAACGACCCTCCCCCACATCCTTCCGGTTCTATTTCGACCGGACGTCCGTCCCTCCACAACTCACCCCATTTCCCCATTTTCATCTTTAAGGCTTTGAAGCCGATTCTTACCCCAACTACCCTTTACATTCATTTTTAATACTTAAAGATTGATATTAAATAAGTTGGAACATCGATAATTATAATAATGTAATGGAAAGGTCGCCTCGTAGTGCAGGAGTTAGCGCATTTAGCTACATGGTGTGAGAGACCCATGTGTCGAATCCCGGCAAGTTTGACATGACGTATTCATTAAAAAAGTAATAATTTTGAAACCTAACTATTGGTCAATATAATTTAAAAGTCTAGCCCTAAAAAACATTTTTATATATATCTTCAAAAAAACGTATTTTTAAATTATATTACTGTAAATATGATATGTCCGCCACGTGGTGTAATGGCCAGCGCAATAGACTACCGTGCAAGATGTCTCTGGTTCGATTTCGGTCATGGTTGAAATAAAATAATTATTTGAAACCGTGCTTTAACTGAGATATTTAATACTCACTAGACTGGCACCCGAGGTGTGAGACTGATCATATTAACTTCAAGAAACAAAAAAGATCAAGAAACGCTGCGGTTAGTGTATCAGAATGGTACACTATGCATTATTAGGTACATAAAAGTTATGATGATGAAATATGAAAAAAAAAATTAAAAAATGTAGGTATCTTTTCATTCAAAAACATTATTATACATCCGCCCGTTTGGATCAAATCATAACAATAAAATATCGTATTTATTTGAAAATGGGTAAGTAAATTCACCGAAGTCACACAAACCGTTACACAAATGACTTGAAAAGAATATGATTATTAAAGCATTTTATAAACGAATAAATAAATCCGACATAATGCGAGCCTGTAATTGACGCTGCGTTAAAACATGGGGTGGGAACTACCCTTAGTCATGTTTAAACAAACCCCACCGGGAACAAAACACTTGAAATCCCCCTCACACTGGTACGAGGGTTGCGATTTCTATTAGAACGGTTAAACATAGGCTGAAAATAGTGATTGGAAATTAAGGGAAATATTGATTGATTTTGGAAAATATAATTATTTATTTAACAAGGTAATTCAACAAAGAGACATGCATAAAAAACGATTTGTAGATATTCGACGAAAAAATTTCACATCAAAACATTTCATTATTTTATTTTATTAGGGAAATCAACAGTTCTACATACATATTTATAGTAAACAAACAGATATAGTGTATAAACTCAGAACTATTAAGATTACAGCACGTCTTGCAGCTACAGAGCGCATGAGCAGTAAGAAATCTAGCCCCTATTTACTTTTTTTTTCATTTGAAAATGAAGTTTAGAGTTTAAGTGATATTTTAAATAACGAATAAAAAAAATAGAAGTTAGATTGCAACAAGTCTTGCAGCTACTGAGCGCATGGACGGTTGAAATTCTAGACCCCATTTACTAAATTTAGATATTTGATAGTTGATAACATTTACCCATTGAAGCTAGATTACTAATCGTCTTGCAGCTACAAAGTGCACGGACGATTGAAATTCTAGCAACTTAAAATTATCAATTGGAGTGCCCTATGCACCACTGGGTGCGGATAGGGAAATAATGATAATATTTGTCGGGGCATTTTAATATTTGCCCAATGTAAGATGCGGCGAGTGAGGGAAAATCGTGACTATTTTTTTCAAGCCAGTGGGTATTCCCAATACATTCGTCAGTTTTTAATCTACCCCTTTACAAGAGTAAGTAGCGGGGGTTGTTGTTTGTCCAGACGAAATTGATATATTTGGATTAGGGGTTGGCAGGAAATACAGGACGAATGTAAACACAGGAACATGATGGCGTAAACAGGAAGCTTGTAACGGAAGGTTATATCAAGCATTATAATATATGGTGATACAATTTTCGTTTAACTTCAAGTGTTTGGTTAGTTATAACCCAGAACCAACAATGATGATAGTAATATTCAAGTAAGACCAAATGTTTGTAGATAGGGACCGGATTTTACTCCCTAGGATAATGGTCGGAAAACTCATTAGTACAGCAGAACACCAATAAAGATTTATTTTGAGAGACCAATTTCTTTTCGCTTTAAAACTATTCCTCTTGAAATTTCAAGCGCCTTTACCTATTATGCAAAAAAAAAATCTGAGCATTCACTCTACATTTGAACTAAATATTTTATTAATAAATTTTATATTTGAAGCACTAACTTTGCGGTTATTCATTTTAATAAAATAACTTTGTTGCTTGAAGCTTGTTAATCTTTGAAACCGGTCGGTGGAAAAAAATAGTGATTAAAAACAAAGTTGTTTCATTTATTTTATATATTTTTTTAATTAGCCGTAATAAGTAATCTATTTGATTTTTGTGCTTAATTTTTGTGTGAAAAATACATATGCTTTTAGTTTAGTTGAAAATCCCAAATAAATATAAACAAAACGTTTTTTTTTATGACCCGTCATTGGCAAATAAAGTTTTTTTACACCAAAATGTTCTTGAAAAAATTGTATTAACCGATTATGTAAAAAACCAAAAATGTTTTTTTAGAAATTTCCAACTTTTCTGATCCCTTTCAGCCGCAAAATATTTTTCAGTTTACACTCACTTAGAAGGTTGCGAAAATTCTTACCCATTAATACTAAATGCACTCTTGTACAAGCATAACTACTACCCATTCTAGATTACGCTGATGTTTCCACGGCCGATTTTAGCTGTGAGCAACTCGATAAACTTGAACGACTTCAGAATATATGCATAAGGTATACACGGTTTTTTAGGGCCAGGCCGCGAACCTTCACAGGAACATTTCTCATTGTCAGCTTTAAAAAAATCCTAGGAAAATTTTTCAATAATATCAATTTAAAAAAAATGTTATTTCAAAATGTAGTAAATCCTTATTTTCTCGGACAAGCAGTTCCTCCACAAACCCCCAACCCTCTCCTACCCAGCCGCTTCCCTTGTCCGCGTCTAGTGTGTATCGCATGTTGGTCAAATAAAGGAATAGTTCCGAGATATTTTCAAAATAAACTTTAAAAAATGAGTTCTTTCATAGAAACTATGCAACAAGAGGATCTAAAAATATAAGACTGGAAAAGAAATCAAAAGCAATGTCCCAGAACTGCCGCATGTACAAGGGAATACGATTATTCGACGAAATGCCAGAAAGCATAAAAAATGAAATAAATGTAAATATATTTAAAATTAAATGTAAAAAGTATATATGTGAAAAATATTAGGTAATATATAGTGTAAATAGTGAATATAATTAATGAAAATGTACATATGAAATAGTGAATATTATAAATTAGGATATTAAGTGTATAATAGTGATAAATAATGTTAGAATAAGTATAGATGTAAATATTGTGTTGTAAATATATATTAGACTATGTTAATCATAGAACTAAATAAAATAAATAATAAAAAATACGTAGTCATCAATTTTTTTTTGTCGGGGAGGGGCAGGGGTTTGAGTAAGGGATGCTAGTCTGAGAAATTAAAGATTTACTCCATTTTGAGATCTAAAAAAAAAAATTTTTAATGACTTTTTGGATTTTTATAAAGCTGTCTGGCCCTGAAAAACCGTGTATTTTTGGTCATTATTTCGTCTGCATACTACGCATTGCCTGAAAATATTGTTAATATTTTACACCTCGCGGAGCTTTTTGGCGCAACTAGATCCTGACGGCCGTAAGTTAAAGCTGAGCTTGTTTATAAATCAGAGAAAGCTAATTCCACAATTCGTACACATATATCACGGGAGAAGGCGCGCGCTATTAAATTCTTATTTTGAATTTTTCATCCGACAAATCTGTCATTATTTACAAGAGAACATCTGTATAATTAGCGGCGCGGAATAGTTAAAGTGACGGCGGACGGGCATACCGTCTAAAGCTGGCTTACACGGGTAAGAAAAACTATGAACTAAAGGTTTCCTCTGTATGAGGAGAGTTCAGCGTGTGTAAGAGTTAAACCAAACCTATGTGCCAATCAATTTTGGAGTACGGTATAATCGGTTGGGGTGGTGCGAGTGACACAGTTTAAAATAGTGTATTTGTTGCACAAAAATCCATCATTAAAATAATACTCAGAGTCCCGATACAGACATCTACTGAAGAAATATTCCATAAATCACAACTTATGACACCAAAACAATTATACGCTAAAACAATACTCACTTATAGATTCAAAAACTACTCTTGCTCAAATGAAAGACATAACCCCCACAATACATCACATACAAATAATATAATCACTAGATCCTCAACACATAAACAACTTAAACAAATACAAACTAATACCACTTTCGGCAAAGGGATTTTGAGTATTATTCAATTAAAATCTATAACCTACTTTAGCGTTGCCTAGTATGTGAAATAATTCAGTCAAATGAATCTCTTCACAACAACAAAGGTTTCAGCTCTTTAACTCCACTAAAATATTAGACTTATTAGAAAACTCCAAAATTGATGTAGTTAAGTCCATCAGAGATTTAGGAGTTGTTTTGGACTATAAACTGACAGACAACGAGCATATAGATAATACAGTAAATAAATCACTGAAATTACTTGGCTTCATTAACAGAATATCCTCTGATTTTACTAATGTCCGTACAATCAAAACTCTTTATTGCTCAACTGTTCGCCCTCTTCTAGAATATGCCTCCGTGGTCTGGTCTCCATTCTATGTCAATCGCATTAATCACATTGAATCAGTCCAACATCGCTTGCTTCGAAAAATAGCGTAGATGCTCGGACTAGAGAGAGATAATTATTCTTATGTTGAAATAGAGTCAATGTTAAATATTTCTAGTCTACAAAGACGTAGAACTAATATTGACTCCATATATATGTTCGGCATACTAAATGGTACAATCGATGTTCCATCATTACTGGGACAAGTAAAATTCAATATTCCGACTCGTAGATTGAGAAACAATGAAGTACTATTCATCGATCAGCATAGAACAAACTATGGCCTAAATTCTCCAATGACCCGCCTTTGTCGTATTGTTAACTCAAGACAAGATCTGGACTTTTTTGGTTTAAGTTTACAACGATTTAAACGAGCACTAAATAAATAGTCCAGATCTTGTCTCGATGTCCCTTATGTTTGTCAATGCTTCTTTCTTATTTTTTTTTGATGTTTTAAACTATTATTTTATTGTAATATTTAAACCTTATAAATTGTATACATGGACAATGTCCGTTAATAAATAAATAAAATAACAAATGGAAGAATTGAAGAAATAAGGATGTTCAAACATAGGCAAAATGGTGAATGTTACACAGGGTGTAAAGTGGCCACTTAAACCAGCTATTGACATGTCATAAGCCCTGTAATGCCTAGACTTCCATATTTCCTTAATTAAGGTATTTTCCATCCCTGTTGTAATTTGTTAATCTTAACGACTCGAGGGGGTGAAATCCAGTCTTTTATTATTATTATTTATTTTATTTAGTTCTATGATTAACATAGTCTAATATATGTTTACATCTATACTTATTCTAACATTATTTATCACTATTATACACTTAATATCCTAATTTATAAGATTCACTGTTTCATATGTACATTTTCGTTTTGGTTGTAATGTAATTTTGGCCGCAAGTCGCAAATTTGAAAGCTGACAAAAAGTTTTCCGACCCGTGTCATCCGGGCTTTAAGGCCATACAATAATACACGCTGCTTGTAAAACTGACTTCAGAGGGGCCGACTAGGAGAGCTGGCGATGGGCCAACCCAAATCCATTTCAGATCTGCATGTAAATCGAGTCTATTCGGAATATAGAAATTAACGGAAATCTTGAGTTTAAATCTTTTGAAAAATGCGCACAAAATATCACATGTTTTGGATTTTTTAATGGAGAGTGATTCAGAACAAAATTAAAACATCAAGCACTCGCCTGATTAATAATTAAGATATAAAATATCGGTACCTTGAGGATAAAACACGGGAGATCATTTTTTGCTGCTTTGAAATTAAAAATGCAGAAGTTTTCGCAATAAGCTTCTTCTTACGTGAACCTAAGTCCACTTTCGTTATAAAAATGTTTTTTTAAAGCTGAAATTAAAATCTGAAATCTACTTTTTTGACGCAATTAACATCGGTATTCCCAATATTTCAATATGTACTATTATAAGCAATAAGTATTAAAAGCAATTGCAACAAAACTAACTGAGATATATGTTAGGAGTAGGATGAATAGAATGTTAGGAGAAATATTCCTATAGATGCAACTAAAGCTCTTGTAAATGCTTATGTCGTTTCGCGTCTAGATTACTGTAATGGAATACGCAAATCTCCCGAAATATCAAACTAATAAACCTCAATCTGTCTTCAATGCAGCAGCGAGGCTTATTACGGGAGTAAAAAAATATTCTCACATCTCACAACATCCTCGAGATTTGCACTGGTTAAAAAGCCCAGAGAGAATAAAATACAAGCTGTGCTGGACAGTATTCAAATCCCTCCATGAAATGGCTCCAAAATACCTATCGGACCTTTGTATTAGGGAAAATACATGTCAAAGAAAATCTACTCTTAGGTCAGCATTTGATTCAGGAAGAGGAAAACTTGTTGAAATCCGGCGCTCCCCAAACACTAGATTTGGAGATCGTGCTTTTGCCGCCGCCGGCCCCTCTGCCTGGAACCAATTGCCTTCAAGCTTACAAATCATCGACAGTCCCAGTCAGTTCAGATCCCAACAAAAATCCCACTTCTTTAAACTATCATACCCTCAATTTTAAATCTGGAAATATAATATATTTATCACTTTCGTTTAGTTAGAATGTAAGTTTAGATATACAATTGTAAAGCGCCCTTGAGGTGATTTTTTACAAAAATGGCGCAATATAAATCAGCCAAATATTATTATTATTATTATTATTCAGTACTTGATACAACAGACAAAATTAAATGTCTTGGTGTATACATAGACCAAAACTTAAAATGGAAAGACCATATAAGTGAACTAGTAAAACGCATTGGAAAATGTACATACATATTTATTAGATTAAGGAATACTTCAGAAATCAATTATTTAAAAATAGCTTATTACTCATTTGTACAATTTTTGTTATAATATGGTATTGTTGCATGGGGTGGTGCATGTGCCAATATATTAATACCTCTTAAAATAGTACAAAGATTAATTATTTAACATGTTGGACCCTGACATAAAGACGTCTGTCAGTTACAATGTTTATAAGAAGAAGGTGAGCAAGTGGATTAGGGGTAGACCTTTTTATATCCTGTAATTATTTTCATGACTAAAAATTGTGTTGCTTTTAATTGAAAAAAATCTCTTATTGTTTTTATGTATATTTCATTTTTACTTTTTATGTTTATTCATTTACATATGTTTTTTTTTTCTTTTTAAAACTAGTATTTTAACCGTATCTTATTTTAAAAAAAAATTATAAATGGTATATTCTGTAATTTATTTTTGTTCTTCAATTTTTATTATTATCGGTATGTTTTCCAATTTATATTTTTGTTTAATTTCTTAATTACTCATTTTATATATTATAATGTGTATTTGTGGTTCAATTTTTATTATTATCGGTATGTTTTATAATTTATAATAATTGTGTCTCATTTATTTACTATTAATGGCATATTTTCTAATCTATTTTTATGATTCAATTTTTATTATTATTACTTGCATGTTTTCTAATTTAAATTTATATTGATTTTTTATATTGTTATTATTATTCTTTGAATTTATTAAGCATCATTTAATGAAATTAAAAATAAAAAAAACACATGAATAAAATAAGGTCCTTCCTAAACACAGGAATTTCCTAGCTAGTCGGGACCTGAAACAAATAAACTCTGTACATTTTAAAACTGTGAAATACTAAATAAATAAATAAATAAATAAATAGTAAAGTATATATTGAGAACGGTAGTGGTTACACACATAAATAAAGACATTTACCCAAGCGTCAACCACAACCATAATACAAGATACTCTAATAGGGACCTGACACTAAGTGAAGGGGTCAGCACTGTTCTGGCATCGAGACAACACTATTACGTAGGCAAAGATGTCCATAACCTTTTGTCAGAATCGTGGGAAGACGGGAAGTTGCGGAAGGTGTCGACCTCGCTCTTTCGTGACATTGGTCGCAGGGAGTCAGAAAGTTGATGCATGCCGCGGATTGGAGATTCTTACTGGGTGTCGAAAATAAAATATGAAAATAAAAAATAATTTAAAAATATATATTTACGGATGGCAATCATGAAGTTTCGCATTATAAATAAATTGACTATGTTGTATGAATGTATGTATGTGTATGCGCATGGGTGTATGTACGTGTGTGTGTATGTACATGTGTATATATGTGTGTGTATATATGTATATGTGTATGTGCATATATGTGTATGTATGTATGTATATATATATACGAGTAAGTTTATATTTTATCAGTCTGTACTCTCTATTAATTTGTAAACTATTATCATATATTACAATGTAATTGCCTAGCTTGGAACGGGGTATGTACCCTTGTTAGCTGGGCAAAGTGAACGTAAAATTGTATTTTTGATAAAAGGTGTATATAAATAAACAAATTTTAGAGAAACCCTTAACATTCAATACGTAAATTCAATATAAATTATTTAAAGTTCATACAGTAGACACTATTTATAAAATAAATTCCATTACACAAATTTATAAAGAAGAAAAAATAAAGGAATTTGAGATGAATAAGTAACGCAGATACCAAAATAATAAAATAAAGTGTTCAGTGCACTTAAATCAGTGTTTGATTTCTTGTATCATTAGTTTGAAGACCATTTTTATTAAATTCTATTGAAATCCATTTTCATCGAAGACCATTTATACAAATAAATAAGTCAACAATGTTTTAAGTTTGTCGAAATTTGTGTAAACAAGAACTGTTCAACTTCCTAGGGAGCTGTTAATATTAAAATATCGTCGCCTGAGTTCGTTTTTGTCAAATAGGCCATTTTTAACTTAACTGGGTGAAAAGCGTTTTATTTAATAGTTCTTAATTTAAATTCATGCTGATTTTTGCGAGAATTAAGATTGTAGTAAATGGAGATAGTTTGAAACAGGTCGAAGAATTTGTATATCTGGGTAGTATGTTTACTAGAGATGGAAATATGGACAAGGATATTGAAAGGAGGGTTAGTGCCGGTAACAGAGTTAATGGTGCCTTAAAGTCTGTCGTAGCAAATAAGTGTCTATCGCAAGAGGCTAAATTAGCAGTTCATAATGGAGTTCTGGTACCAACCCTAATGTATGGAAGCGAAGCATGGAAATGGAAAAAAAGGGACGAAAGTAGACTGAATGCTGTTGAAATGCGATCCCTCAGGCGAATGTGCGGAAAAACGATGTATGATAGGTGCCCTAATGTCGAAATTAGAGCAGAATGCAAGGCTGAGTTAAGCATTATCGACAAAATTAAGAAAGTTCTTTTGCGATGGTTCGGTCATGTGGAGCGAATGAATGATGAAAGAACGGCTAAAAAGATTTATGATGCGAATGTGTCTGGTTGTAGAAGTCGAGGAAGGCCGAGAAAGACATGGCATGATCAAGTACAACAAATTCTTGAAAGTGGTCATGTGAAAAGTCGGAATAATCGACGTGCGTGCATGAGAAGATGTATGAATGTGAAGGAAGCAAAGGAAGTGTGCCAGGACAGAGTGGTGTGGCGTTCTATCCTCTCTGCCTACCCCTCCGGGGAAATGGCGTGATGGTTAGTTAGTTAGTTAGTTAGTTTTTGCGAGTGCCACACCAGATTGGGTACTAATAGCATAGTATATAAAGATAGCACAAGGGCTATAATCTCTCTCTATGTCGTTTTTTCTCGAAGTCTTCGGTCGTCACGGAGCGCACTGTGCTTTAAAATAAATACTGTATACAGTCCACTATTATCAAGATCGTTTATTTAGTAAGATCGCCGCCATATTTATTGAATTAGCTACAAACACTAGCACACATTTTTCCACTGGGTTAAGAGTACAGGAGTTCTAAACAAGCCTTTATTTATATAAAAGTGTGAAGTTAAAGAGCTGAAACCTTTATTTATTCGGGTGAGATTTATCTAATTGAATTATTTCATCTACATACTAGGCAACGCCTGAAAATATTATTTTTTCAATTTCTATACTTCTTAATGGACCAGGTAATTTATCAACACAAACTTTAACTTCACAAACATCAACAGATGAAAGAATTGAAGGAATAAATATGTTCAAATATAGGCAGAATGGTGAATATTACACAGTGTGTAAAGTGGCCACTTAGACCAGCCATTGACAGGTCATAAGCCCTGTGGATGCCTAGACTTCTATATTGCCTTCTCTTAAATGTTCTTCATCTCTGTTGTAATATGTTAAGTTGAAGTCATTATTGATGCATATTTCGTAAAAAATTAAAGATTAATTTCTGCAGATATGTGTTTTGGTCTGTTGAGATTACGCTGTCAGGGATCACGCTTCACAAACATCAACAGATGAAAAAATTGAAGGAAAATAGATGTTGAAATATAGTTAGAATGGTGAGTGATGCAAATTGTTAAAAGTAGCCACTTAAACCAGCCAATGACGGGTCGTAAGCCCTGTAAATGCACAGACTTATATAATCCCTTCCTAAAATATCCTTCATTGTAATGTGTTAGCATAAATGAGCGTAAAAGGCCATATCACAAAGTGGAAAATGTTTTTGATATTTAAAATAAATTGAACATTAAAAAAAATCATTGTGGCTTGGCCTTTGGTTGTTTAGCTTCGGATATAATATTTGAAATATAATTTATTTGTGGGAAGAGTGATGGATTGGCTGCGCTGACAGAAGAGATGAGTCGGGGAATTAAGAAGATTAAGTTGTGAAGGAAAATGCCGGAGATTAGGAGATAGACAAGTGGATAGAAAATATTTCGGATTTTTACCGCTTAGCTATAAGTGCCTTATACTAAATGCGGGGTACAGCGTATCGTGGCTTCAGAATAATAATGACTAACTAACTAACTAACTAACCATCACGCCATTTCCCCGGACGGGTAGGCAGAGAGGATAGAACGCCACACCACTCTGTCCTGGCACACTTCCTTTGCTTCCTTCACATTCATACATCTTCTCATGCACGCACGTCGGTTATTCCGACTTTTCACATGACCACTTTCAAGAATTTGTTGTACTTGATCATGCCATGTCTTTCTCGGCCTTCCTCGACTTCTACAACCAGACAGATTCGCATCATAAATCTTTTTAGCCGTTCTTTCATCATTCATTCGCTCCACATGACCGAACCATCGCAAAAGACCTTTCTTAATTTTGTCGATAATGCTTAACTCAGCCTTGCATTCTGCTCTAATTTCGACATTAGGGCACACCTATCATACATCGTTTTCCGCACATTCGCCTGAGGGATCGCATTTCAACAGCATTCAGTCTACTTTCGTCCCTTTTTTTCCAACTCCATGCTTCGCTTCTATACATTAGGGTTGGTACCAGAACTCCATTATGAACTGCTAATTTAGCCTCTTGCGATAGACACTTATTTGCTACGACAGACTTTAAGGCACCATTAACTCTGTTACCGGCACTAACCCTCCTTTCAATATCCTTGTCCATATTTCCATCTCTAGTAAACATACTACCCAGATATACAAATAATAATATAATATATACAATAAGATATACAAATAAATAATAATGACAGAAGTGGAAAAATAACGCAACAAATAAATGGCATGAGTGGCAAAATGACACGAGTGAAAAATGACATTTGTGGAAAAATGGCAAAGTGGAAAATGGCACGAGTGGAAAAATGACACAAGTGGAAAATGGCGTAAGCGGAAAAATGACAAAGGTGGAAAATGGCATAAGTGGAAAAAATACACACCAAGTAGAAAATAGCATGAGTGAAAAAACGACACAAATGGAAAATTACATGAGTGTAAAATTAAACAAGTGTAAAATGACACGAAAGTTGAAAAACGACATGCAGAAAATGACACAGTTGGAAAAATGATACAAGTCGAAACTAAAATCAGTGAAAAAATTACAAAAGTAAAAATAACTTGCATGTTGTAGGCGTCCTAAGGCGAGATGGACTAGAATTCGAGATAATCTGTTTTTTAATGGCTTAAGAGTTTCAAGTAAAAAAAGTCAAGCAAAAAAATTCATATGCTAGTAAAAAATATAAAAGCAACATTTGTGAATAATATTACACATTAAAATAAATATACTAAATATATCGATTAAAAAGTGATATACTATAGGCATCTTCAAGACTGGTGCCTACTTAGGCGAAAGCGCTCGTTGGTCAAAATAATAAAAAGTAAAACTAAACCAAGAAGTTTCACTGATAAGTTTATTTATAATTTTATCATGATATCATATAAACTAAAGAGTAAAAAAAAACATTAAGTTTAAGATTAAATAATACATTTCAAGAATAAAAATGACGCAACTAACCCAAAATAAAGAAAAACGATTGAAAATGACAGTAGGATTGCGAACTGATAATTTCATGTAAAAGAAAAAAAACTTACCAAAATCCACACAAATATTAAATTGCAGCTTGAGTTTTTTGCACATCAGAGACGTTAAGGGATTAAAGTGACACTTACCTGAAAAAAGGAAAAATAAAAATTAGCCATATGCATCATAATTAGCAATAATAATAATAATAATATTTGGCTGATTTATATAGCGCCATTTTTGTAAAAAAATCACCTCAAGGGCGCTTTACAATTGTATATCTAAACTTACATTCTAACTCAACTCAAGTGATAAATTAAATTTCCAGATAGATTTAAAATTGAGGGTATGATAGTCTAAAGAAGTGGGATTTTAGTTGGGATCTGAACTGACTGGGACTGTCGATGATTTGTAAGCTTGAAGGCAATTGGTTCCAGGCAGAGGGGCCGGCGGCGGCAAAAGCACCATCTCCAAATCTAGTGTTTGGGGAGCGCCGGATTTCGACAAGTTTTCCTCTTCCTGAATCAAATGCTGACCTAAGAGTAGATTTTCTTTGACATGTATTATCAATATTGACATACAAAATTGTCTTCTTTGTTATTTTTTTAACTGGTTCAAAGTATTTCTAATACAAAATTATCTTTTTTTATCGATAATTCTCTTATGGTGGAGAGGGTTCAGAAGAAATTTCTTCGGTTTCTCTACATGAGGGAGTGCGGATATTATCCATGGCTTTATCCCACTAAGTTTCTCCAGGGTATGCTCGGTTACAGCAGTTTGAAGACTAGAAGGAATGTGTATTTAACAACGCTCTTCTTTCGATTGTTGCGCGGTATTATTGACAACCCTGAAATTATGCGGAGCATTAGCTTTTATGTTCCTGATAATTACCTTAGACAGCGTCAACATAGACTGTTTCACATTCCAATATACAGGACCAACCTGCCAATGGTTATGCCTGTCGGAAGGGCTATCTCTATGTTGAACAATATCACTTTGGACATTGACATTTTTCACGTCTCTGAGGGAGTTTTTCGTTACAAGATTCTCTTACTTTTTTAACATATTATTCTTTGGATATTATGTATACTAATGTGTTTTTTTTACATATACCTAATTTTACCAAAATATTTCTATATGTATGAATTAAGACATTTTATTTTGTAATGTACATATATATGAATAAATAAATGATAAAAATGATAACTGGTTATATTTTATTCTTTTATATAGTTTATATTTCTTAGCCTTTCTAAATTAATAATATTGTTTTGAATGCTCTGTATTACTTAAATAAAGCTTACATGTATGTATATTTAATTGTATTTGTAACTAATATGTAAAAGGCACTAAGTGCCGTTTATTTCAATAAATAAAAAAAATATACACCGCAAGACAAAAAAAATTACGAGTTTACCTGCTACCGCGCCCCTTGACTTTACTGAACCCTTTTTCTAAGAAATCCTTTATCGATACCTCTTTCTTTTGTTTAATAAATTAAGGACACTATGTGTCACCTTTCTACAATATTTACATTTTAAAATGTCTCAACAGTCTTGTTTTACCCGCGTTTGAGTGAACATAACACAACAATCATGGAAAGTGCAAAGCAAATGTCGATTGCGATAAAATCCAAAATAATCACATTGTCGCAAGAAAACATATCTAATTGTGAAATATCTCGTCGAGTTGGGTATTCAGAAGGTGCAGTGAGGTTTTTATTAAAAAAAATCCAAGAAACTGGATCCATAGAACGGAAAAAAGGAAGCGGACGGGGGCGCGTGACATCTGCCCGAGATGATCGCTTAATAAAAAAAATTGTTATGCGCGATCGATTTTTAACGGCACCTGAAATACACGCAGAGGTGCAGTCTACCAGCACATCAACATTTTCAGTAAAAACAGTGTCCAGGCGGCTGTTGGAGCATGGTTTCCAAGCACGGAGTCCCGCAAAGAAACCATTACTCACGGACAAAATGAAGAAGGCTAGACTGGATTGGGCGAAAGAGCACCAGAATTGGACCTTGGAGGATTGGCAAAATGTTGTTTTCTCTGATGAATCAAAATTCAACCTTTTTGGTCCAGACGGCAGAAAGATAGTTCGACGAAAACGTGGGGAAAGATATCATCCGTCGTGCGTCACTCGAACCGTTAAACATTCACCCTACGTGATGATTTGGGGGTGCATGACAGCATACGGTTTAGGACCTCTAAATTTTGTACAGGGTACGATGAATGCCATTCAGTACAAAAAAGTGTTAAAAAAACATATTATTCCAACAATCGAGGACATTACGCAGTATACCGCGGACCCAATTTTTCAGGACGATTCTGCGCCGTGCCATAGAGCCCGCACTGTGAGTACAAATATATATATTTTTAAATGCATTTTGTGACCACATGATAAATAATTTATTGTTTTTTTATAGATCAATGAATTCAAGGAGAAAATTGGCTTAAAATCGTTGACGTGGCCCGGGAATAGCCCTGATTTGAACCCGATAGAAAATTTATGGGCGATTATGAAAAAAAAAGTCGGGAAAAAAAAATCAAAAAACATTGAGGAATTAAAAAAAAACTTAATTCAAGTTTGGGAAGAAGAAATAACATCAGAAATTTTAGATTCGCTTTACGCTTCTCTAAATAATAGAATTTTACATGTTATAAAAAATAAAGGTGAATTCACTAAGTACTAAATATTTTTAAATGTTATAAATATGTTTAAATGTAAAATACTTTAATTTAAAATAAAGCGATAAGAACCTACTTCTTAAATATGAATTAAAAAATAACATGTCTTTTATTATTCCATCACAAACACTCGACCATAAATGAACCGTTATGGGTCTCTAAGGTTCGGGTAATCTGATACCTGATATATAATGGCAATTTCTAAGTACAATTCATGAGTAAGATTTTTTATTTTAACCTTGAAATAACGAGTAGTCATCACATATGTCAAACAATATAAAAAAAACTAATTAAATATCAAGAATAATTCATTATATGTCAATTTTAGTTTTTTTTGAGAACTCGTAAATTTATTTGTCTTGCGGTGTATATATATTTGTAGTTTGTCCAAATGTTTGCAGACTAGGACTAGATTTCACCTCTAGGGAGTTATAATATAATGATTACAATTTATTGTAACACAGAGAATTTTTTTTTTTTAAAAAGGCCTACAAATGCTTATTTTACATGTTTTCTACGCAAAAATATTTTTCCTCTTGGTTGCAACGGATTAGTTTCATTCCGTTGGAAATATTACGGGAAATATTACTGGTTCTCCTGAAACTGATAGCACAGAGTGAAAATTGATAGAAATGTGTTTCCGCTTTGTAAGCCGTCACAGGCACAAACATCCTTCCTTAGCAAAGTCCACGTGTCGCTAAAACCCAGCCCTTGCAATTATTCACCCTTCAAATTCTTTGATAACTTGATCTCCGTTGAGACATGGGGGTACTAGAAGCAACAAACCATAACTCCGATTCCCCGTAAGGGTAGGCAGAGAGGATAGAACGCCATAGCGCATACACATCTAGCGTCTTCCAAATTGATACATCCTATACGCGCACGACGATTATTCCGACTTCCGAGATGACCATCTTCGAGTGTTTGTTGCATTTGGTCATGCCATGTATTTCTCGGTCTTCCTCGTTATCTGCATACGACAATTTACGGTTGCAGGCCCCGTGGCATAGAGTACCCTCTCCTCAGAAGTGTGAAACTGTACGAGTGATATTTTAGAAAGAATCCACCGATACTCTTTCATTTAAATAAAATTGTTATGCTAAAAAAGTTTACTTCAAATATAAACGTTTAAGTCAAATTATAATAAAAAAGAATTTAATAGTTTGTTAAGCACCATTGAGGTATATTATGAAAACGGCGCTAAATAAGTTATCTATAATAATAAAAAAAATAATTTTAAAAAATTCCTTGATGTTAAAAATATTTATAGAACAAGATATCTTTTTTCCTCAAATATCACAATACAAAAAAACAACCTTAGCATTTCCATCCCTCGGCGCAGCCCAGGAGAAACAAAGAGGTTTGTTGAGAGAAAGGGATGCTGGACAAAATACGAATCGGGGTTGATCGGGGGTGGTCTCCTGAAGGTAGTATAGCAAATGGGAGGGCGGTCACTTTTCCCTAATCCTGATTACATACGGAGGGGGGGCTAAGGGGTGCCCGTAGCCAAAGGGTGAATGTAACGTAGATAAAATAGATGGAAATGAAAAAAAAACAGAGAGACAAGGTGCGGGATGTTACTTGCGTATTTATAGTTAAATACGTATTTTTAAGAATAACAATTATAATAATACATATTTATTAACCGTAATACATAATGTCATACATACAAAAATAATAAAAAAGGTATACACAGTTAAATGGCGGACTTATTGCCACTTGCAATTTCTTACAGACTAAAAACAAATACAACAAACAAACAAACCTTCGTGCCGTTTCCCCGTAGGGGTAGGGAGAGGGGATAGAACGCCATATCACTCTATATTTGCATACAGACCTCGCTTCCTCTACATTCATACATCTTCTCATGCACGCACGCTGATTATTCCTACTTTTGACATGTCCATCGGCAAGGATTTGATGGACTTGATCATGCCATGTCATCCTCGGCCTTCCTCGTTTTCTGCTCCCATCATATATCCTTTTAGCCGTTCTATTGTTGTCCATTCGCTCTACATGTCCAAACCAACGCGGCACCACTTTCTCGATTCTGTCGATAATGCATATCTCAGCACACAGTTCACGGACCTCGACATTTGTGCACCTATCATACATCGTTTTACCACGCATTCACCTGAGGGATCGCATTTCGACAGCATTTAACCTACTTTCATCATTATTTTTCCAATTCCATAGTTAGCTCCCATACATGAGAGTTGACACTAGAACTCCATTGTGAACTGCTAGTTTTGCCTCCTACGATAAACATTTGTTTGCCAAAGTAGATTTCAGTGTACCGTTCCCGGCACTAACCCTCCTTTCAATATCGTTATATATTTGTTGGATTTGGTCATGCCATGTCTTTCTCGGTCTTCCTCTATTTCTGCATCCATCAACATTCAAATTGTAAATATTCTTAGCCGTTCTTTCGCTGTCCATTCGTTCTACATGTCCAAACCAGCGAAGAGCTCCTTCCTTGATTTTGTCGATAATGCTTGTCTCAGCCTTACATAATGTACGGATCTCAACATTTGTGCATCTATCGTACATAGTTTAACCACACATTCGCCTGAGAGATCGCATTTCGACAGCATTCCGCCTACTTTTATCCCTATTTTTCTAAGTCCATAGTTCGCTTCCATACACCAGGGTTGGGACCAGGACTCCGTTGTGAACTGCTCATTTTGCCTCTTGCGACAATAATTTATTTTGCAATATACTATAAAACACTATTATCGGAAATCAAATATATGGTACGCTGAGAATAATCGCCTATTTCAACGATTCGCCCCTGCCGCATGTATAAAAGGTAACATTGTGACTTGTAAAATAATCAACCCTATTGTTAAAGGGGGTATTTTGAATATTAACTTTACAAATTAAGCAACATTTTAACAGTGGTTGCATTACAAAAAGAGACCACGTAAAAACAAAAAAGAAAAATTAACATTTACACAAAAACACACAAGATAATAAGGAATTCTAGGCATAAACAGGGCTTATGACCCGATATTGTCTGGTTTAATCGGCCACTTTAAATACTGTGTAACATTTTCGAAGGTTAATGTTTTAAATTGATAATAATAATAATAATTATGGATAACTTATAAAGCGCCATTTTCGTAATATAATACCTCAAGGGCGCTTTACAAAGTGATAATATAAAGATATAAATTTTAATTTAACTTTTTAATTTAAGAAAAATAATGTACTTTTTCATATTACTTTTCCACCACATACTAAGAATTTATTCAAATGATTTAGAGAACAAGTGGGTTTTAAGTTTCTTCCGAAATATCAGATAACAGAAGACACATCATCAATTCCCTTTTCGCACCCAATAGTGCATAGGTTGCTTCATTGATAAACCAAATGCAGCGTATTTTGATTATCTGTTACATGAAGGTAAGATGATCGGTTTTACGCATCAGGTGCCAGTTTAGAAAACGATAAAAAATGCAGTTTTGACAACCGTTAAAATCAACATTTCACGTCCAGGAGCTCAAAAATATTCGGCGAATGTGCCAACCGCTGCACTACGAGGCGGACTTATCTCGATTACGTTTTTCAAGGTAGAGAAGCCATCGAATGGAGTGAAAATATTATTGAGATGGGAATATGGAAGTCTAGGCATTTACAGGGCTTATAGCCTGTCATTGGTTGGTTTAAGTGGACACTTAAAATAGTGTGTAACATTCACCATAATATCCTTCACTTATAATTGCGTTATCATTCACTAATTTTTTGTTTTTTTTTACATTTTTCTAAATATTTTTTTGAAAGCATAAATTATATGTACTTTTTTTCGCTCCTTATATTAAAGTTAGTAGTAATTATTATTATATAACTATGTAGGACTGTCATATGATTTAATGTAAAGGATCTTTACCGACAAGCCATATTAATTGGCTTGGTGGGTCCTGTAAAAAAAAAAAAAAATGTTTTAAAAATAACTAAAATGTAATATTGTATGTAAATAATAAATATATAAAATAAATAAATATATCTATATTTAAACATGCACATTGATAAGATTAAGAAAGGGTCTCTGAGATGTTTTGGTCACGTAGAACGAATGGACGACGAAAGAATGGTAAACAAGTATATATGGCGAAAATGAACGGCAACGTGAGACGAGGACGACCAAGGAAGACTTGGCATGATCAGTTAAACCAAAATACTAAAAGCAGACAGAGCCGAAGGGCATGTATGACAATATGTATGAATGTGGAAGAGGCTAGGATTGTATGCCAGGATACACGTGTGTGGCGGTCCATTCTCTCTGCCTACCCCTACGGGGAAATGACGTGATGGTATTAGTAGTAGTAACGCATTTCCTCAACTCTTCCATTTGTTGACTTTAGTGAAGAAAAAGAGCTGAAACCTTTTTCATGTTGGGGATTTCAAATTTAAAAAAAAAAAAATATTGGTTGAAGTTATTCTAATTTCCACAGGTAACTTATAAAACGGGGACCAATCGCGGAGTTATGTTATTAATTAGAATGATGATATTTTTTTTTGACTGGTTGATTTGTAGCCTTTTACCACAACACCGTCCTGCAAACCTCAGTTAGCGTTAGTACAAGTGCCTTGCACGGGCTGGTTCGTTTATTGGAAAGTCCCACACAGCGATCCGGCTCGAAGGACCAACGCACAAACGGAGCTATCTCCATTGTCAAGTCATCGTCAATTGTCCTCTGCAGCCAATTTTCTGAAGTCATAGTCAATATCCTAGTCATGGATAAAAATCGCAAAGTCATTCCACGGTAGTAACGCCATAACCAATTTTTAAATACCGAATAATCAATAACTGGAACTTGCAATACCGAATAATCAATAACCGGTTATTTTATTGGTTGAATCATTTCGCCTCCGTGTATCTAATAATGATCAAAAAATTTTAATGTCATGGAGTTTTGTGATGATTTTTCAAAAATCATTTGAAAAATTACTTCAATATTTTTCCCAGGAAGATTGGACAGCTTTTTGGAATACTAAAAATGTGGGTATTTTTGGGATTTTTCAGTTTATTTCAAAATTATACTTTCAGATTGTAAGTTGGCAAGCTACGAGGGTTGTGTAAAAAATAAGGTTCTCAATTTTTTTTCATGTTTAAGGCATTTTTTATTTGAACTGAAAAATACATCATTGGAAAGCTTCATTTCTTAACTATTTTTCAACACAATCACCAGATTTTTCAACGCATTTTTGTTGACAACTAATCCACTTTTGGAATCCAGCTTCGAAGAAGTCCGCCGCCAGTCCGTGGAGGAATTTGACAGGGTTTAAAGAACACCCTGTATATAAATCAAAAAAACTTATTAACATATTAAACAATATACAAAATAATCAAAACAATAAACAAAATAATAATAGAAAAATAAAAATAATAAAAATTTATACTTGTCGAAAAATAAAATGCTGAAAAGTTATATAATAATACATGGCAATATGTTATTAATAATTAAGAGTTGTTTAATAATGCAATTAGGTAATTAATTAATAGTAAAAAGTAATAATAGAAACACATTTACATATATGGTAGAATACGTAATTTAATAAACATTATTATACAGTTAAAATATATATTTACAAATAATTATGCATCACTATTAAGTTTATTCAAATATGATATACATATATACGTGTATAGATAGTAATGAAGACAGCATCGATATTATATATTTATCCCTCGATAAAATCCAACGTCATCCAAATAAGGGTGACGTTCCCATCCGCATTCTATCAGTCTGCCCAGGCGTAACTTTATTCCAAGTTTATGAGTAAAGCTAGGGTTTCCTAAGACAGCGGTGCCCGTATCGGCCGTAGTGAACGGTGATGCGGTGGACAGCCGTCGTAACGGTGACTAGAAAGTAGTTTCCTAGAAAAAGGGTGTTGATAACACCGCTAAAAAATAAAACCACTGTCTAGTCACCGCTACGACGGCTGTCCACCGCATCACCGTTCACACTACGGCCGTTTAGATACGGGCACCGCTATCCTAGGAAACCCTAGCTTAAGGCCCAGAACGTGTTGTAAATTAAGCTAAAATCGTACGATCATTCGAATATTTTAGTAACCGAATAATAATTTTATTACAGGCAACGGCGCGCATCACTATTCCACGGTGCCAGAATTTTTTAATAGCGATATAATCCAATTTCAAAGGTGTTCAGAAATGTGGATTGAAAATCGGAAAATAATTAGATAAGTTCCAAATGGACGGTTTCGCGTTTTTGCGCCGAAAAATAATTAGAAAATCATTAGAAATTACAAAATAAATCAAACCATTTAATTAGACAGCATTGGTGGGATAAAAGCCGGTAATCGTTTATTTTTAACTTATCTTTAATGGATTAAAACTATTATAGATGACTAGCTGGTACCAGTCATCTTGTTACATTCTAGAAGATTCGGCCCTTCTGGCCTAAGTTTTTTGGAATTTTCGACAAGAAGAAATTTCAGCCCTTCAAGCCACACATTATACTTCGCAAAAACGTAAATATAACATTTTTGTTTGTTATGATGTAATAACTTATATTTATTTTTAAATTCATTTCAACAGAGAGGGAAAAATTTTTGAGAAGGGAATATGGAAGTCTAGGCATTTACAGGGCTAATGACCTGTCATTGGCTGGTTTAAGTGGCCACTTTACACACTGTGTAACATTCACCATTCTGTCCAAGTTTGAACATCCACATTTCCTCAACTCTTCCATCTGTTGACTTTTGTGAAGTAAAATAGCTGCTTTATCACGTGGGTGAGACAGCGCATTTGCCTACCATGCAAGAGGTCTCGGGTTCGATTCCCGAAAAGATTGATATAAAATATTATTTAAAAGGATTTTTTTACACTAGAATAATAGTCCCGTGACTGGTATCTGAAGCGAAAGACTAATCAGCTTACCTTAAGGTACGCTGCGGTTGGTGTACCAATGCGCCATAAGATGCGGAAAGCAGGACGATGGCGATGAGGAAAAGCAAACACAATATATTGTAACGCAGAAAATTTTACTTTTAGTGCTCATTTTTGTATTTGGAAAAAATCAGACACAACTTATGTTAACTCTTAATACAATATTATATCTTATTTATATTTAATATCTCGATGTAAACATAAAAGCTAGTATTTCCATAGTTATTATGCTACATAACAAAGTAAATATTATTTCATCTATATCTCTAGGCGCTAACTCTTCCAGGGGGGGTGATCAGGGTGGATTCAACCCTCGTTCGCAAAACGGATACTAGGGAATGCGCGCTGCGAGTAGGGTAACCAAACGTGAAACTTTAAATTAGAGACTGAAATATTCCTCTATTTTAAATTAGGAATGTTACCCTTTTGACTTCCGTGCCACCGGCATGGTGTTTCTATACTTATTAAAAAAAAGATTTCTATACTTATTAAAAAAATATATATTTTTTCAGGCGTTGCCTAGTATGTAGGTGAAATAATTCAGTTAGATGGATCTCACCCGCATAAATAAAGGATTCAGCTCTTTATCTTCACAAACATCAACAGATGAAGGAATTGAAGGAATATAGATGTTCAAATATAGGCAGAATGGTGAATGTTACACAGTGTGTAAAGTGGCCACTCAAACCAGCCATTAAGCCCTGTAGATGCCTAGACTTCCATATTACCTTCTCTTAAATGTTCTTCATCTCTGTTGTAAAATGTTAATATATATTATTGCTACATACTATTTCAATGCGTGTAGTTCTGTACGGCTGGTACCTATATGAAGTCAAATACATTTTTTTACATTTATTTTACTGGACCGCAGGGATTTAAAAGCGACAAAAATATATAAATATAAGAATTAAGGGTAAAAAAAATGAAAAAATGTGCCTGAAAATCGTGACGGTTGGTAACCCTAGTTGTGAGCTATATAATATACAATATATACATAAGTAATATGTGCAGAGACAAGGCGGCAACATCAAAGGATAACTGCTGGTGACGTGTTGGGCGTCCCTAACCCCACCGGGCGGGATCTGGGGTGCCCAGCCACCCCAGCGGGATTCGTTACTTTAAAACAGAGGAAGAAAATTGCAGGGAAATCCGCGCGTCTGTGTGCGTGGGGGACGAACGAACGTATCCGTGTGTGTGTGTGTGTGTGTGAGTAATTGTGCTGTGTTGGCCGTTCAGTTATACAAAAAATATTGGATCAAAAATAAAAAATATAAAAATAGATAAAACACCAGTAAAAAAGATGTGTATCCAAGTAGATGAAAAATTAAAATTAATTTATTTGACCAAAATATCATTTTTGAATAAGAGTGCGGCTAGGAGTAGCAGGCGCCACATTGACCAATATGAAGGCTGTCTAAAGAACGAATATTTATTCAATGAAAACCAAATGCCGCCTATACATAACGCTTGCTTAAAACCTATTATCTTTATGGATGCGATGCAGCTATGGATGGGAAGACTGAAAACGGTATTGAAAGGAGGGTGAGTGCCGGGAACGGTGCACTGAAATCTACTTTGGCAAATAAATGTTTACCGCCGGAGGCAAAACTAGCAGTTCACAATGGAGTTCTAGAGCAAACTCTAACGTATGGAAGCAAAAAATAATGATGAAAGTAAGTTAAATGCTGTCGAAATGCTATCCCTCGGGCGAATGTGTGGTAAAACGATGTTTGATAGGTGCACAAATGTCGCGATCCGTGAACTGTGTAAGGCTGAGGCATGCATTACCGACAGAATCAAGAAAGGGGTGAAGCGCTGGTTTGGACATGTAGAGCGATTGGACAGCGAAAGAACGGCTTAAAGGAATTACGATGCGAATGTTGATGGATGCAGAAAACGGCGAAGATCGAGAAAGACATGACACGATCGAGTCCATCAAATACTTGAAGATGGACATGTCAAGAGTACGAATAATCTGAGTGCGTGCTTAAGAATATGTATGAATGTAGAGGAAGCAAGGGCTGTATGCAAAGAGGATGAGGTTGTCAATTTTTTATATTTTTATGATTTTTGATTATGTATTTTCGTATAATTTAATTTAGTACTTACTATTATTTGGCATATTATTTATTACTCCTATTTCTTAATATAGTACTGAGTGAGTTTCTAGAAAACACATCTCAATATATTTTTTTTAAAGAAATATTTGCCTTCTTATGATTTACCCAAATATTTAATTTTAAGGGCCATTTCCAACGAGTTGTAAATAACTCACTATTAGAAAATGTACTCGAGTTGGGGTAGAGTGGGATTCGAACCACAGACCTTTGGTCTGTGAATCCGAGACACTAGCCACAAGACCACAACCCGATCTCATTGTTTGTTATTTCAGTTATGTTTATATAAATATATATATATTCTTTTTTTATTGATTTCAATGATACTATTATTTTGTTTTTTTTTTAAATACCATATTTTACTATTATTTCGTTGATTTTAATGATACCATTATTTTGTATATTTGATTATGTGTGAATCTAATGTATAGTTTAAATTTGTATAGTTTATATTTTAAAAATTATTTCTGATTATCTTTTTTGCATTGTATTCTTTGGAATTTTATTATTTATTACTTATACCCTTTTTTCTATATTGTTATTCTATTGCATCACATGCCATAATAATTTAATCTAATTAATTTGACTATGTATTTTTATTGTCAATTATTATGGGTTGTCACGGGCATAGCCTAAAAAGCCCTAATAAGTTCATTAATATTTAAAGTGGTGTAATTTTGAATGAATAAATACATAAAGACATAGTGATATAGCGTTCTATCTTATCTGCGTACCCCTACGGGGAAACGGCGTTATGGTTTGTTTGTTTGTTTGTTTGTTGTTTGACAAAAATGTTTTCTTTATATGTATGGTAAAAAAAAAGATTTTTTTAATTACTCTTGGGAGTATAATTTGTACTATATATATTATATTTTTTATAAAGAATATTTTTTTTTGTTTAAAGATGATCATGTTAAAAGTCGGAATAATTAGCGCGCGTGCATAAGATGTGTGATTGTAGAGAAAGAGAGGTAATTCAAAGACAGATTGGTATGGCGTTCTATCCTCTCTGTCTACTCCTACAGAGAAACGGCGCGTGTGGCATGATTGTTTTAAAAAACAAATCAATTACACAGTCCGAGTGTAATAAAATACGGGTAGAACACTTTGATAAGGGTTAAAGAAAAAAATAAGGGTTGTATTCTCGTAAAGAAATTACGTAGGGGAGTGTGGGCTAAGTTATTGCAAACGGAACCATTTGAATTGCACAAAGCTATGCGAGTCGAGACACATGGAACGTAATCCGAATGCACGCCTGAAGTCATTAATATTAGTCAGAGGTAGAAAATTTAGTTTTATATCAAACGAGCTGAACCCGGCAATGCTTCGCTATTGCTCGATTTGAGATCTTAATAATAAAAATAATAATAATAATCAACAATATTTTGAGTTTGTCCAAATTTTTGTAGTCACGGACTGGATTCAACTCCCTGGGGAGCTGTTTATATTAACATATTACAACAGCGATGAAGAACATTTAAGAGAAGGTAATATAGAAGAATAGGCATCTACAGGGCTTATGACCTGTCAATGGCTGGTTTTAGTGGCCACTTTACACACTGTGTAACATTCACCATTCTGTCTATATTTGAACATCTATATTCCTTCAATTCTTTCATCTGTTGATGTTTGTGAAGTTAAAGAGCTGAAACCTTTATTTATGCGGGTGAGATTCATTTAACATTCATTTAAAGTGGCCACTTAAACCAGCCATTGACAGGTCATAAGCCCTGTAGATGCCTATACTTCTATATTACCTTCTCTTAAATGTTCTTCATCGCTGTTGTAATATGTTAATAATAATAATGTTTGGATAATTTATATAGCGCCATTTTTTTGAAAATCACCTCAAGGGCGCTGTACAATAAATAAATATCCCAGCACGTCTTGCAGCTACAGAGCGCATGGATGGTTGGGATTCTAGTTCCTCGTCTCCAATTATGATATATTACAATTATGATATATATGAGCTAGATAACAGAACGTCTTGCAGCTACAGAGCGCATGTACAATAAGAAATCTAGCCCCTATTTACATTTTTATTTTTAAATTTTTTATTTGACAATGAAGTTTAGAGTTTAAGTGATATTTTAAAAACTAAATAAAAAGCAAATTTATAAAATTAGAAGTTAGATAACAACAAGTCTCGCAGCTACTGAGCGCATGGACGGTTGAAATTCTAGACCCCATTTACTAAATTTAGATATTTGATAGTTGATAACATTTACATAATATGATAGTTAACATCACAAACAGTCTTGCAGCTTCAAAACGCATCGACAAACGGAATTTCAACAACATAAGAATGATTTTAAAAAGTTAATTATAAAAAATAATTTTAAAAAACGCAATAATAATACATTGAGCAAAGGACTAGTAAGTATGGCAATTAAGTGAACATGTAACAGCACAAAAGGTAAAATATAAAAAACTAAACAAACATAGCATTGCTTAACTTATTATTAAGGTTAACAAGACAATAGACTATACTCAAACTCAAACTCGTCCCTGCTTTATTTTGGTATGCAGTAAACAGGATCTATCTTGCTAAATAGATTGAATGAACACAATCGAAAGTTTGATATCAATTATTGTATTTAGTACAAATTAGATATTTACGTATACATTATTATTTTTGTGTTTTGGTTTAGATAAATTGTGAGGACAGAGAATTTTGATAAATAGGTGTTCGAACATTGTTTTCCTGTCACTGTCTTGCAGATGCCAGCCCGATACTGTGCGAAAAAGACAACTACATGTCAGACCTTTAGTTAGAATAGACAAAATCGACGATTCCCTGTACCGTTTTCCGCACCTCAAAATTGAACCGATTTTTTTATTTATTTATAAATCATACTACACAAAGTATTTTACAGGTAAAATACATTGAATTACATTCTCAGAAGTTACAACAACTCAATTCGGGACATATTTTTTTTTTTTTTTTTTTAAATACACGCTTATTGAGAACAACAAAGAAACAAAGGAAGTTCAGCACCTTTAAAACTTAATATAACAAAATATATACGCCAAAAACCCTTTTTTACACAAGCAGAATAAATATATATAAAAAAACTCTTTTAAAAATGAAGAAAGTGGTGAAACTACTAAGGGAAATAAGGTCGTTAACATCACATGCCACGCAGACGATGCAACCATAGTGATGATGAGAACATATCCATATCATTTAGTAAACATCTGTATGCCTAAGAAATGTCGTATTGTTATTTTTTTGGACCGAGTATCAGAATAAAGTTTTCTGTATCGGCACATTCTGCGTTTTTCGAAAATAGTTATATTTGGATACCGAGCGCCTTGCCCCCGAAGACAGCAGATAAAACTGTACTTTTTTACGGGTTCTAGTTCCCACAATAAACTATTTTTTAAAAAACTAAACAAAATAGGGGCACGCCAATGGTAAATATCTATAATATGTAAAAAAAGAGCTCTGCGCTGGTTTGGACATGTAGAGCGAATGGACGACGAAAGAACGACAAAAAATATTTACAATGCGAATGTTGATGAATGCAGAAATAGAGGAAGACCGAAAAAGACATGGCACGATCAAGTCCAACAAATATTTGAAGATGGACATAGTAAAAGCAAACAAACCGCAAACTTAGCATTCTCCACTGAGTCAGTAATGCGTAATTGGAAATCTCGCAATTCTTTCTTCAAAGTTTTTCGTAAATATATCTGAATAAAATACCAATGAATAAAATGACTCGCCTACAGTCTGCCTGAATGCCGCAGGGAGACTTATTTTTGGAATCTCTAAGTTTAGTCATATCACTCCACTACTTCGGGAATTGCACTGGCTATGTTTTCCACAGAGGGTGGAATACAAACTCTGTTGGCTTATGTACAAGTCACTGCGCAACTCTGCTCCAGAATATCTAAGGGAACTCTGCATTCCAGATGAACTAGCTGACAGACGTCTTATGCTTAGATCAGCTACATCTACGTCGAAAAGTTATTATACCTCTACGCAAACAGCGCACTGAATTCGGCGAACGCGCACTTGCGGTCGCAGGGCCTACGGCATGGAATGTTCTCCCAGCAGAGGTGCGAAACTGTGAGAGTGAAGTGATGTTTCGGAAGAAACTTAAAACCCACTTGTTCTATAAATCATTTGAATAGATTCTTAGCATGTGGTAGCAAAGTACATTGTTTTTCTTAAATAAAAAAAGCTTTGTCAAGTGCGCTTGAGGTATAATATTACGAAAATGGCGCTATATCAGTTATCCATAATAATCTCAGTAACTCCTTCAGTAGAGATTTCTAAGTTTGCGAATACTACAATATTTTGGACAGCCTAGAAAAGCTCGTTGGTTGGTTAATTAACAACATTAAACCATCACGCCGTTTTCGCTTAGGGGTAGGCAGAGAGGATAGAACGCCATATCACTCTGTCCTTCAAGTATTTGTGTAAAAAAAACTACAAAAAAAAACTCTCAAAACTGTATGTATTTTGATGTGGATTTTCTATGACAATGTGTAATGTTTTATGTACATGGTAGTTGGTAAATATTTCAACTATTTTATTTTTATTTTTTTTTCAAAAAAGTGGTGACGAAGGCATTGAGGGAGACTGGGTTAGAGAAATTCGTGTATATTTATCGATTGCACGCCTTTTTTATGCCCTAGATTTAAAATCACTTTAAAAAAATCTATATATTTACGTAGAAAGTTAATTAGTTAAAATAGCGTGCCTGACAGAGTCCCACCGGACTGAATGGGTTTTCTCGCTCAATGTCTTGCATACAGACCTCGCTTCCTCTACATTTATTCATATTCTCATGCACGCACGCTGATTATTCCTATTCTTGACATGTCCATCTTCGAGTATTTGTTTGATTTGATCGTGCGTGCGTTTATCGGCGTGTAAAATATAATATGTCACTTTAGTTTAGTTAGAATGTATGTTAGGTATACAATTGTAAAAATGGCGCTTTATAAATCAGCCAAATATTATTATTATAATGTCTTTCTCCGTCTTCCTCATTTTCTGCACCCATCAACATTCACATCGTAGATCCTTTTAGCCGTTCTTTCGCTGTCCATTCGCTCTACATGTCCAAACCAACGCAGCACCTCTTTCTTGATTTTGTGGATATTGCTCGACTCAGCCTTCTTAGTGCACGGATTTCGACATTTGTGCACCTATCATACGTCGTTTTACCAAACATTCGCCCGAGAGATTGCATTTTGACAGTATAAAAAAAATAATTTAAAAAAAATGTATTTAAATAAGCTGAATGATGTCGAAACGCGATCTCTCAGGTAAATGTTCAGTAAAATTGGTTAACAAAACGTAAAAAATGTCGAAACGATTGGCTTCTATATAAAATAAATAATCATATATCCCTTTTCAGGGGTATAAATTGAAATCGATACAAGTCACCACGGGGTTATAAGGGCACAATACCCCAAACAATATCGCCATTACACACATAATTGGTGACCCAGCGTGCTCGCATTATGAAATATGGATTATTATCCGCAGGGGTGTTTCAAACCCCACGGCGAAAATACGTGTTAAAAGCAAAATAATTACGCGACACAATGAGGGCGGGGGTGGGGTAAACGATGCCCAAATAACAACCCGCGATACACGTTACTTTGTAACTAATTCGGCTGGGGTATTTTCTGAATGGAGACATAAGTGGCGGTTCGCAGTAACGGCCGGTCGGTCGAGGGTTAGGGGGATTTTTCGATAATGTATTCATGGTTTAACACTTGATATTCGAAGCAAACTTATAAAGGCGGAATGGGAGATTCTCAGGGTGCCCCGTAATATAGTGACCGATACTTGCGACATTCTCGTCTTTGAGAGAATGTGCAGAATGGTTGGTAAATTAAATTTTATTGTCCAGGGAACCCAATGTCTCTGGATATAGCTGAACTTATATTTCGCGCCGTCCTTTCCCATCAAAGGGAAGTAGTGTTGCTAACCCTCGGTGTTAAAATTGTCAAACGAAGCACCTACCTGCTAACAATCCTTTACTGTGACTAGATTAACTCTCCCTTCCCGGTGATGTGTAGCTAGTACACATTGCATCTAATAACTTAAATATCTCCTTAAATATAATAAATGATGGGTTGAGATTAGCGGTATTCATACATTTACGAATAAGTAAAAGTGTTTTTTTTTTTAAAAAATGCTTATTGCGAACATAAAAAGGGTTTTATCAAAAATCGGGGATATCACCAATACAATAGAAAGTTTACCAATGTGTCGCATGTTGCGTTCGTAGTAAAAGAGTAATCCTAATATATAATTGTCTCGCACACTCTTTACGTCTCACTCTCGATAATGAGGGTATATTTTGGAGCAACAGAGACAATTTTTGTGAGTCACACGCGTGAACAGCAAAGTTTCTCGTACTTCTCTCAGACGCCCGTTAGCTGCGTTAGTATCTTCCCGGCTTTCGTTGGGGGCAGTTTTTTAGCGCACACTGAGAGCATGAATTAATGTTTTTTTTCTTATTTTTTTTCGCAATTAGATTAAAAATATCATCACTTTTGACTTCAACTATAAATAATTGAAGCAATTGCCGATGAATATTACACTTTAACGATTTAAAATATCTCTGATTTTTTGCACGTGTAGTGACTACACAGAACCGTAACGCGCGGATGTTTTTAGGACAGTAATGGAAACGTTAAATTGATGTAGTTAATAACCTTTGATTAAGCAATGCTACATGCATGATTGTGGGATTTTTTCTTTTTCTTTTCCATATCAGCTCCCAAGCGGAGCATGTGGACATCACCAGTTGCCTCCAGGAGACCCTATCGCCAGCCAAAACTCTCGCCTCCTGCCACGTCGATCCAGCGCCCCTTAGTTCCGCCAAATAAAGTCGAAAGATCGTCATCGACGGCCTTGCGGGACGGCGCGAGCCCGCAGGCCTTAGGAAGAGGCAACTTTGGTTTAGTTAGGTTAGGTTAGGCCGCATCATTAAGACGCACGTTATAGGAGGCTGCTGCGTCCGTTCTCGGATTTCAATGTTAGTTATAAAATCGAACCACCTTGAACCAAATATTATCCTCAAGCACTTACTCTCAAAACTCAGAAGTTAGGTGTTCTGAGCTTTAGTAAGGTGACAAGATTGTATGTGTGAAACCGATAGGAAGACCCACGGTCTTTAAAACGGTTTCCTATTTCCTGACACAGTTATTTACATCTAAAATAATGATAATTACAAGACCATTTTCCGCACACATCGGTGCATAGGGCATTGTAAACCAAATGCAGGTTATTTTGATAATATGTTACGTTTAGGTTAGGCGATCAATCCTACGTTTCAGTTTCCAGTCCAGGAACAATCAAATACTGGAGTTTAAACTAACTTCAAAATCAAAATTTCACGTCCACCCTGCTAGGAATCGAACCAAGGACATTAAGAATGGTAGACAAATTTACAAAAAAATATATAAGCACTTGCAGTGCGATTTCGAACGCTGAACAAATTATAAAATGAGAATAATTGAACGTAGTTATGCAGAAAGCAGCCAGTCCACAATTTTGGAATAACGAGGTATTGGTGTTATCGGGTGCAGTAAGGACAATTCTATGTTATGCTAAAAACAGCCAAACTGCTTTCATACAAAAAATGTAATAATCACTTCCTGAAAATAGTGTCGATCACAAAACGGTAATTCTCAATTTGCAGAAAACACCCACTACACTAAAAATATCTTACGGTACTTTAAAAATTATTAAAACTGTTTAAATACTCGTACATAAATAAGATTCTTGTTAGTTGTATTTGAAAAAAACTAATGTATTCATTGTTTATTTATTTTATTATTTAATTATTTTTATTATTTTATTTTTGCACCACAACAGGCCAGGAGGCCCAATTACAGCGGTGAATTACATCACAGAACACCCAGGCTTGAGAAAAATCACATTTAATTTTTGTGTTCCCACCGGGAATCGAACCCGGAACCTTCCGTCTGTGAGTCAAGCGTCTTGACCACTACACCACGGAGGCCGCCATATCATTTGTCAAAGTCAGAAACATGTCATACTTTTGTGTAGATTTGATTATTCACTCTCATCATAAAAGTGCTATTATCTCAGTTATTTTTTTTATGGCTGGCTGCTTTCTGCATAACTACGTTCAATTATACAAAACATAAATCATTATGATAAAAATTAAAAACTTTATTCCGAAAAACGCGTTACATTAAAACTAATGTGAATAATGTCCAATGCGATTTCTCTGGTGAATGTGTGAAAAAAAACGGTGTAAAGTAGGTCTAAAGATGTAGCAGTTGAAAGAAAGGACAATTTAGGGAGAATGATCAATTACAATATTTGAGTTTGTCCATGTGTTCGTAGACCGTACAATCCGTACAATCAAAACTCTTTATTGCTCAACTGTTCGCCCTCTTCTTGAATATGCCTCAGTGGTCTGGTCTCCATTCTATGTCAATCGCATAAATCACATTGAATCAGTCCAACATCGCTTGCTTCGAAAAATAGCGTGGATGCTTGGACTAGAGAGAGATAATTATTCTTATGCTGAAATAGAGTCAATGTTAAATATTTCTAGTCTACAAAAACGTAGAACTAATATTGACTCCATATATATGTTCGGCATACTAAATGGTATAATCGATGTTCCATCATTACTGGGACAAGTAAAATTCAATATTCCGACTCGTAGATTGAGAAACAATGAAGTACTGTTCATCGATCAGCATAGAACAAACTATGGCCTAAATTCTCCAATGACCCGCCTTTGTCGTATTGTTAACTCAAGACAGGATCTGGACTTTTTTGGTTTAAGTTTACAACGATTTAAACGAGCACTAAATAAATAGTCCAGATCTTGTCTCGATGTCCCTTATGTTTGTCAATGCTTCTTTCTTTTTTCTTTAAATGTTTTAAACTACTCTTTTATTGTAATATTTAAACCTTATAAATTGTATACATGGACAATGTCCGTTAATAAATAAATAAATAAATAAATAGACAAAAAGTGGTCTTTTTTAAGCTGAAACCAGCCAATGACGGGTCATAAGCCCTGTAAATGCCTAGACTTCCATATTCCCTTATTTAAGGTATTCTCCATCCCTGTTGTAATTTTTTAATTTTTTAAATCAGAATGATCAATGTTACACGATGTGTGATATGGCCACTTAAACCAGCCGAAGACGGGTCGCAAGCCCTGTGACCGCATAGTCTTCCATATTCCCTTCTTAAAAATTATTCAACTTACAAAGCTTTCCTCAGTCCAGAAATGTATTAAAAATAATTTCAATAAATGTACCATTATCGTCTGATTTACTACAAATTGGTTTCGCTGTATCGCGTTTACTGAAATCGTAAAATTACTGTTAAAAAAAGAATTAAAAAATAAAAAGGAACCAGGGCTAACTTAGTGGCTCATGGCGAGATAATTTCATATAATTTCTAAGGGCAATTTATTGCTGAGACGACGGATAGTAAGACAACACGCCCAGCTTTCCCCTTTTTGGGTGAATTTCACAATACCTGACCACCCACGAAAAATAAGTTTTATTTTAAAAAAAAAATATTTCCTAAGTTTGCTTATATTACAGAGTATCTGAACTAATTTGTACGTTGACTTTAATTTATTTATTTATTTATTTATTTATTCACACTCTTTATCAAAATACAATTCCATATTCACTTTGCCCAGCTAACAAGGGTACATACCCCGTTCCAAGCTAGGCAATTACATTTTAATATATTATAATACTTAACAAATTAATATAGAGCACAGACAAACAAAATATAAACTTATTCGGATACACATTTTGATTCATATACATACAGACATACACATATATACACACATGTATATATAAATATACACATATATACACATGTACATACACACACATGTACATACACACACACGTACATACACCCATGCGCATACACATACATACATTCATAAAAACATAGACAATTTATTTATGCGAAACTTCATGGTTGTCATCTATAAATATACATTTTATTTTATTTTATTTTATAATTACATGTCTATTTACATCATCTTGCAGTAAACATAACGTTTACAAATTTTCGCGATTCTTTAAGAAATATTTTTGGAGAAATAAAAATTATGACTGTTTATTGTCAGTATATTTATGATATTATTTTGTATGTGCGTGAAAATATATATCTCTTTAAAAAAAATAGCGACAATCATAATCATACAACAACAACAAACCATCACGCCGTTTCCCCGTAAGGGTAAGCAGAGAGGATAGAACGCCAAACATTTCTTGATTACACACGAACAGGCCTTGCCTTTGTGGGATTTCTTGGTTTACGGTTTTTGCTCTTAATATGAATCTCATTGCTATGTAATTATCCTTTATTTTTTTAATACTCTATTTTACCTTTTATGGATATTGTAAAAAAAAAACTAAAAATTTAAATAAAACATTTTTTTCCAAAGGCATGTTTCAAAATTATATAAAATGTCTCCCTCGGCACGGGACTCCCCAGGGATTATTCCTGAGGGAATATTATCTTTAATGTAAAAAAAGTAATAGTAAATTGTAAAAAAAACAAATAAATAAATAATACAACTTGAATATTGAAACTGAAACTGATAAATGTATTTTAATTGCATTATTTATCGTATTTATATTATTTTAAATAAAGAAAGGTTTTCGGTTGGTTATTATTATTAATATGATTTTTTTGCTGGTCGCACAGGGGTAGATCTACCCTTGAGTCGAATTATCGGCATTTTAATCGGCAGATTAATAATTCATAGCGGGGTTACATTTCACAATGGCGTGTTATAGAGGGGTTAATGTTTTTAATATTATTATTATGATTATCCCGGCTTTGGGGAGGGTACAATGCTTTATAAGTGGCCGTGCTTTGTCCAGAATTAAACGTTTTCCGGGCACTTTTATTGTATTCAATATTTCACAATCCTAAGGTGTTGGGTTCGACTCCGCACACGGACGTTAAGTGATCTAAAACATATTACAGCATATTAAAAAAACGACGCAACAGTGGCCTCCGTGGTGTAATGGCTATGAAACATGACTCACACATGGAAGGTTCCGGGTTCGATTTCTAGTGAAAACAGAAGATTAAAATATGATTTTTATCAAGCTTGGGTGTCCAGTGATGTAATTCACCGCTGAAATTGGGCCTCCTGGCCTGTTGTCGATGACTGTTTCTAAATAACTACCCAGGGAGAAAATCCAGCCTGTCTACAAACATTTGGACATATTTAAACCATTGTTTATTTTATTTTTCTAACATAACCGAATCGTATCATTCATGGAATGACATATCTTGGATTCTCATGCTCCCATTTTATTGCTTCATATGCGTCATGGTGCGAGTGACACAGTTTAAAATAGTGTATTTGTTGCACAAAAATCCATCATTAAAATAATACTCAGAGTCCCGATACAGACATCTACTGAAGAAATATTCCACAAATCACAACTTATGACACCAAAACAATTATACGCTAAAACAATACTCACTTATAGATTCAAAAACTACTCTTGCTCAAATGAAAGACATAACCCCCACAATACATCACATACAAATAATATAATCGACGATCTTAAAATTTCAAAAACTGTTACCTCTGATACCGATTGTGGAGTTCTTCAGTCTAATTTGGTAAGGCTGTACAACTGGTGCCAGAAAAATGAACTTTATTTAAATATCGACAAGTGTTGTGTAATATCATTTACAAGAAGTAAAAAACCCATAATATTCGATTACAACATTAATAATATCAATCTGGGAAGAGTTACACAAATAAAGGATTTGGGGATAGTTTTTGACGAAAAATTGACATTTATTCCTCACATTGATACCATCACTAATAAGGCAATGAAATGTCTTGGATATTTGCAGCGAACTGTAAAGGATTTTAATTCCATCACTACCCTCAAAGTGCTATTTACTGCCTTGGTTAGAAGTAATTTAGAATTCAATTCAACAATTTGGTCACCTTATTACAATGTTCATATTTTAAAGTTAGAAAGAGTGCAACGTAAATTCCTTAGATTCATCAATTACAAACTTAATATACCCGCTGAAAATATTGATTATGATAATTTATTATGTACACTAAATATGTCAACTCTATGTAAAAGAAGGATTATAAATGACTTATTAAATTTATATAAAATAGCGAATGGCGTATTGGACGTCCCGGAATTAACTAGTGTTATCAGCTTGAAAGTACCTCTTCGAAATACTCGGCAGCTAACGTTATTTTTTGAATCTCCTGGCAGTCACAATTATTATTACAATTCACCAATACCTAGACTACACCGGCTAGGTAACGAGTATGGTGAAGTTGATATATTTTGTCTGTCTTTATATAAATATAGGTTAAGTATTCAAAAGGTTATAAATTAATTTATGTAAAATTTCTTAATATTTTTCTTTATTTACTATTTCTTTTTCTCATGTATCTCTTTAATAATGTATAAACTTATATGTATGTATATGTATGCGTGTATGTTTTCATATGTAAAATTTTTAAATATTTTTCTATGTACCATATACCTATGTTGGTACATTTCCTGATTTTTACTTATTATTGTATTTTTTAGCTTTTCTTATGTTATCTTTTATTTTAACCAAATTTACATACTTATGTTTCACTGCTGCACTTAAATGTAATTTCTAAAATATGTAAAAGCCCATTGGGCGTGTAAATCAATAAATAAATAAATAAATAAATAATCACTAGATCCTCAACACATAGACAACTTAAAACAAATGCAAACTAATACCACTTTCGGACAAAGGGATTTTGAGTATTATTCAATTAAAATCTATAACTTACTTCCAAAATCTATTAAAGCAATTAGTAATGAGAAAATGTTTAAAAAGGCTATTAAAAAATGGATAGTGGAGCTAGGTAGAAGTAAAGTGGATTGTCTCATTCGCCCATACCAATACTAAATCTACTGCTCCACAAGTGTATAGCTTATGTTAGGTTTTTGTTATTTTCATTGTGTGTTTTGTAATATAAATAATATAGATGTACATAAATACCTTGTTTTTAAAACTGACTGAATATTTGTTAATTATGTTTGTTTTTTAAGTTAGTCTTCTTTGTTTATTCTCAAATGTAATTTCAAAAAACTAAATTGTTAAGTGTCCTCGGCACGGGAAACCCCAGTTGGGTCACATTATTTTTATAATTAATTATAGTTTGAGAGCGAAAAATATGAATAAATAAAAAAATAAAATAAAATATGTTTCAAACGCGCATATCTTTTGCCGAACATTCGGCCACCGAGCGTAGCCGTATTTCGGTATTCGGCCAAATCTATTCGTGGCATTTCCAATATTCAAGTAACCCCCCGTTGATCGCGGGGATGCGTTCTGGACATGGCCGCGATAAGCGAAATTTCGCGATCAACGGGTAATTTTTTTATGTTTTTATTTTATTTATTTTTGATACCAACACAGTCATAGTTATAAACAATACATAAATAATAACAACAAATAACAAGACCAATTACGGGTTTCATATAAGAACAAAAATATAAAAAACAAAACGTACAGTTCGCTAGGGGGGAAAGGAAGTGGGATGGGAAAATAGGGAAGGAAGAGAAGAAGAAGATATAGTAAGTAAATATAAAACATTAAAAAAAGAAGTAAAAAATGTATATAAATGTACACATACAACATATACATACACACACACATCCATATATCATATATGTATATATAACTAACTAACTAACCATCACACCATTTCCCCGGAGGGGTAGGCAGAGAGGATAGAACGCCACACCACTCTGTCCTGGCACACTTCCTTTGCTTCCTTCACATTCATACATCTTCTCATGCACGCACGTCGATTATTCCGACTTTTCACATGACCACATTCAAGAATTTGTTGTACTTGATCATGCCATGTCTTTCTTGGCCTTCCTCGACTTCTACAACCAGACACATTCGCATCATAAATCTTTTTAGCCGTCCTTTCATCATTCATTCGCTCCACATGACCGAACCATCGCAAAAGACCTTTCTTAATTTTGTCGATAATGCTTAACTCAGCCTTGCATTCTGCTCTAATTTCGACATTAGGACATATATATATAAACCCCCACCTCTAAAAAAAAGAACGTCACTACATTGCGCAAAATATCGCGTTATAACAAATCCGCACCCGCCTGTGTTCCTGTCATATTTTGCCGAACATTCGGCCGCCGAGCGTGGCCGAATTTCGGCACTCGGTATTCGGCCAAATCACTATTCGTGGCTTCACCGATGTATTACCTAATATCGCGCTTCATACTGACCAGCCTTCTCTCACTTAATGTACGCCATGGCATACTGCGTAATTTCGAAATAAGGGACGCTAAATCCAATATTCGACATTTGAATGTCAAAGACAAGGCTTATTGCATTTAGGAGCGGGGGTGACACGAGGGGATGCGAGATTGGACACATTTCGTGGGTACATACATACGTGTGACGTCATTATTGGGTTCCGGGCGTAAAAACATCAAACGAAACGCTAAATTTGGTCAAAAATATTTTGAGCAGTTTTTTTTTATTTTTATTTTATTTGACACTTTATATACATATACAATAAATATACATATAAGGGCGGGCATATTGCCTTAAGGCAATTTCTTCCTACCTACCCAAACCGTTCAGTTTGAGAAAATTATAAATACATGGACATATTGAATCTTACAATTTTATACAAAAATTAAAAGCAAAGATTAACAAAAATAAATATATGTATAAAAAAAAATAGCACTTTACTATGAAGAGAGGAGAGGGGATGGGAAGGAAAGAAGAAGGATAAAGGAACAATTTAAATATTTAGATAGTGACATTTCAATCTTGACTTAAATGTAAATAAAGAAGGGGCGTCTCTAACATTAGTGGGTAGATTATTCCACAATCGAGCGGCTACTACTGTGAAAGAGGAGGCAAAAAAATTAGAGCGATGACAGGGTATTAAAAGGGTTCTCTCGTTACTAGAACGAAGAGATAGTCCGTGTTGTGAAAGAGGTTGGATGAGCTCTCTCAGATAAACAGGCGAAGTGGGGTTATTTAAAATATTGTGAAGAAGTGATAGAATGTGAATGTTTCTTCTCTGCCTGATACTGAGCCAGTGTAGTTGCGTGCGATACTCGGTTATGTGGTCAAATTTGCGAAGTTTTTTCATACGCCTGGGTCTCTGGAGACCAGTCTCAAAACACTCGTCCAGATTACTGGTTTTATTTTATTATTATTATTATTATGGATAACTTATATGGCGCCATTTTCGTAATATAATACCTCAGAGGCGCTTTCCAAAGTGATTATATAAAGATATAAATTTGATTTCACCTTTTTTATTATTAGAAAAACAATGTACTTTGCCACCACTTGCGAAGAATTTATTCAAATGATTTAGAGAACAAATGGGTTTTAAGTTTCTTCCGAAATATCACTTCACTTTCACAGCCTCGCACCTCTGCTGGGAGAGCATTCCATGCCGTAGGGCCTGCGACCGCGAATGCGCGTTCGCCGAATTTAGTGCGCTGTTTGCGTAGAGGTATAATATTTTTTCCTTTCGACGTAGATGTAGCTGATCTGAGCGAAGACGTGTGTCAGCTAGTTCATCTGGAATGCAGAGTTCCCTTAGATATTCTGGGGCAGTGTTGTGCAGTGACTTATATATAAGCCGACAGAGTTTGTATTCCACCCTCCGTGGAAAACGTAGCCAGTATAATTCCTAAATAGTGGAGTGATATGACTGAACTTAGAGATTCCCAAAATAAGTCTCGCTGCGGCATTCAATACAGAATGTGGGCGAGTCATTTTATTCATTCCCAGACCTGCGTAGATACGAGTACCATTACAATAATCGACTCTAGACACTACAAACGCATTTATTAATAGTTAAAATTAAAATTCTATCTTTATATAATCACTTTGTAAAGCGCCCTTGAGGTATTATATTACGAAAATTGCGTTATTTTAGTTATCCATGATTATTATTATTATTATTGTTGTTGTTGAATCCTACACTACCCCAACTTGATTCCCATTTTCAAATAGTAAACATAGTTCTAATGTGTTTCTAATAGTTATTTACAGCTCTTGCTAATGTTAATTAATTTTGTCTTTTTTTTTAAAGTGTTATACTTTTTCAATTTTTAATTGTTTATTTTTTTTTTTTTTTATTTGTTATGCATTTCTATTTTATATTGTTTTGTACGCAAACAACGATACAACCTAAAAAAAGCACTTACAAACTTCTGGTCGAACAATATGAAGAGATTTTTTTTTTAAATGGATAACTTATGGTGCATTTATGTTACATGTAAGATAATCAGTCTAACGCTTCAGGTACTAGTGAGGGGACTAGGAAATATTGTGTTGTAAAACACCCTTATAAATAAATATTTAATTTAACCTTGAGGTGATTTTTCGAAAACGGCGTTATAGAAATTATCCAGAATAATAAAAATGATGATCCACAGTGGCACAGTCCAGTGCCCTATGCACCAGTGTGTGCGGATAGGAAAATGATGAAGATCTCAAACAATAAATAAAAACATAAAAAATAACGATAACATCTCTTTTCATACTGCGTACCCTGTCGGGTTGGTTCGCTAAAAGCTTTGTATCGCGAGGGGTTGCAATTCATAATGCAGCAGTAAGTACTTACACAGTACAATAAATATTCGCAGGGGTGGTCTCTTAGGGTTAAAGCTTTGTAACATTACATGCTAAAATCAACCCCCGGTAATGTTTGTTTAATAAGGGATGATGGAGAAAGATATCCCTATAAAAATATTTTGATACTTGCGATAATGTTCGAACTAAAATGATTGATCTCAACTGATGACAAAATCATTAACCTAAGATAACCATATTTTATAGTACATTAAAGATAACCATACATCACTTTGACGTACGGTAGGTGAGACTCGCGGAAGAAGTGCGCTACCTGAGCGGCAAGGGTGTCTCCAGCAAGCTCTGTTGATCGACTGAGTTGGCAGGAACGGCGAGCGCAGTGGCGCCATATACGAGCGAATAACATGATTTTAAAAAATTCATTACGTAGATACAACGCAGGTTATCTTTTCAGGGTGGAGTAAACTATTTTATTCATCGAGTCGAGGATGAAAAAAGGCTGAAATGTGATCTCTCAGGCAAATGTGTATTAAAACCATGAATATATATGACAAATGTCGAGATTCGTGCATTACGTGAGGCTGAGATAAGCATTATCGACAAAATCAAGAAAAGGGATACTGCGTCGGTTTAGACACGTGGAGCGAATGGACAGCGAAAAAACGGCCAAAAGAATGAAATGCAGAAAATGACCAAGACTGAGAAAGACGTGAAGATAGATACCTGAAGATGGATACGTCAAAGGTCAAGAAAATGCACGGATCTAGACATTTGTGCACCAAGTTTTACCACACATTCGCCGGAGATATCACATTTCGGATTTGTAAAAGATTTCCGGTTACGAAGCCAACTCACCAATCAGCAGAACTCTCCGACTAAAACTTGTGACGTCACATGCGGAGTAATTTCAAAATTACAAAACATTAAAAATTAAACCGCTGATAAAGATAACGATAAAGAACAAAAAAATGTTTTTGGCTTAGATTGAAAGTTTATTAGTCTAAAGTCTATTATGACCATGCGGCTCGACTGTGGAATCATCTCCCATCCACCATCAAAGATTTTTTTTTTTTTTTTTTATTATATTGAAAACATATTATACATAATTATATACAATATTCCCAAGGAGTTTTTTAAAAAAAAACTCATTTAGGGACATACAGATAATATTTTTTTTAGAGACGTTTTTAAATTTTAAACTATAATATTATTTAACAAAAGCAGAAAAATTAAAATTATGATATACTACAAATTAAAAAGGGTATGAAAAATACTTGAAAATAACAGAATAAACAGAATACTAGGCATGGAAATAAATTCAAAATAATGTTTACATTATGCAATCTGGGAAAGAAAATTGAAAAAGTTTAAAAATTACATGGATGTATATATACATACTGAAACTGTTACTGTTACTACATTATCTCTGTTTAAATCACGTCTAAAGAAACATCTCCTTTCTCTTCCTTAATCTCTCCTCCATTCCTTTTTCCTCTTTTTTCCCTTTTCCCATTGAGTAATAGTTTTGATTTAAGGTAATTTATAAACAAATACGTTTATTTATATTTTTATATTTCTTAGGCTTTTTATTTAATCTTTATTTTCTTATATTATTTTATTGGTTGGTTGGAAGAAATTTCCATTTGGCAATAAGCCCGCCAATAAACAAAAGTTAAATAAATAAAAATGAATAAATATTTTATAAAAGAAAAAAAAATATAAAAAATTTCCCATATCTTCAAGTCGACATGTTCCATCTTATCCTTAATTAAACTCAAACAACTATATTATATTTTATGTAACTCAATTATAACTTACGGCAAAATAGGATGGGGAGGCACTAATAAATCGATATTAGGATCTCTCGAATCTGCTCAAAAATCAATAGTTGAAATTAATTTTTAAAAAGCCCTTCAGGTACCCAGCGTCAAGTTGTTCGAGGAATTCGATATGTTAGATATAAGACAATTATATATATGTAGAATAATTATGTTTGTGAAGGCAAAATATTCTACCAAATCTCAAAAGGAACACTCCTACACAACCAGAAGTCAAACTAGAGAATGGGTCATGGGGTCTACCGCAAACTCTGAATTCGGGCAAAGAAATTTGAGGTTTCTAGGCCCCAAAATATTTAGTGTGTAACTCGAACGTTACAAAACCATGGCCAGAATTAAGTTAAATAAATTTGTAATAAAATGGTTACTGAATTTACTACTACTACCATCACGCCATTTCCCCGTAGGGGTAGGCAGAGAGAATGGACCGCCACACACGTCTATCCTTGCATACAATCCTAGCCTCTTCCACATTTATACATCTTGTCATACATGCCCTTCGGTTCTGTCTGCTTTTGACATGACCAGACTTAAGATTTTGGTTTGTCTGATCATGCCACGTCTTCCTTGGTCGTCCTCGTCTCACGTTGCCGTTCATTTTCGCCATATATACTTGTTTTACCATTCTTTCGTCGTCCATTCGTTCTACGTGACCAAACCATCTCAGAGACCCTTTCTTAATCGTATCAATTATACTTGACTCAGATTTACACTCTCGCCTGATTTTATCATTCGTAACCCTGTCATACATTGGTTACTGGATTTAGGTAGAGAAAAATCTGAAAACTTACTCATAAACATTCTAAAATAAAAAATGGTATATTTAAATATTGTATAAATCTATAATAAATTAACTAGTAAGTATGTTAGTAATTTAAATTATTAAGAAAATAAAACTTTGTTATCAGTGTTACACAATTTTATTATTTTACAAGAACACAACTATGGTTTCGGGAGAGCACTCCTCCCATCGACGGGTGATATAAAACTAATATAATAAACACAGAATATTGTTCACAATGTCATAGAATCTAAACAAAAAATAAACAAATTAATCAGTGAAACTTAGAGCAGGGGGGTTTTTTTCATTATCTAAGGTGTTGGCAAAATTGTGTAACACTGATAACAAAGTTTTATTTTCATAATAATTTATAATGAAGTGAATGCCGATTCAATTAAAAAGTCATGTTATTGTTTATTTTTGCATAAAAATGTCTGCCTTAAAACGGGTTGTACCTAGTTAGGCAGACTAGACATAATCCAGAGAAATCTATTACTTGAGTGTGTATGTAGTAGATAAAGAAACAGTAATAATAATTATGGATAACTTATATAGCGCCATTTTCGTAATATAATCAAGGGCGCTTTACAAAGTGATTATATAAAGATATAAATTTAATTTTAACTTTTTGATTTAAGAAAAATAATGTACTTTTTCATATTACTTTTCCACAGCATGCATTTTTTTTTATAATAAACCATGATTATTATTAAGTACTTTCTCACTGTTTTTCTTTCCTCAAAATTCTTTTAAAAACGTGTTTACAAAAAAAAACATTTTAAAACCATGAGATTTTCTGATGACTTAGCTTCTTATATAAGCAATCTGTCAGTTTTTCCTAAGGACCTCAGTCTTCCAGGGACCGAAAGATCGCATCCTGATATCGGGGTAAGCCACTTGAAGGGGTCCCATCCTTTTTATCGTTTTTAAATCCAAAATTGTCTCGGGATAAATATTTACAGCTTTCGAGAACTTGAGAAGAGATCATTTTTTGCAGACATAATACTAAATCATGGCGCTAGAGATTATTTTTGGCACGTTTTTAAACCAGAGCTTAGATTTTTCATTATTTAGTTTTTTTTGTTCTAATTTCTAACCCACGTTAAAATTCAAATTACGAGATACTAAACTCCAAAATAAAATACAAATAAATGCGGGATTGAGAACACTCAGACATCGGGAAATATTTAAATTACCTTTGTTTTCAAATAATGCTACATACCACACACCTATGGCCCGCATGTGTCGGAAATGTAATATATACTGCCGAAACAATAAAATTGTCATTTTTTATGATACTCTCTCAGCTTTTGCGAATAATCTCTTAGGAATAAATCTTATTCAATAAGTTCACACGTACAACTTATTTTTTATTGCATTGTATCCTGTATAAAAAAAATATGTATTACAACTTAATATTTAAATCTATTTTGTGTAATTATATAATTGAAGATATATACTGAAATGGAACATGTTAAATACTTAGGACTAACAATAGACAGACAATTAACATGGACAATTCATATCAACAATTTAATTAGCAAAGTGGCGACATTATCGAGTCTTTTTTTAAAAATCAAAAAATTTGTTCCAAAAACGGAAAAAAATTCTAATGTATGAAGCCTATGTAAAAACTAAAATATGTTATATGCAACTACTATGGGGAGCAGGATATCAAAATGACATAAACAGACTACAAAGACAACAAAATAAAATATTAAAGTTAGTATATGACCTTCCCTATTTAACTGCAACTAGAGAACTTTTTAAACAAACTAAGCAATTAAATATAACTGAACCCCTTCAACTAGAATTATTAAAATTTATCCATAAATTAGCCACTAATGTAATTGTAGACGAAGAACTAAAACTTGTAAAAAATTGTAGTCAACATGGACATAATACGAGAATATCAGACAAATACCATATACAACTATCTAAAACAAGACAAGGACAATCAAGACTAATGAACCAGAGACTGAAATTATACAATAAACTACCAGACAAAACTAAACAAAAGACTCACACAAACTTTTCAAAATTTAAGCATTACCTTTTATGTTCCTGATACTATTACAATTATGGATAACTTATATAGCGCCATTTTCGTTATATAATACCTCAAGCGCGCTTTACAAAGTGATTATATAAAGACATAAATTTAATATTTACTTTTTAATTTAAGGAAAATAATGTACTTTGCCACCACATGCTAAGAATTTATTCAAATGATTTAGAGAACAAGTGGGTTTTAAGTTTCTTCCGAAACATCACTTCACTCTCACAGTTTCGGACCTCTGCTGGGAGAGCATTTCATGGCGTAGGGCCTGCGACCGCAAATGCGCGTTCGCCGAATTTAGTGCGCTGTTTGCGTAGAGGTATAATAACTTGTCCTTTCGACGCAGATGTAGCTGATCTAAGCGTAAGACGTCTGACAGCTAGTTCATCTGGAATGCAGAGTTCCCTTAGATATTCTGGAGTAGAGTTGTGCAGTGACTTATACATAAGCCAACAGAGTTTGTATTCCACCCTCTGTGGAAAACGTAGCCAGTGTAATTCCCGGAGTAGTGGAGTGATATGACTGAACTTAGAGATTCCAAAAATAAGTCTCGCTGCGGCATTCAATACAGACTGTAGGCGAGTCATTTTATAATGTTTGGATAATTTATATAGCGCCATTTTTTGTGAAAATCACCTCAAGGGCGCTGTACAATAAATATCCCAGCACGTCTTGCAGCTACAGAGCGCATATACAATAAGAAATCTAGCCCTAATTTACATTTTTATTTTAAAAAAAAATATTTGACAATAAAGTTAAGAGTTTAAGTGATATTTTAAAAACGAAATAAAAAGCAAATTTATAAAATTAGAAGTAAGATAACAACAAGTCTTACAGCTACTGAGCGCATGGGCGATTGAAATTCTAGACCCCATTTACTAAATCTCTATGTTGAACAATATTACTTTGGACATTGACATTTTTCACGTCTGTGAGGGAGTTTTTCGTTACAAGATTCTCATACTTTTTAATTACAATATTTGTTTGTCCAAATGTTCGTAGACAAAAGACTGGATTTCACCCCCTCGGGAGTCATTAAGATTTACAAATTACAACAGGGATGGAGAATACCTTAAATAAGGGAATATGGCAGTCGAGGCATTTACAGGGCTTATGACTTGTCAGGTGTGCCAACACCACAATGACAGGTCATAAGCCCTGTAAATGCCTAGACTTCCATATTCCCTTATTTAAGGTATTCTCCATCCCTGTTGTAATTTGTTACTTTTTAACATATTATTCTCTAGATATTATGTATACTGATGTGTTATTTTTATATATACCTAATTTAACCTTATTATTTTAATTATTTCTATATGTATGAATAAAGATATTCCATTTTATAATGTACATATATATGAGTAAATAAAATTAAAATTGAAAAATATGTGATATTTCCCTATTTCGTTACTGCTAATCCCAGTACCTACTAAATTATTTTCCTTACACCCAGATACAAAACATCTCTCCTAAATTATTTTGTCTAACTGTATCGTCTTTATATTTAAGCACCCCCTGAATAAGGGATGATACACGAAAAGGCAGATTAGAAACAGGTAGGAAGTTAAATATTTTAAATCGGAAGCCGAAAATTGCGTACGGTGAAATTTGACGCCACGACAAAATAAATGGTTAGGAAGGGGCGACGAATTGAAACGAGAAAGTTTAGTTCCAGAGTTGAATTTTAAAATGTACAAATTCTTTATTTTGAGTGAATGCGGTCAATATGCGATCTCTTAGACGAATGTGTGGGAAATCAATGTATGCCAGGGTTACGTATGATAAAATCAGGCGAGTGTAAATCTGAGTCAGGTATAATTAATAATATTAAGAAAGGGTCTCTGAGATGGTTTAGTCATTTTGAAAATTGGCTGGTTGGCAAATCGCTCCCCTTGCAAACAAATAATACATCATCAAAATATATCATGTTCATTTTTCTCTTAATGGATACCTGCTTATGTTACGGTTATTATTAAAAATTACTCCATTAAATCCGACGACACGAGGACAAACGACAGATGATCACTTGCAGTCGCGTGTTCGGTACATCTCTGATCTATTTGTCCAGAATTAGCATATGAATACGGGCACATCGGCGCGCGTGCCCCCATTCTGCGTTCTCGTTTGGTTGGGCGACTGTGAAATCGAGAGAGCCTCTCCTCCCCTCCGACTATTCAATCCTCAAATTTTAAATAGCAGTATCCTTTCAGGATCTTTGGGATAATTAAAAGGGGGCCGAGTGGCCTCCCCTGCGGAACACCCTCATCGATGTCACCATGAAATAACTGGATATTTGCGGAGGATGTTTGCGATTTGTCATCACAATGTCAAATAGCCGATAGCATTTTTGATAAAATGCATTATTTGTTTAGGACAGTGTAAATTAAATAATCTAAATTACCTTTTGAAATGGATAGTTTCAATAAAAAAAGGTTTATTTACAACAAACAATATCTCTCTGTCATTGCGTACAGATCTCACTTCCTCTACGTTCATTAATTTTCTGCGCGCCGATAATTCTGACATTTATTTTTTTATTTATTGACGGAAATTGTCCGTTTACACAATTTTTAGGGTTAAAATTTTACGATAAAAGAATAGTTAAAAACCTTTAAAAAAAAAAAAAGAAAAGAAGCATTGACAAACATAACGGACATCAAGACAAGATGTGGACTATTTATTTAGGGCTTGTTTAAATCGCTGTAAACTTAAACCAAAAAAGTCCAGATCCTATCTTGAGTTAATAATATAGCACAGACGGGACATTGGAGAATTAAAGTCATAATTTGTTCTATGCTGATTGATGAACAGTACTTCATTGTTTCTCAACCTACGAGCCGTAATATGGATTTTTACTTGTCCCAGTAATGATGGAACGTCGATTATACCATTTAGTATGCCGAACATATATATGGAATCAATATTAGTTCTACGTTTTTGTAGACTAGAAATATAGATATATATTTAATGTTCATCTTGAGGTATTTGTTGGATATATTAGTGCCATGTCTTTCTCGGTCTTCCTCGTTTTCTGTATCCATTAATATTTGCATCGTAAATAAATTTATCCGTTCCTTCGCTGTCCATGTCCTTAATAACGAAAAAAGACAATTTTAGTAAACAAACGAAAATTATTACAGTTTTCATATCCATGCCTCAAAACTTCAGGGGAACATTTTTTGTGTGGTACTTTTAAAAAAAACTAATATTTTGTAAGGAAAATCTTTTTTATTAATTTTTAAAAACACAATAAAATTGAGATTCAAAATGTATTTGACCAACGAAGCGATATGCGCTGAACGCGGACTAGTGAAGCGGCTGGAGAGGGGTAGGGATTTGTGGAAGTGATACTAGTCAGAGACATTAAGGATTGTCTGCATTTTTTTTCATAAAAAATACGTTTTAGAAATAAAATTATTAGGATTTTTTAAAAGGTTTACGATTGAGGAATGTTCCTCTGAAGTTTTGCGGACTGGCCTTGAAACACGTGTATATTACTGAATACAGTGCAAAAAAAAAGATTACTTGTCTTAGGCCACTCCGCACATTCCACTGGTAAAAAATATTTTAATAATGAAATTAAAATAAAATCTTTTAAAAATATAAAAATCGCTAACTACGGTCTTAAAAGATCTTATCGCTAACTGATTTACTCGCTTACCCCAGATAAGTTTATTTTAAAACGAGAGAAAATAAATTAAATTTAATACTAACTAATTAACTAACTAACTAACCATCACGCCATTTCCCCAGAGGGTTAGGCAGAGAGGATAGAACGCCACACCACTCTGTCCTGGCACACTTCCTTTGCTTCCTTCACATTCATACATCTTCTCATGCACGCACGTCGATTATTCCGACTTTTCACATGACCACTTTCAAGAATTTGTTGTACTTGATCATGCCATGTCTTTCTCGGCCTTCCTCGACTTCTACAACCAGTCACATTCGCATCATAAATCTTTTTAGCCGTTCTTTCATCATTCATTCGCTCCACATGACCGAACCATCGCAAAAGACCTTTCTTAATTTTGTCGATAATGCTTAACTCAGCCTTGCATTCTGCTCTAATTTCGACATTAGGGCACCTATCATACATTGTTTTTCCGCACATTCGCCTGAGGGATCGCATTTCAACAGCATTCAGTCTACTTTCGTCCCTTTTTTTCCAACTCCATGCTTCGCTTCCATACATTAGGGTTGGTACCAGAACTCCATTATGAACTGCTAATTTAGCCTCTTGCGATAGACACTTATTTGCTACGACAGACTTTAAGGCACCATTAACTCTGTTACCGGCACTAACCCTCCTTTCAATATCCTTGTCCATATTTCCATCTCTAGTAAACATACTACCCAGATATACAAATTCTTCGACCTGTTTCAAACTATCTCCATTTACTACAATCTTACATTCAGTCATAGTTACATTTCTTTCAAAGACCATGACGTTCGACTTTTGCACATTCATTAGCAAATCACTCTCCTTGCACACTTCGTAAACCTTTGTAACCAAGGATTGCAGTTCCTCTTCGCTGTCAGCTAGGAGGACTGCGTCATCGGCGTACAGATTTACACGTACAAATTTAATACGAAAGTATATAAAAGACAAGATATAAAGTTTGTTGAATAATGTTAGATTAAAATACAAGTATTATTGCAATTTAAGGTCAAGCATTCTCCTTGCAGATGTTTAGAGCAAGAAAATATATTCATTTAGGATTCTAGATAAAGATGCATTATGTTAATTATAATTAGGTTAATTGGATCAATTACTACTAACATATTACAACAGAGATGAAGAACATTTAAGAAAAGGTAATATAGAAGTCTAGGCATCTACAGGGCTTATGACCTGTCAATGGCTGGTTTAAGTGGCCACTTTACACACTGTAACATTCACCATTCTGCCTATATTTGAGCATCTATATTCCTTCAATTCTTTCATCTGTTGATGTTTATGAAGTTAAAACAGCTCCCCAAGGAGTTGAATCCAGTCCTTGTCTACAAAAATTTGGACAAACTCAAAATATTGTGGATTAATTACGTTTTTTTTATTGTTATTATTATGTAAACTTTCTTAAATAGCTAATCTTAGGGGGTATCACTCACTCCCTTTCCGTACCTAATGGTAAATAAGGCACCGCATTGGAACACCAATCGCAACGTATATTGATCATTGTTCTTTCATGAAGGTAAGATGATCAGTCTTACGCTTCAGGTACCAGTCCAGGGACTATGAAAAATTCTAGTGAGAAAACACACTTATAAATACATACTTCATATAAATTATGCCGGGAATCGAACCTGAGATCTCTTGCATGGTAGGCAAATGCGCTGACCATTACACCGCGAGGTTGATAATAATAATATATATTTATATTATTATAGTCGGCATAATAAAAATAATTTAAAAAATGAATAATAACGAAGTTAGTGCGTTAGTGCTAAAAAATCCGTCTGTTTTCGTTGAGTTTGAGCGTGTTCATGATATAAGTTTTCGTTAATTCACATGCGTACCTGACATTTTCACTACATTCGAGTTCATTAAACCTGATGACTGATGGAGTCTATTCAAACACAGTACTCTGTGATTATTGTTTACCCGGCATGGGACAATTTAAAAGATGGGGTCCTAATCCGAGCCCTGCGCAACCCCAGAAAGGCTGTCAAAACTGTACAAATGCGAACATCACCACCGTACCGATTGCCTAGAGATAAGGGGCGATCAGCGATAGGGTGACACAATAGGAGAAGTACTCACCGGTCAAATAATATGAATTTAATCCTCGGCGGGTGTCCCGGTGATCCTGACGATAAAAAATTTAAAGCCTTCCGAAAAATGCTGAATTCGATTAGGGAAAAAAATTGTGAAAATTTTGATATTATGGTGCAAACGACACACTTCTTGCTGTCTAACATTTCCATCTTCAACAAACAAATCATCACGCAGTTTCCCCGTAGGGGTAGGCAAGAAGGATATGATGCCTTATCACTGTCATCGCATACAGACCTGATTCCTCTTCATTTATACATCTTACCATGCACGATTATATCGACTTTTGAAATGCCCATCTTCAATTATTTCTTCTTCCCCAAGGATATGGTCCTGTGGATTTGGTCCGCATCTATCAACATTCGCATCGTATATCTTTTTCGCCGTTTTTTCGCTTTCTATGTCCAAAACAACTCAGAACTCCTTTGATTTTGTCTATAATACTCATGTCAGCCTTACATAATGCGCGGGTCTCCTATCGTTCATAGTTTTACCTTCCATCTTCAATACAGCTCCAATTTCTTATTCTGACAGTGGTAAGCCAGGATACCACAGTTTATTTCTACTTCCTTGCGTACTTTTTGATTGAATAGACAAATGGAGAAAACCAAATCAAAGGTTTCAGTTTATTCGGTCTCGCCAGATATTTCGTTACTCGTTACATAATATAACATAAAATTAACTAGAAGCAATCTGAAATACATCTTCTCTTCAAGATCTTCAAAATAAATCCGATCAGTTAGTATTTTTCAAAATCCTCAATTCACTATTTGATGCGCCTTAACAACTGAGCTCTAAAAAATTGAATATCCCAACACGAAACCTGAGATAAAATTTATTTCCTCGTAATAAAAAACATAAAACTAATTTTGGTTTTCACTTCGCCTAACCCAGAATTCTTATGTATGCCAACAAATATTCTTCGACAACAAGTTGTCTTCTTTTATTCGATCACTAAATCAAATTATATACAATCTGCCTCCCTATTCCATTTCCACCAATTCCCTCTCTTTCTTAACGTTATATTAATGATCTTATATTTTTGTACTTTTAATTCGTACAATTAAAATATACATTTTTGACTATCAAATGTATAGTATATATCTATTTAGTATAAAACAGAATTTATAGATATTATTCCTGGCCGATTACCTTTCTTTCCCATCCTTCTTCCAAGATTTGCATAAGAATTCTTGAGATCGTCGCGCGTCATTGTAAAAGTTATCATAAATCGTTAAAGAATGCATAGGAACACTTGATCATCCAGTGCGCCAGTATAAAATAACATCCTCATCGCATTAAATGTAGGTCCATTCCCGAGCTCCTTTCTTTTATTCAAATACTCCAACTTTGAACAAAATTAAATGATATTCATTTTACATTAAACAGTCCGCTTTTCGTTAACAATATCATCCTTAAAAATTCCCACTTCAGAATAATTTTGGTTCAGACATATAAATACCAATACGCTTGTTAAAATTGAATATAAGTAAAAAATATTATCTTACAACTACAATAACGTAGTTTTTATTATACATTACAAAGGTATTATCAAATATTTGAATAGTCTTTTGTCTCCAAATAATTTTGCCTTTTTAATCAATATTACTTCTTGGGGTAGTAATTAAGATATTTTGCTGACGGAGGTAAAATTAGGGATTAGAAAATCGCAGTGCTCTACATATTTATTGAGGGCCTCGAAATATTCGATGATGCCGCGAGGGGAAACTGGACAAAGGAAGAAAAAACTTATGACAATACCGATGGCAGATGACAAGCGCAGATAATCACTGTTGTACCCAGCCCCTTCTGGGAATTTCCTATGGGGGTGAGTCCACACTAATCAAAAACATGCATTATAAAGAAAGCGCATATTAAGTACAATTGCGAATAAAAATAAAACTTCTAGATCAAAATGTACTGTATATGGGTACGTACTTATTTTTGTAGAGAAAAAATCATTTTAGTTGAGGTCTGATTCAATCATTTGCCAAAATGCGAATAAAACCAGTTGGTAGATAAAATCAATTAATAAAAACACACTATCGTCATGTTTTGTGCCCGGAACGTTAGAATTTTTTGTGAACAATAAATTATGCATTAGCACAGATTTTCACTAACTTATTTCTACAGGGTGACTCAAACTGAACCCGCCATAGCAAATTCGCACATAGAGGAGGTCATTTGCTAATTATTAGACCTTACTCTCCTTAACAAATATGTCAATTTTTATACTTTGAGATTTTTCCAAAATTTGACCTTTAAGCATTCAAAACGTATTTAAAAAAAATATATTTTAGTATTTTTTATTATTTGTTGGTAGTCATAAACATTTGTGATTAAAATACGTCGGAACTTCCCTCAAACTAGTGTTGAAAAATTTGATATTACGATTAAAAAAACATACAAAAATTCACGATAAAATTCAACCTGAAATTTAAAAAAAAACTTAGTTCTCTAATTCGTCACCTTTCTTTTTTTTCCGTTCCGATGTATTTTAATCACAAATGTTTTTTACTACCAACAACTAATAAAAAAATACTACATCAAATTTTATTTTATTTTATCTTATTTATTTAATTTATTTTTTATTTATTCATATAAAGATACATGTTACAAAAAATAACGTATACTTAACTCTATGAGGCCAATAGCAAAAATGCAAAATAAAAAAATTTTGTAAAAATCTATGCAATGTCTCGCAGCAGTCTCCTGCAATGCACATTGAACACTCTTGGGGCCACAAAAGAGAAATTAATCTAGGTCGTATTAAATAATTTAAATTAAAAAAAAAAACATTTTGTTAATGTTCATTTTATAAATACAGTCGAAATTCTGTTTTACGTGGATATATTTGAAGGGAAAAGTTTTTTAGTAATCAGTGCTTCTTGGAGGGATGACAAAATTATTAGGGTCGATGTTATCTCTCGCTTCACCGGCCTACTTGCACTTGGGGAAAACCCACCCTTTAGTGCTGTGACGGCGAACCTGTGACACGCGTATTAAAGGCGATACGACAAGGCCTTTTATGTGAGACAACAAGACATTTCGTACGATACAATGATATTTCTGGTGATACACCAAGACATTTTGGTAATACCAAAACATTTTGGTTGATACACAACATTTTGGTTAAATATCAATGATATTTTGGTTGTGTGATAGGCGAATATATACATAATATTTGGCTGATAAAATTAGCGCCATTTTTAGTGGACCCGACACTCTAGTGGACCCGACAGATGTAGTCCCGCCCGAACGTTATCTTGCCTGCTATCAGCTGGTTGAACAAACGTTTTTTTCGTAAATAAGGACACACGTGAATTAATTTGGACTTTTTGGAGCTATTTATTTATTCGTAATAAGGCTTAGTTTTTCGTTTTATCTCCTTATGTGATTGGCTAAGAGGCCTCGTTGTGCTCAAATCAAAATCGTGCAAAAGTCACGTCAAAAAGTCAGACCGCGTTTTACCCTGAGCATTCTAAAATTATGACACTCAACTCATGCTCAACGTGAGTTTAGTCATTCTTTAACAGCCAGTCGGGTTTTGACGTGACCTTGAGATTTAATTCGAAACCAAAATAAAAGAAATATGACTGTCATAAAAGTGTGCGAAAACTGTCTGGATAAAAGGAAAAAGACTTATCATTGATAAGTAGATACCTAGGTAGTTTTTTATGATTTAATTCCAAAACTAAAATTTAATTATATTTAAATATTGAATTTAAGTAGGTACTTGTGTATGGTTGAATTCCAAATCATTAAAAAATGGTTTTTAAATATAGAATTCTTTTTTCAAATGTCAAGTTCTCCGTTACTTACCAACAGTGATGCATTTTGCGTAAGAATTCGTTTTTTAAAAATGTATCGAATGTGAGTTAAACTTATTACTAAAAATCCTATACAAATAAGTTAATATGAAGAAATTATAAGGAAATTAATCAATTTAGTATAAATTAAAAATCATTTATATTTGTAAACGTTAAAATACGAACTTTTTTAATAAACAAAAAAACAAAATACTCTGAATTTTCCGGAATATGCATTTTAGTCGAATGCAAGA